>NW_008330576.1:731811-742397 GCF_000622305.1 Nannospalax galili
ATCTATCTATCACCTATCTATCTATCTATCCATCTATCTATCGTCTATCTATTATCTATCAATCTATCTATCTATCATCTATCTATCATCTGTCTATCATCTATCAATCATCTATCTATCTATCATCTATCTATTATCTATCTACCATCTATCTATCTTTATCTATCTATCTATCTATCTATCATCTATCTATCTATCATCAATCAATCAATCATCAATCTATCTATCATCTATCTATCTATCTATCTATCATCTATCTATCTATCTATCTATCTATCTATCTGTCATCTATCTATCATCTGTCTATCATCTATTTGTGTGTGTGTACATGTGCCAATTATCCATCTATCTGTTATCTATCTATCTATCATCAATCAATCAATCAATCAATCTATCTATCATCTATCTATCTATCTATCTATCATCTATCTATCTATCTATCTATCTATCTATCTGTCATCTATCTATCATCTGTCTATCATCTATTTGTGTGTGTGTACATGTGCCAATGTACAAGTGGAGGCCAGAGGACAAGCTAAAGGAACTCGTTCTCTTCCTCTGCCATGTGGGTCTCAGGGATTGAACCTGGGTCACCAGTCTGGATGGCAAGCACCTTTACCCACTGAGCCATCTTGTTAGTCCTCCTCTATTTCTTTGTCATTTAATATAGCATTCATTGAGATAATGAGTATTTAAAGTATTGTAAATCTATATTATCATATTTAAGTTATAGACACTAAAAGCCTAAGCATTCCTTCAGCGACTTTGCCACCTATTGTGGGAGGAAAATAGCATGCCCTGATTAGATGTGGGATAGTTATATAATGGTTTTTCTGTTTGTTTGCTTTTGAGACAGTCTCCTGTCTCAGAATTATGATCTTGTTATTATTTTCACTTGGAAATTGAGTACGACAAAGACATGTGATTGAGTGTCAAGGTGACAAGTGGTAGATTTATGATGGTTAATCTTAATTGTTGACTTGATTGGATCTGGAATCAGTTAAAAGGCATGGATCTAGGCTTACCTGTGAGGGATTTTCTTGGACCAGATTATCTGAAGTGGGAAGACCCACCATAAATGTGGACAGCACCTTCCAGGGAAAACCGAGATAAAAGGAGGTGTGAGAAGGAAGCTTTGCTTTCGCCGGATGCCTTCACTCTCCCTGGCAAATTCAGCTACCCTGTTGCCGACTCTGCTGCATTCCTTTCACTGAAATCAGAACCCAGTTTGTTCAGGTTTCTAATGTGGGATAAATACCAGTGGCTCCCCAGAAATCTTCCGGGCCTTCAGTGCCAGACTGGAACTGCTAAGGCTCCCAGCCTTGTGGACTGATCAATGACTGGGTTTTCAGACTTTGTGGTGAGAGACAGCCATTTTTTTGACTATCTAGACCATATTGTATAAGCCAATCTAATATATATTCATTTATCAGTTCTATTCCTCTAGAGAACCCTGACTAATACAGAGGGAGGCCATGAAGGCATGGACTTTTCTTTGTTGGATGTAGGTGATTGACATCTGAAGGTTCTATTATGCCATGTTTACCACACATGAAACATCTCATGATCTTCTCTTATATAGTCCATATTCATATGTAGTCCATATTCATAGGCCTTAAGTGGATTGTGATAAAGCAAAGTTCACTCTGGGACCATCTGTTTTTGTTTAGTGCACATGTGTGACTGTAGGGGAATCTCCTAGTAAGTTTTACTTCCCTGTTGTGGTCAGATTTTTCCTGTTTGTTGGAAGACGTATGTGCAATCCAAGAGACAGCTGGAAGAGTCCAAGTGATAGTCCATTTTGGTTGCTAGGTGCCAGAATCAATCTTATGATTCACAGACAGATGTATCTCACTCTACCTTCTGCCTCAACTGGACCAGAAAGTGACAATACTGAATCACCAAAGACATCATGAATATACTTACCATAATGGACAGCACAAGTAAAGCAGATTAGACTAGTTAATCATGGTGCCCACAGACATGACATAGGATATTTACTAAGATTCTGCTTGATCTCTACAAGCAGAAGAGTTTCAGAGCAAATGCATGAAAAGCTACTTTGAATTACAATATACCTGTCCATAAGGACCACCAGAAGCAACTTGCTTTCAACTGGAAAGGCCAGCAGTACAGTTTTACTGTTTTACCTCAAGTATATTAATTCTGTAGGTCTGTGTCATAACTTCAGTTTGCAGTGATCTTGGTCGCCTATCTTCCATAAGGTATCACACTGGTCCCTTATATTGATGACATTATGTTGAGCAGGTCAAATGAGCAGGAGGTGTTAGATAAAAGCCGGACAGGGAATAGCCACAGAAAACATAGGAGGACTCCAGCAAAGCAAAGTTTGTTTCTTAGCATTGCTGGTGGCTGGCAGCTAGCTCAGCTGGGGAGAGAAAGGCAACCAGCCACCTGTTGACTGCCGAGGAAGTTCTTATAGAGGGGTTGGGGAATGTGGAAGGTGGCAAAAATAATCTTTACAGTTTCAAGGAAAGTAGCTTGAACTGAGACAGCTCTTACATCAGTGGGTCTGGGTACAGGGGTCTGTTTATCTTCCAAAATTATCTGGGGAAGAGCTTTGTGCTGAGACAGCTCTAAATGTAGCTGCCTGGCCAGTTTCTGTTTTGCAAGGAGGCCCTCATGGCCTGTCTTGTGAAGCTTTATTGGACTGGGGGTCGTCTGCAGACCTGGACTCTAACAGGAGGCAGTAACTACTCTGGACTTGTTCGTAGAGCATATGCACATTAGAGGATGGAAAATAATTCCAACCAAAATTCAAGGATCTCCTACCCCAGTGAAATTTCCAGGAATCCAGTGGTGTGGGGCATGCAGAGCCATTCCTTCTAAGGTAAAGGATAATTTGCTGTGCCTGGCCCCTCCCACCACCAAGAAAGAAGCACAGCACTTTGTGGCCTGTTTAGATTCTGGAAGCAGCACATTCCTCACTTGTATGTGTGTGACTCTGGTCCATATACCAAGTGACTTGGAAAGCTGCTGTTTCTGAGTGGGAGAACAGGAGAAGGCTCTTCCACAGGTCCAGGCTGCTTTGCAGGCTGCTCTGTCACTTGTGCCATATGATTTACCAGAGCCGATGGTGTTAAAGTCCCAGTGACAGATTCTGTTAGGAATCTTTGGCTCACTCCCTCCCCACTCCACTGTAGGTGAATTCCAGTTTAAGCTCTTGGGATTTTAGAGCAGAGTCCTACTGTCATCTATAGACAATTATTCTCCCTCTGAGAGGCAGTTCTTGGCCTGTTATTGGGCCTTAGTGGAAACTGAGCATTTGACAATGGGCCACCAAATTACCATGTGGCCTGAGCTACCAATCATGAACTGGGGATTACATGACCCACTAAGTTATAAAGCTGGATGAGGGTCAGCAGCAATGCATTGTATGTGTGCTTAGGTCCAAACAGGTTCTCAGGGAACATGCAAGTCAAATGAAGAAGTTGGCAAGATGCCTATGGTTCCTACTCCTGTTACAATGCCTTCTGCCCACAAACATACACAGCCTCATGGGATGTGTCCTATGGTTGAGTGAGGAAGAGTGGACTAAGGCCTCATTTATGGATATTTTTCATGCTATGCAGGCTCCATTCAGAAGTGGATACCTGCACCATTCTAGCCCCTTTCTGGGACAACCCAGTGAGGGACACTAGGGTTGTGAAATCTTCCTATTCTGCAGAACTCCAGGCAGTGCATGTTATCATATGTTTTGCTTAGAGTAGATGCACCATTATATTGATTTGTGGACTAGAGTCAACTGCTTGGCTGGATGGTTGGTGACTTGGAAGCATGATCAGAAGATTAATGTGAGAGACATTTGGGGGAGGAGTTTGTGGGTGGAGCCCTTTGATTGTCAAAGAATGTGAAGATACTTGTGTCCCATATAGATGCTCACCAAAAAGTGACCTCAGCAGAAGAGTTTAATCACCAAGCAGATAGGATGAGGTGGTCTGTGGATGCTGACCAACTTTTTCCCCAGTCGTGCCTATCAGTGGCCTAATGAACAAAATGGCCTTAGCCAACAAGCTAAGAAAAAGTTACAGTGTTAAAAGGGGTGATTGACTAATACATGCTACCTAAGGGAAATTAGAGTGAGGGTTACTTACAGGAGCATAAATGACTCAAAGACAGCTGCATCACCAAAAGCCTGCCCCAGCATGGGGACAGCTTACGAAAGCAGGGAAACTGGAAAGCACTGCACAACCTACAGGCTGCTGGACAGTTTGGAGAATATCCGTCCTTTCCACTTAGTCAGTTGGTCTGAGTCTCTTCTAGACAAGACAGCTCAACTTGTTTCAGAGTGTCTCTCTGTAGGCCTCAGGACTTATATATGCTTGGGAAGGAGGGGCATGGCGAACTCAGTCAATTTCAGGGACTTCCTGAAGCTATTGAGTTGTTTTCTTTCTGAGCTTACAGAGCTTCTCTGTAGGATGAAATGCTTCATCTCCCCTCAAAACATCCTGTAGTTTCTCTCTCTTTAGAACACCCTGTTGTTCACTCTCTTTAGAACATACTACTGTTTTCTAAGCTTCCCTCAAAGATAGGTTTGGTTTTATTTATTTGGTTTGGTTTTTTTCCTTTTGATACAGCTCCTCACTGCGTAGACAAGGCTGATCCATCTCCCTGTTTTTTTCCTTTTGATACAGCTCCTCACTGCGTAGACAAGGCTGATCCATCTCCCTCTGCTTCCAGAGTGCTTGGATTAAAAGCATTCGCCAATCCTCCTGGCAAAGATAGAAGGCTTTGACTTGGAGGAAATTATTGCACTACAGGCAGGGGCAGGGAGCTGGGGCAATCAAACAAAATTAAGGATGTATGAAAATACTATAAGAAAATCTGATACCTGATAAGCTAATAAAAAATAAGTAAAATAGATTTTGAATGGAGGTATCTGGTGTGAGTGGGTAAAGCTGATTCCAGAAGCCATAGGATATTTGACAATTCCAGTGCCAGGGGTAAGATACCGCCTTATGAGATGCTGGTCAGCGAAGACCCAGAAGACACCAAAACATTACACACAATTGCCACTGCTATTGTTTGTCCTCCAGCTAGATAGTAAGGTCTGATTGCTAAAGATGTCACATTCCTTGGTCAACAGACATAGAGAAATCGAGCTCAAATTGGGCTAGAATTTTCTTCCCTTCCGCTACCCATCATGTGCCAGAATGTGTTATGCAGGCTGCTAGAGAATTTTTATCAATAGTCTTCCTCAGCCGTGAACATTTTGTGTAATAATATCAACTGGCCAGGCAAGATGAGCCTATTAGATAGAGCACTAGTAGCCAGCCCTTATGAGGGGAGCCAACTGCTATCTGATTGGATTTGAGGTTCCACAGGAAGGAATTCAGGTCTGGTACTTGTAAATCCAGTCAAATGCCCATGACTGGGAAGGTCACAGGTCTAGTGAGGAAGCTACTGTTGTTGTTTTGTTTTGTTAATGGACATGATGCAGCCATCAAATTGCCTTCTAAATAACTATGTTTATGTCATAGATTAGTGTTGCTATCAGCCTTGGTCAGAGAAGTGTCTTTTTGTAGTGGTCAGTGGTGACTACAGACACATGTCTGATCAAAGTACTGAAAATAAATGACTTTAACATCCAATGAGACATTTATATCAGCTTCTCCATGGCTCAGGGACTCTCAGAGAATGTAAGAACAAGGGGAAATGAGAGGGGAGTGGTGTGGAACACAAAGTTCTGGGAGTGACATGACTGTTACATTCTTACTCACAACAGCTGTGAGTACTCACACAAGACCTGCACAAGATTAGGACTGTCCATCATCCTTTCATGGAAAGGAAAGGGACTCACTCATCCCCACTCATTCCTGAGGATGTGGGGAGGGACATTCTCTTTAGAGGTGTAGCCACTGATAAGGTGCCATGTTCCTGTGAACAACCCTCATGAAACTCACTGGGACACAAAAACAAAAGACATGAAAATAAAAGAGGGGATATTTGGGAAGAGAAAGAGGATTAGTGTAAATGGGAGGGAGGCAGAAGAGGGTAAGGGGGGTAAATTTGATTAAAGTATATTCTGTACATGTATGAAAATGTCATAATGAAACCCATTATTATTTATAATTACTATTTGTTAGTATAAAAACACCCCCCCCCACCACCAGAAAGATGCAGTTACAGTGTCAATGAAGTAGCAAGAACCTGGAGAGCTGGGGTTTTCCAGAAGGCTGGGTATGCTATGAATTATACCCAATATATGGTTTCTCCCATAGCCAGGATTACAGGTCCAGAAATCCTTGGTACCATTCATTATCACCCCAAGTGAGCCACTGGAAGAAGCTTTACTTCTTGTTTCTATGACCTTATTCCTGCTGGTCTAGAAGTCTTGGTTACAGACCGAGGAGTGCTTTTAGGAGGCACAACAAACATTCCCTTCAACTGTAATTTGAGACCTCTCCTTAGCCATTTTGGGCTCCTGATACCTTAGCCAACTGGCTAAGAAGGAGTTACAGTGATTGACTAATACATGCTACCTAAGGGAAATTGGACTGCTTCTCCACAATGGAGGTAAGGAAAATTATGTCTCAAGTGCAGGAGACCCTTTAGGGCATCTCTGGGTGTTACCATGTCCTGTGATTAAGGTCAAAGGGAAACTGCAATAACCCAATCCAGGCAGGATGAAAAATGTTCCAGACCCTTCAGAAATGAAGACGTAGATCACCCCCTCAAGGTAAAGAATCAAGACCTTCTGGGGCACTTGCTGAGGGTGGAGGGAATATAGAATGGTAGCAGAGGAGGCTAGCTATAAATTCCAGCTAAGGCCACTTGATCAGTTACAAAAAATGAGGAGTGTAGTTGCTATGAATCTGTTCTATGAGTCTGTTCTATTCTGCTAAAAAATGTTTGTGTTGGGGCTGAAGAGATGGCTCAGCAGTTGAGAGCACTGACAGTTCTTGGAGAAGACCTGGGTTTGATTCCCAGCACCCACATGGTGGCTATGAACCATCCTTAACTCCAGTTCCAGGGGAATCTGATGCCCTCTTCTGACCTCCATGGCACTGCTTGACATGGTGCACTCATATACATGCAGGCAATTCACTCATACACATAAAATAAAAATAATAAATAAAACATTAAAAAAGAATATGTTTGTGTATATATACACATATATTAAGCAAATCTGTGTTTCCTGTTCCTTTACTATGTAATATAACAATTGAGATATCAGTCACTAAATGCTGTTAAATCTACACTATCATTTGAGTTATGGGATATTTAAAGACCATGCCTTCCTCAAGGAACTTTGTCATTTATTCTGGGGGAAGATGAGTGTATTTTCAGTAGTGCATGTTAACCTATTCTGACCTTATTGTCTTCACTTGGAAATTAAGCATGACATAAGGAGATATCTATTGACAAGGGATGAGCTGGATGGTTAATTTTGTCTACTTGATTGGATCTGAAATCACCTAAGAGGCATGCTTCTGAAAAGTCCCTCCCCAGAATGGGTGGCAGCTTCTAGAGGTGACCTTCCAGATATAAGGAGTCAGACCTCCTTCTGTGAAGTGCTGTTTGGTGGCCTGCCCGCTCATTTTGCTGGTGAGTGTATCCATCTCTACCACGGCCTACGTTCTCTGACATGCCCCTGCTTCTCCACGTTCCAATCTGGACTGAAGACCAGTGACTTTCCAGGAATCTTCAGGCTTTCAGTTCCATATTTGGGACTACTAGGCATCCAGCTTTGTGCACTGAGCAACTACCTGGTTCTCAGCCTCTCCAAAGTGCAGACAGTGATTGTTGGACCACCAGCCACTGCAGTAAATTTTTTTATATATATATACACGTGCTATGGGTTGGTTCTGTTCCTCTAGAGAACCCTGTCTAATGTAGTCTGCTTATCTCTGGTTTTTATTTTCAGTGATGTTTTGGTATCTGGGTTTCCTCGGCTCTCTCCTTCCCAATCTTTCCTTCTTCGTAGGCATTATCTCAGTAGGGTCTCCCCCAAGCAAAAAGGAGCATTGCTGTATGACCCTTGACCTGAGGGACTAAATAGGTATTTTTCACTGCAGTCTAAAGGCGTCCCACCAGTTCATTCCGGTTCCCTCCGCCCTTCGTGTCTCTTCTATCTTACTGTGTCTTTCATAACTACTTATGGTAAGAACTCAGTCTATATTTCAGTATTTATTCTATTTAAATCTATACCCAATCTTTCCAGTTCTTTTTCTTTAGTCCTTCAGCAATTAGCTTTTGAGAAAATTTAGTTTTGTGTTTTTTGTGAGGACCTGGCCCTAGAGTTCCTCCCCAGCCCCATATGACAGAATGGCAAATCTGTTAGCCTTAACCCTGAATTTGTTTTTCAGGTAAGATAACACGAGATGGAGAAGGTAAGGGGAATTGAGCCCATTCCTCTGTTCACAGTGAAGAATGGCATAGAGAACCCAGGACTGGAGTTCATGGTAATTCAGAGTCGTGGGCCATGCAGGGGCTTTGTAGTGTCCTTGGCTGCTCTCTCCATCTCCCTCACCTCTGACAGGGCTCCATGACTCACCCCAATTCTACCTGTTCTTATAGGAAGGAGGAAATCCTGAAGGAAGCAAGAGCACCCAGGGGTACAGCATGAGGGGCAACCTGGGGCCTCTCTCTTACCCAAGGTAAGGATGTTCCAAAATCCAGCTTAGTTACCATTCAAAGAACCTGGTATGGATCAAAGGTACCCCATCCTCAGATAGCTTATCTCATGAAGGAGACAAGACCATAATCACTGCACATCACCACATGTACATGTTTGTATTTTGTGGAATTTACTGAAGTCCATGACCTCAACAAGTTCATCAGGCTGGTTGGGCTGACAACAAAACTAATAGCGATGGCAGCAGTAATAGTACTAACAATAAAAATAGTGAACATTGAACACTATTATGTAGGCTATTCCATATAATTAATTTTCATAATAGCACTAATTTTAATACTTTTCTTAAATTAGAACATTGATGCTTAGAAATGAACCTACTTATACCAATTTTTTAAAAGATTAAAAAATTTTCTGCAATGCTCAGATTTAGGCATGAGAGAAAAGAGAAATGATGTGGGGGTAGAGACAAAAAGACTTACTGTGAAGGCTGATAAGAAAGAGATGGTATCTTGGAAGTTAAGAGAGTTTATTGTAACTAATCAGTAAGTCTTTATCTTTCTACATTTTCTTTTTAAAATAATATTTTTATTTATTCTTTGAACATGTCATACAAGGTATTTTGATCATATCCATCCACCACTACCTCCCTCCAATTCCTCTTAGTAACTCCCGACCCATCTTCCTCTCAACTTATGCCCTCTTTTGTTGTTATTGTTAATAACTCCTGAATCCATCCCATATAGGTATGATGGGTCTGGGGCCATCCACTGGGGCATGGGCAACTTACCAGTGATCACATCCCTGAAGAAGAGTGACTCAGCAACCATCAACTGCCAATAGCTCCTTCACCAATGGTGGGGCCTTGGGGGCTCCTTCTCTATCCATGCTGGAATGTTGACTGGCTTGATCTTATTCAGGTCTTATGCAGGGAACCACAGCTGCTATGAGTTGATGTGTACAACAGTCATGTCATGTCCAGAAGTCAGCATTTCAGTCTCTTCCCCGTCTGCTAGCTCTTACATTCTTTCTATTTTTACCAAGATAGCCTTTGGCCTTAGATGGAGAGAGGTTGATATAGATGATTCATCCATAGCTGAGCACTCAGGGTTACTTATGATCAACACTGACCAGCTATGAGTCTGGTCACTACCCACAGCAAAAGAAGCTTCTCTGACTGTGCTGGATAGCTTTAGTGTCAACTTGACACACCTGGGTTGAGGGAGCCTCAGTTGGGGAATTTCCTTCATTGGAATGGCCTGTGGCCATATCCATGGGGCACCTTCTTGATTGTTGAGTGATATGTGGGAGGGCCCAGCTCACTGTGGGTGGTGCCACACCTGGGCATGTGGGCCTGTGTCACATAAGAAAGCAGGCTGAGCAGGGGCCAGGGGAGCAAGCCAGTAAGCAGTGTTCCTCCATGGCCTGCACTCTAGCTCCTGACTCCAGATTCCTGCCCTGAGTTCCTACCTTGGGCTCCCTGATGAACTGTGACCTGGGAGATGTAAGACAAATAAACCCTTTCCTCCCCAAGTTGGTAGTGGTCAGAGTGTTTTGTCACAGCAATGGAGAAACAAACTAAGACAGAAATTGGTACCAGAAGTGGGGTATTGCTGTAACAGACCTGACCCTGGTATTTTTAGGAGGATTGTGGAAGTGTTCTGAACTTTGGGCTGGAAAAGCCATTGAGTGCTCAGAGTTTGTTGCTGTGGAGCTTGGAACAGTTATGTTGAAAGAGTTGTGGACAATTGAGGCCTGGTTTGTGAGGCTTCAAAGGGAAGCAGAGACTATCAGGGCTGTTCATGTGAGATTTTGGATTGAGAATCTGTGGGTTCTGGTCAGCTGGGGCTGAAGAATCAGCTGTGATTAAGAAGAGACCAAATCCTGAAGCAAAACCTTTACTTTACTGGGACAATTGATGCTGGTTAGCTGGGGCTGAAAAATCAGCTGTAAGTAACAAGAGACCAGCATCACTGAGGTGAAATCT
>NW_008330576.1:742464-752322 GCF_000622305.1 Nannospalax galili
AGGACTTGGTAATGTGTAAGAGTCTCCTGCATGGTTCTGGTGTTGAAAGCGTGAAGGGGTCACAGAGAGCAGCTGAGTCTTGGCACTCTGAGAGGCCAGGAAAGGCCATAGGTGAAAGTACAGCTTCAGTTGCAGAGAAGACCCCAGGATTGAAGGGGTCATGGAGAGAATCTGAGGTTTTGCACCCCAAGAGGCAAGAAGAGGCCATTGGTGAAGGTGTAGCCTCAGTTTCAGTGGAGATCCCAGCTTTTTGGAGATGGCAGGACCATGGGATGACCACCAAGGACAGCAGTAGGTGTGGAATGGAGCTGGCCTGGGTCTGCGAGATGACCTACGTGTGCTGTGGATGGCAGAGTCAGAGAAATAGAGCTGCCAGAACCCTTTGGAGTCCAGAAGACAGTGAGTGAATCCCAGATGTCCAGCCTTGAGCTACTGTTCTGGACTTTGGTTTTGGTTAGGGGTGCCCAAGTCTTTCCTTTGAAATAAGACAGTACTTGTTTTGGATTTTACAGAAGCTCATCCACAGTTAAGAGAATACTAAAAGAGACTATGGATTTTTAAGTGTTTGGAATTTTTAAGGCCTGTGGGGTTTTTAAGGTTGTACTGTCTTATGTTGTGATAATAGTGTTAACATCATATCTTGGGGACAAGAATTGGAAAAGTTATGGTTTAATAGTGATGTGTTTGTGTGTCTAGTTGACAAGGGGTCAGTTGTGCTGATTGATGGCTTTAGTATCAACTTGACACATGTAGGTTGAGGGAGCCTCAATTGGGGAACTGCCTTCATTGGACTGGCCTGTGGCCATGTCCATGGGGCACCTTCTTGATTGTTGAGTGATATAGGAGGGCCCAGCCCACTGTGGGTGGTGCCACCCCTGGGCAGGTGGGCCTGTGTTGCATAAGAAAGTAGGCTGAGCAGGGGCCAGGGGAGCAAGCCGGTAAATAGCACTCCTTCATGGCCTGTTCTCCAGCTCCTGCCTCTAGGTTCCTGCTCAGAGTTCTTACCTTGGGCTCCCTGATGAACTGTGACCTGGGAGATGTAAGACAAATAGATCCTTTCCTCCCCAAGTTGGTAGTGGTCATAGTGTTTTGTCACAGCAATGGAGAAGCAAACTAAGATACTGACTGAAGTTGAGAACAACACAAAATTATGAGTATAAATAGAAATATTTAGAAGGCAGTTTGACAGCAAGACCAAGGTTCCCACCTAGGACCTATGATCTCCCCAGTCATGAACTGTTGACCAGGTTCATAGGACTAGGCATGAGATCCCACCTGTGGAGGAAGCCCCAAATCCCTTCAGAAAGTGGTTGATTACCTCCATAATCATCATACCTGCATCTTGCCAGGCAGGTCAGTACTAAAGCATGTAAGGTCCTGTGCAGGGTCCCCAGGTGTCTGAAAAGCACCTTCTGGCAGTATGTAAGCTGGCTATCAGGGAGGAAGTTTCCTGATCAGTTGATTTCTATATGCTCTGCATCCAAAATGAGTGGTATCTTCAGCAATAGGGTGTTAGCATTTAGTTATGGTGGACAGACAAGAACAATGGCTTATATGCCTCTGGGGTCCCTAGATCAATAACTCTTAGGTCAGCATCCTATGTCTGACATAACATGAGACATAATAACTCATGTCTTCTGGGAGCAGCATTGTTCAGCCATGCAGGGTACTTCTGTTCAAACTCTGTTTTTTATATATTTTAAATTACCTTATGAACTAGAAGATTTCTGGAAGGTGTCTTCATCTATTCTTAGTTTTTGTTAACACACCCCTTACCTTCTTCTCTCCCAATCCCCCTATCTTCACTTAAACTTTTAATCCTGAGCACTCCAATTCCCTTTCATGTCACCTGTGTTTTATTCTATTTCTTCTTGCTATTTTTTCTTCTGTTGGAAGATTGTAGTTTTCCATTCACACGCCTTTCATTTTGGTTATGCCTCTGCCACCCCCTCATTTCCCTTCTTTGACATCCTTTGATCTGTGTCTTGTATTGTTTATTTATCCCCTGTGGCCTCTTTGAATGTGTTTATCCTTTTTTTCCCCAGAACTGAACTGTTCTTTCCAGTAGCCCATGTAGAGCTGGCTTAGTGGCCATACATTCTTTTAATATATTTTTAGCATGGAATGTTCTTATTTATTTAATTTTAATGGATAGTTTTTCTGGGTATAATAGTATGGGCTGGCAGTTTTGGTATTTCAGAACTTAGAACACATCTTTTCAGGCTCTTCTGGCTTTAAATTTTTAATTGAATAGTCAGGTGTCCCTCTGATGGGCCTGCTTTCATAAGTGATCTGGTCTTTCTCTCTTGCAACTTTTGATATTCTCTCTTTATTCTGTGTTTTTAGTGTTTAACTATCATATGATGTGGGCGTTTCTTTGGTCCTCTTTAACCTGTCAGGGCATGTCTTTTTGTAGATTTAAGAAATTTTTTTTTCTGTGGTTTCATTAAAATTTTATCTATGCCTTCAGTGTGGTATTATTCTCTTTCTTTTATGTCCATAATTTGAAGATTGGTTCTTTCAAAGAGTCCCAAATAGCTCCCATTCTGCTGTTTATGTTTTTTTATTTTTTATTTTTACTTTATGTATATGGGTGTTTTGCTTACACGTGTATAAGTATACCTGTGTGCGCAATGTCTGCAGAGGCCAGAAGAGGGTGTTGGAACCCCTGGAACTGAAGTTGTGGATAGGGGTTAGCCAACGTTTGGTTGCTGGGACTCAAACCTGGGTCCTCTGCAAAAGCAGCCAGTGCTCTTATCTACTGAGCCATCTCTCCAGCCCCCTGTTCAGTTTTTTTAAAGTTTGTCATTGGCCTTCATTGAGTGGCCAATTCTACTTTGTCTTCCAGCCTGAGACTCTGTTTTCCACATGACCTATTTTATTACTGAGGCTTTCCACTGAGGTTTCTATTTGACTTATTGAGCTTTTAATTTCCAGCATCATTTCAATTTAGTTTTCTTCAGCAATTCTATCTCTTTGTTGAATCCTATTTTCACATCTTGGATTGACTTCCTCTTTTCATTCAGCTCTTTGTTTTTGTTCTCTTGGACTGCATTTATGTCTTCTTTGAGTTGTCTAAACATAGTTATAATCATTCTTTTGATTTCTTTGTCTGGAAGTTCTTCTAGGTCATTCTCATTGGGGCCTACTATGGGACTAGTAATTGGACGAAGGGCATGTTGCCATGGTCTCTCTCTCTCTCTCTCTCTCTCTCTCTCTCTCTCTCTCTCTGTGAGACTTTTGTTTTCTGGGACTTGCACATCTGAAGTAGTTTATTGGTTGAATCTTTCTTCTCAAATCACCTTTCTTCTTTCAGTGGAGGTATGTACAATGCTCAGGAGAGGGCTAAGTTGTAAGAAGGCTGAGATGTTGTTTCGCCCGCCCCCCCGATAGGATTGGTATTGAGGACTGTAGGAGCAGGGCCTATCTAGTAGCACAGGGAAGTTAGATCCTGGAGGAAGCAGTGGTCTATGGGGTGTGGAGGAGCAGGGCCCACCTGGTGGCACAGGCAAAATGCCATGTGATAAAGTCCAAATAAGCCAGACTTTATATAGGGAATTGAAGGGGCTTCTATAGGAGCGACAAAAAGGAGCCACATTATGAGGGAAAGAACTCTGGTAGCAACACAGAGAGGGTTGGGGTAGGGAGAGATTGCTGTCGAGAAGCTAGCTTTAAAAATACTTCTGTCAGGGCTGGAGAGGTGGCTCAGTGGTTAAGAGCACTGACTGATCTTACAGAGGACCCAGGTTTGATTCCCAGCACCCACAGGACAGCTAACAACCGTCTGTAACTCCAGCTCCAGGGGAATCCAATGCCTTCTTCTGACCTCCCAGGGCATTGCACAATATGGGTGTACTTACATACATGCAAACAATACACTCATACACATAAAATAAAAATAAATAAAATATTAAATAATACTCTTGTCGTTATCCAAGCAAGAGATGAAGAAAGCCTGGGCTAAGGCAGAGTGAGTGAGGATAGATTAGGGAAGTCAAACCCTAGAGATACCACTGTGAAAGAGCTGACAGGTTCAATGGTTGATTAAACAGGAAGAGTCTCATTCTATCCTTTCACTCTGCTCAGTTGCTGGGGACATTCTTAATTTGATCCAGTGCAAAATGCTTTTGTTTTTCTTTTTCATTGCCCTTTCTGAACTAACCCATTTCTCTAAAGCAATTTAATAAAACATAAACATTTTGGGGTAAGTTCTTTCTGTTTTGGTGGTGGGGAAGAGTGCTTGTTTCTAAGTTGTAGTGAAACAATGTATCTGACAATTCAGAAAAGGAGCCAGGAGAGTCAGGACTAGATGACAGAAGGGGATGTAAAGGATGAGATAATGAAGTAAGTGTTGGAACAAAGCTCTGAGGCATTATCAGAGGTGGAACTGAGATTATGAGGTGGAAGATTGCCTTGGTCAGTTTTCCCAAAGGCGTTAGAGGGGAGAAGCTCCTGGACCAGAGATGAACATAAAGGAAAACAAGGTAGCTAGGCCAGAGAGGCTGAATCTCTGTAGAGTAGCGTTAACTGGTCTCTCTCTTCCTGTGACTCCCGTACAGCCTCAGCTATATGTCCCAGTCCTGCTGGTGAACTGAGTGGTTCTAAGGTCCTGTGACGGGCTGGGCAGGGAAGCTTCTGGCTGGGGAAGGGGGAGCAGAGCTTAGAGCTCTGGAAGAAAGACACACTTTTCCCTAACTTCTCTTCTAAACACCACTCCTTATAGTTTTGACTCCAGAAACAAAGCAATGACACGTTAAAATTGTTGTTAAAACTAGACTTGAAGGGGTGTGCTCACAGCATCAGCTGCTCAGGAGGCCGAGATGGGATAATCATTGGAGTCCAGGAGTTTGAGTCCAGCCTGGGCAATGTTGTGCGATCCCCATCTCAAAACAGTACCAGGAAAGAGAATAATGAACACAGACCAGATTAGCTGTGTTGTGAACTTTGCTGAATCTCAACCCCAAGTTCTTATCAGGTCATCCTTGACTTTACCTGGAGCCTAGTTTAGTAGTAATCACAGCTTGACAAAGTGACTCTGATCTCTGGACTGCCTGTGCTTTCTTCACTGGCTGGCACTTCAGTGCTATCGACTTGCCTGCTTGTTTCCCTTCAGCAATTTGTCTATTTATTTAAAACTGAATTGAACTTTTTTATTACATTATTTAGTGGTGTGTGTGGGGGGGTGTGGGTGTGTGTGTGTGCACACACGTGCGTGCTACCATACACATGTAGAGGTCAGAGGACAACTTGTTGGAGTCAGTTTTCTCTTGCTGGGCAGGTCCTGGGACTTGAACTGAGGTCATCACTCTCTGAAAACACTGTCTGGTTCTTCTTTTCACTGGCAGACTTTCTGAAGATGTCCATGGGTGTCACATTCACCCGTTTCTGCCGCAGTCCACTTTTCATTCAGATATTTTCCTGTAAATAGCTCTCCCAGAAAGAACCAGTCTCTTCTTCATTGCTAAATCTAGAATCTTCTCATTTGTCAGGCTACCCAATTTCCTGTTATTGAATACCATTGACCTCCCTTCTTAATA
This sequence comes from Nannospalax galili, assembly GCF_000622305.1. Taxonomy (NCBI): domain Eukaryota; kingdom Metazoa; phylum Chordata; class Mammalia; order Rodentia; family Spalacidae; genus Nannospalax; species Nannospalax galili. The sequence goes on from NW_008330576.1 coordinate 748,002, forward strand.
AGATCATTTATCTTTTTGGCTTCTCCTTAGCTTTCTAGCTGTTCCTATTAAGTCCACCATTTCCTTCTGCCTGCCCTAAAAGAGTGACTGTTCTGGCTTCATGGTTAGAAGATGGCAAGCCTGGTGAGGAGGGGTGGGGATAGCAAGATAGTAGCATGAGCTATGTAGATTACAGGGTGAGAGTTCTGAAAAGTTTTCCAGAGCCTCTGTGTGGCATCTCAATGCAGGTCCCCTGTGACGAGTTTTGGGTGGACTATCCTTCCTGGGAAAATCTCCACATACACACATTATTTTTTTCTATTAAGACTTGAACCTACCATTAGCTGCTGAGGCATTTAGAACTCTTCAGTCTTCAGAGTCCTACTGAAATCATTAAAAGATTGTGTAAACACAGGCAAATCATATCATTGTAGGAAGCCCACTACAGGCATTAACTGCATACCAAGAACCTGGAGAAACTTTTGCTTGCAAAAGAAACAAACAGAAAGTCCTGGCTTGAAATGGGCACAGAGGATAGTCATGAGACAAAGCAACTTCTCTGGGAAGACTCCACTGCCTGTCAGAACCCACCCACTACCTCCAACTTGGAGAGAGAAGATTCTGAAAAGAAGGTTGAGGGAAGGAAGGAAAATCCAGCATACAGGCTTTTCCTGTTTTTTTTTTTTTTTTTTTTTTTTTTTTTTTTTTAATCAGGGCCTTATTCTGTAGCCCAGGCTGGCTTCGAGCTTGTGGCATTCTTCCAGCCACCAGTACTGAGAGATCTTTACCCTTTACTCAACACCATTTGACTCTGGGTTGAGTAACTTTCATTTCCTTCTTTATTTCTTCCTTCAAGTTGGAGTGGAGTTTTCCACATTAACTACTAAGTGACAGAACTTCAGATTCTGGCAGATCCCAAAGCTCCTTCTCCCTTAGTGGGGAAAGTTTTCACACTTTGTAAATAGGCTCATTGAAAAAGCTCATGAACACTTTTGCTGCTGGACATGGTGCCCACTAATGTTATATTCAGTTAATATTTCCTACCTCTTTTGGCTGTTCTTTTCCACCTGTCACTTGTAGATGCAGGCAGCAAGCATGTGAGAGGGTTTGTTGTCTGTACCTGGAAAACTCCCATACTAAACACTTGGAGGTAAGGGGCAAGGTATCAAGTTTCACCCATTTACCTGTTAAACTTCTCAATTCAGTTTCTAGTTATAACTAATGCTCAAACTTTACCACTACATAGGGTCAAAAAGCTTGCTGCTGTTAGCTGGACAATGGGCCCAAGATCCAGAGATCATGGACACTTGCCCATATATTTCTATAAATTGCTTCTTGATTAGTTTAAAGAGATGAGAAAGTTTGTTTTCTCTTTCTGCTTCAGAACACTTCTTATTTATGGCTTTTTTGTTGTTTTCTCTTCCAAACCAGAGGTTCTGCTCTGAGCTGGTATTCTAGGTTATTCTTTGTTAATGGGGTTTTAAAAGTATTTTTAAGTGATTTCCTGAAGTACCCACTGAACTTTAGTTCCCAGGAAATGGTGGATTTGTGGTCAAGAGTGATGACTGAGATCCCTAGGCCTGTGATTTACGTCTATGCTTGGACTATGTATCCTCTTATTTTGCAATGGCTTTGCTCAACTAGTATTTAATTGGATGTTCTTTTGAACCGGCTTCACCTAGTATAATAGGAAATACATGGCGTATTTAAAACTAGATAATTAGAGGAGAGTTTATTTAACAAAGAGACCATTACATGCAGACAAAATATGACATATGTATGAAAATGTCATAACAGGGGCTGGAAAGATGGCTCAGTGGTTTAGGGCACTGACTGCTCTTGCAGAGGACCCAAGTTCAGTTCCCAGCACTTACACGGTGGCTAAAACCTTTTTAACTCCAGTTCCAGGGATCCAACATCCTCTTCTGACCTCTGCCAGCATTGCGTGACACAGGTGCACTTATATACATATAGACAATATACTTATACACATAAAATAAAAATAAATAGCCAGGCGAGGTGGTGCACACCTTTAATCCCAGCCCTCAGGAGGCAGAGGCAGATGGATCTCTGTGAGTTCAAGGCCAGCCTGGTCTATATAGTAAGTTCCAGGCCAGCTGGGGTTACAGGGAGATCCTGTATCAAAAAATAAAAACAAAACCAACCCCCACAACCTGCTTCCAAATTTAATTAATTAAATTTACAAAAGAGAATGCCATAATGAAACCCTTTACTATGCATACTAATGTAAAAATTAATTAAATTAGAAAGGAGAGGAGACACGTACTGCTCTTGTAGAGGACCAGAATTTGGTTCTCAGCACCTATATGTTGTAGCTCACAACTGCCTGTAACTCCAGCTCCAGGTGATCTCATGCCCTCTTCTGGCCTCTCAGTGCACACCCACCTACATATACACATAACAACAAAGAGGCCATTTAAAAACTGTGTGAGATAAGAGTGGAACCATGAGAAAGGATGGTGCAAGAACCTAAGGCTTGAAACAGTGAACACAAGCTGTTCCTAGCCTAAAACGGACAACATAATGATGTCCTCGGGTACTGATACCTGTAAGCAAGCCTCCTGATTTGCTATTTTATCTACTAAGCATGGAAGGTAGCAGAGTGCTTGAGATCCTAAACATCCTCCTGAGCTCATTGGGTAGATGATCTGATGGAGAGGAGGATAGTTTCCTTCCTTCCCCTCCTTCCTGTATCTGCTAATATACACCCAGCTCATGCAGCCCAGGGCTGGGATCTCTGCAGAAGATAAGGGGTAGAGGGAAGAATGAAAGGCAAAGATATAGGGGCTGAGGTTTGGCAGGTTCAATCCCAAGTAGAAAAAATATGTTATATATGAGTGACATGGAGTATGTTAGATGACAGAATGACAGAGGCACCAATAGAGAAAGAACCACAAAACTCTGTGGCCAACACTCCAGGGCATTTATTTGGTGACTGGTCTCATCCCTGGCTAAGCTGTTCTACCTCAGCACCATAGTCAGAAGGGATCTTATTCTAAGAGTTTAGAAATGAGAGTTTGGGACTCATGTCGCTGCACTGTGCCGAGGATGCTTAGGATTGGCAAAGACAGACAAGTCTAGGGCCAGATAAGGTGCAGCCTGGGGTGATGGTTAAGAGCTTAGATTCAGAAGCCAGGCCATTGGAGTAAGAAACTGTTTCTGCTCCTTACAGACTCTGTGATGTTGGGAAAGTCACTCAACTTCCCTGTTTTCAGTTTCTGCATCTATAAAATAGAAGCAACAGTGATCACCTCTAGGGTTATTAGGAAGAGTCAGTGAGTTAGAGTTTGCAAAGCTCTTTGAACCTAAGCACATGGAAAGCACTATACAAACTGAACTTGAAAAGCTTTGCTTGGTGGGCATCTTCTCTTAGGCCCCTCAACACAGGGGTTCTCGATGTTGGTGTTGTTTTCCTTTCTGTCTGCAAATGCACACACAGATGATTATTAAAGGTATTGGCTTTGTGTGGTTTTAGGAGGGGGTGACCATATTGCTCCTAAGAATGGACCCTCTTCTGAGTATGGAAGCTGAGCACTATCTATCCTTTGGGAACAGAGAAAGAGTAAATCCATGGCATGACCATTGTCTTCTTCTGTGGTGGGAAGTTACCATGGATATCGTTAGTCTAGGCGAGTAGAGTCTTTCTGATCTGCTGCACAGGGACAAGGTTCGATCTGGCCTTTGGGGCCTTGCTGGGATACTATCTACCCACTGGCTGAATAATTTTCTTCATTGATTAAGAGCAAATTCTGCCTTTGGCAAAGTAATTCAAGTTCTGAGAACGGGCACTAATGAGATAAAGTAATTCTTGTGCTGTCATTTTGGGTTCTTATTAGGAGACATCTACAACCTTTCGTTAAGGCAAGAAGTTTCTTGGAGAGACATACCAGCTTATTCAAGAAGATCCTGTTAGGCCTGTTGTGTTTAGGTAAGACCATAGAATTCATGGAAGGGGGAAACAGAACATTTTTTAGAAAAATTAACTTACGTCAAGATGATTACTGGGGGACTGGAAAGCTGGCTCAGTAGTTAAGAGCACTTTTTTGCTCTTCACGCCCTTCTATAGGATATAAGCTCACGTCCCAGCACTGACGTGGCAGCTAACAGCTGTCTGTAACTCCAGTAACATGCAGGCAAAATGCTCATATACAGAATGAAAAAAATAAAGATGATTACTGGGAGGAAAATAACTTTACTCGTCAATTCGCCTAAAGACTGTTTGATACACAGATCTTAACTACTTGTTGGCAATCCATTATTTATTGAATTGCACTTAGAGGAATAAGTGAAACTTGAAGGTACTATAGTTTGAAACTGTATT
>NW_008330576.1:752345-782253 GCF_000622305.1 Nannospalax galili
TATATTTATATATTATACCTATAGTTTTAAAATCCTTCAGAGAATAATTCTTTTTTATTTGAATCTTTTTTTTAGTGCTTTGATTTGATTCAGGGCATAGTTTCTTGTAGTCTTTATGAAAGAAGCCTGTATTATATATTACTTATTTGCTTGTTTATATGTAAAATCAGGGCTGTATGATGCTTTTGAAAGACAGGAAACCTTGTTTAGAGTATACTGTCAGTGACATATGGGACTTTGATATCAGTATCAGATGCAGGTGATTAGTGAGACCAAATTTTTACTTTGGGCAGTATCAGGGAGCATCGAGGAAAAGGCCACGTGGCTTTTCTTTGCCGTTGTGGCTTCCATTACATGGTGTGACTCAAGGGAGAAATTTGATCATCTGACATTTTAACATAATTGAGATAATAAAAATACAGGAAGAGATGACTGACTTTGGAAGAGTCTAACAGTGGATGTTGACTAACTGAGGTAGAAGGAGAGCTAGTGTGATATCCTCAGGGGCAAGCAGAGAGAGACTGCCATAGATGTGCAGCCCACTCCACAGCAGGGCGGGTAGAGAGCGTTCCGTGTGGAAGCTCTGCCTGGCTCACTCCCTTCTGCCGTCTCTTTTTAGCATATGTTGCCTACTTCGTGGCGGCTTGCATCCTGAATTTCCAGAGGGCGTTGGCATTGTTTGTCATCACATGTTTTGTTGTCTTTGTCCTGGCATCCCACTTTCTGAAAAAGTTCTTTGGTAAAAAATTGATAAGATGTCTGAAGCCCTTTAAAAACTCCCGCCTGAAACTTTGGATGAAATGGTAAGTGTGCTAATCAATTTTTGATTCTATGACAAGATACCTAAGACCAACTTGAAGGAGAAAAAAGTTGATTTTGGCTCATAATTTCAGAGGCCATGGCCCATGGTCACTTGGGTCAATTACTGTTAGTTTGTGGTAAGGCAGAACTACATGGTAGGGAGTGAACTGTGGTGACAAAGCTGCTCACATCATGGAGGCCAGGAAGCAAAGAGACAGAGAAGGCAAGGATCTGAGACAAGATGTACTCTGCAAGGACATGTCGCCAGTGACCTGCTTCCTCCACATAAGCCCCATCTCTGACAGTTTTCACCACCTCCCAATAGTCCTTTAAATTTGGAGCACATCAAAGGATTAATTCATTACTGAGATCAAAGCCCTTGTGATCTAATCATTTCTCAGAAGCCCTACCTCTGAAGATTGCCATATTGGGGACCAAACCTTTAGCACATGAGTCTTTGGGGGACACTTTAGATCCAAACTGTAATGGTAAGATGAGAATCTCAGTATCACTGGCCCTCCAGTTTATCCCAAGGCCTGGTCTGCTTCTTTCATTCCCCCTTCCTTCCCCTCTTCTCACCTTTTTCTCTCTCCTCTCACCCTCTCTTGACCCCTTCCTTCCTTCCTTCCTTCCTTCCTTCCTTCCTTCCTTCCTTCCTTCCCTCCCTTTTGACAGAGTCTCTGGCCCATTCTGGCCTCAAAACTCTCTATGTAGCTAAGGATGACTTTGAACTTCTGATTCTTCCATCTCTTGAGACTGGGATTACAAGTACTACCACGTCTAGTTTAGGCAGTGCTGAGGACTGCATAACCCAGGACCTTCTGCATACTAGGTAAGCATTCTACCAACTGAGTAACATACCCAGATATTTTAATTTTTCTCTTTTGATAGTTCCTGAGTCTCCAGGCCCTTACCTACACTTTACAAAGCCAAAGTGTAGAGGACACATAGTAAGAGGACTCTGAGCAGCACATCTCAGCCCAGCTTTAATAGCCTTGGGTGAACATTGCTAGGGGCAGAAGGGGCTCAACTTTGGAGAAGACTTTCAGTCTCAGTATCCCAAGAGTCCATGACAGAATGAGAAAACCCATGCTTCTCCTCAATGAAGCAATTGAAACAGACACTTGCAGTTTAATCAAGTTGACTGTCTCCTTTTGTTGTGTTTGATAAGGTGACACCTCTCCCTCTAGTCCTGGACTTCCTGTGCCTGCTGTGATCTTTCCTAATTCTTTAGAGTTTAGGAGCAAACTTGCTCATCAGTATAACTGGACTGAATTCCAGAGCAGCTGTTGCTCATCCATCTGCAGCATGTTTGACCTTAGGCCAGACTTTCTAGAAAACTCCCCTTTGTCCATTTTCCAATGGATGCACAGAAAATAAGTGTTAAGGTTTTCAATAGTGGTAATTTGGAGAAATAACAGATTACCATCCAAGTTTGGATCACTGATTTATTTGACAATAGGGAGGTAGAGCTAAAGTGATTTTTATCTAAAACAAGATGGAGTTTGGAAGTCAGATTTCATTCACTATAAGAGAGAGAACTTTATAAAAAATATGAACTTCAGCCCAGTCATGTAATGTTTCTTGTTATTTTGCTTTGGTGGTATGTCAATGAATAATGTGCTTTTTTGTGTGTTACTTTCATGTGCTCTCCGTTCTAACTCCTTTCCCTCAAATTTGAGGAAGTCAGTCTGGGTGTTGTTGAGAAAGAGTCTCATGTAATCCAGGCTGGTCTCAAACTCGCCTTGATGATGACCTTGAATTTCTTCTGCCTCTACTTCTCAAGGCTTGTACCACCACAACTGGATATTTACTTATTTTGATGGTGCTGGGGATTAGACCCAGGGTCTTGTACATACTAGGCAAGTGCTCTACTACTGAGCTACATCCCTAGACTCCTGGATGTGTACTGAAATATGTTTGGTACATGAAAAGACCATAACTAGCTGATTCTTTGCTCTTTCACTCTGCCTTTGGTGTGGTTAGAAATCGAGCAGTGGCCCATGGGAGACCAAAGTATGCTTTTTTATGTTTTCTGAATTTTGATTAGTCATTGGAATCATCTTCAAGAATGAGTCTTTATATCACATTTTATTATTATGGAAATATGAGAAAGGGGAAGTTGTATGATTTGTATCCCCAGATTAGAAACTTAATTCTGTAACTTGTGGGGGGCGGGAGTAGAAGCTAAGGAACTATCAGATAATTCTGAAGATATATTTCTGTCTAACCAAAAGTAAGCTGTTGAGTTACTTGACCTTTCCTTAGGGTAAATTTTGATTTTTCAGGGGTAGTTGTTTGCTGAGTTGATGACATGGCTTTGACATTCTTTCTTTAGGGTGTTCTCAGGAGCCTCCTTTGTTGGCCTTATCCTGTGGCTGGCTCTAGACACAGCCCAAAGGCCAGAGCAGCTGATCTCCTTTGGAGGAATCTTTATGTTCATCCTCATCCTCTTTGCCTGCTCCAAACACCACAGTGCAGTGAGTTTTGGGTATTCATATTGGGCATGACAATACACAGCAAGGGCTAAGTAATAATTACAAAGTACATATGTCAAGTATTCATGATGCATAGAACTAAGTCTCAGAATTTTCCTCTGATAGTTTTATTCCTAAGACAAGCTTGAAAGCTTTTAGAAACCCTAGACCATTTACTTTAAAAGGATTGATTGTGATCTATTAATAAGTGGATCTAGTTGGCATTAAAAAAGAATAGAAGGAAAAATGAAAGGAGGAAAGAAAATGTGAATATGAGAATCAGGAAGCACTGTACATAATGATGTTGTATGTGTTATTAAGTGTCTCTAACTTCTAGAAACATTGTAAAAACAGATACGGACGTTTTTGGCCCTTCACACACCATCGCCCTGTTTCTCTGTGCCTTCTCCCTGCTCTCTATGCTGCATTACCTCAGACTGACTGTTAACATCCTGGGTTAGTTCCACTCAGAGTGCACATTACAATCAGGCGATGGTCCAGTAAAGTTTAGAGCTCACATCGGATTAACTTCTTATTGCTTCTAGGTGTGCTGGAGGACAGTGTTTTGGGGCCTGGGTCTTCAGTTTGTCTTTGGGATTTTGGTCATCAGAACTGAGCCTGGCTTTAATGCATTCCAGTGGCTGGGAGATCAGATCCAGGTATGGGAACCGAATGTGAGGGTTTTATCCTTGTAGATTAGAGGGAAGCTTGATGCTTTAAGGCTATGTCTTAACAATGGTTTTGGGAGATCTGGTTGGGAAAGAGGAAAAAGTTATGGAGTACAGCTCGGAATACAGATGAAGAGAGCTGACTTGCTGAGTCCATCATTCAGTGACCAGTGCTTGGGGACATAGCCTGCCCACGGTGGTCACACCAGGCCGATTCCCTGCTTCCCCTGTGTCCTCTTGGCTTTATTCTTACTCTTTGTATTTGCTTCCTTCAGATTTTCCTGCAGTACACTGTGGAGGGTTCCAGTTTTGTTTTTGGTGATTCACTGGTCCAAAATGTCTTTGCTTTTCAGGTAATGTTTACTTTGTGGGCAGGAATGACAAAAGAGGTGGAAGGGTCAGGGAGAGAGGCAGAAGATGAGAATGTGATCAAGAGATCAGCTGGTCTCTATACCTATGGACTCTAAGAGAATCCAGCTCTCCTCCTGTGATCACAATCATCTTGAAATTGATTAAAGAAGGGGTGGGGAGAAAGAGTAGAAAACATCCTGTGGATTAATACCATTGGAGTAATAGGTCTGCAGTGCCTTTTGAATTCGTTGGTAAAGTACACTATATCAGATACCATTGGAATACTGAGACTTTAATCTAGAGGCCTGAAACAGTTTTCTTGTGGCACATATGACAATACAATATAATATCTCACCAGTTGCCCGTTCTCATTACAGTCCTTACCAATCATTATTTTCTTTGGATGCGTGATGTCCATTCTCTACTACCTGGGTCTTGTGCAGTGGGTAGTTCAGAAGGTGAGTCACTTTCCTACACTCCTCAGGAGAGGACCTTTAACTTGGATCTTTCAAGGGAATGGAGGTGACACTTACTTTGGGAAAGATGCTTATATATGGTACATAGAGGGTTAAAATCAAAATGGAAAGGCAGACCCTTCTAAGCCTCCTGATATCAAATGATCGCCCAGGCCTGAGATAGGCTGAGGCAGCACAGGGAGCAAAGCTAGGCTGGATGATTGCTTCATACTGAGTTTAAATCACTTGTTCTAGAAAACACAAGGCCCGAGTTTTGGCCAAGTCTGTTTGTAACTTGTCTGTAGCTCTCTGCCACACTATTTCTCTAGGTCTCATGGAGTAGGAGAGGTTTTGCTGGGCATTGTCCAAGATTCCTGCTGATGTTGATGCTCTAGATCTCTTAATTCTTTTAGATTGCCTGGTTTTTGCAAATCACCATGGGTACCACTGCTGCAGAGACCCTCGCTGTGGCAGGAAACATCTTTGTAGGAATGGTAAGTACCCTGAGGCCGTCTGTTTTTCTTTTTTCTGGATAACTGAGAACTTGGTAGAAAACAAGAAAGATATAATTTTCCCTAGCTTCTTCTCTACTTTCTTTCCTTCCTCCCCTTTTTTGTTTGTTTGTTTTTTTTCTGAGACAAAGTCTCATGTAGCCCAAGCTGGCTTCAGACTCACTATGTAGCTGAGGATGACTGTGAACTTCTGGTCTTTTTGTCTCTGCCTCCCAAGTGCTGGGTATATAAGCACATGCCACCACACCCAGCTTGAAATACATGTTTTTCTTATGAAAAATAAAATAAATGAAAACTGTGAGGCAGCCAATCCTTTCTGAAAGAAATCTCAGAGGCTCAAAGAGGACTTAGCTCATCCCTTTCACCTCTGCTTCTTAACAATCGCTATCTGGGCACACTTAATCTAAATGGACAACCTTAGCCACTGATCACTTCTTACCCACGAAAATAGGTGAATGCTCTAGTGTAAACCTTATCCACCTTCAGGAGCTATAAAAGGTGTTTGAGCTATTTTCTGTTTCTTGCCGTGATCTCTGTGATCCTTGTTTTGCAGGGCCTCTAAGGAGGCAAATAACCTTTTAGTCTTGCTCACGACTAACACCAAGTCTCTTCTCCCTAACAGCTGCCTTATTCATTCACCTGCATGGACTAGGAGTGGGTGCTTGTCTGGAGCAGGTGTTTGTCTTAGTTACTTTTCTGTTGCTGTGAAAAAACACTGACAAAAGCAACTTAAAGGATGAAGGGTTTATTTTGGTTCGGAGTTTGAGAGTACAGCCCATCATGGTGGGGAAGTCCAGGCAAACAGGAACTTGAGGCAGGTGGTCATGTTTCATCCAGTCAGAAAGCAGAACAGTGATGGCTTGTGCTCAGCTGGTTTTCTCCTTTTTATGCAGACCAGGACCCAAACCCATGGACTGGTGCCATCTACTTTTAGCATGGGACCTCCCACTTTAATTAACCTAATCTCATAGGCATGCCCAGAGTCTTATCTGCTAGACAAGTCTAGAGCTTGTCAAGTTGGTAATTAATATTAACCATCACAGTGTTCAGTATGTGCTATTGACTAATCAAATCAACATTAGGAACAACAGCTTGTCAAATGGGTAATGGGTTAACATTGAGGTCTTTGTCTCCCAAGGCTTTAGGCTGGTTATCTACTTTTGATGTTTTCAGTGTACTTCTGGATATGTCTATCATAGCCCTCCATTTTTGCTAAAATTGTCTATAATCAGTTTAATTTTTCCAGCTAGACTATAATCTTCTAAGAGTAGGAATGTGGCCTCACTCTTAACAGTCCTAGCCGCTGGCACAGCCCTGCATCTTCAGCTGTCACTCATTAAAGGATAAACAGCATCTCAGGTTGATACTAGATATAGTTTCCTAGTTGAATCTTCCCGATTTCATAAAAATTTCAGTTATTAAAAAATTTTTGGCAGGGGGTGGTGGCTGAAGAGATGACTCAGCAGTTAAGAGCACTGACGGCTCTTGCAGAGGACCCGGGTTCGATTCCCAGCACCCACATGGTGGCTATGAACCGTCCTTAACTCCAGTTCCAGGCGACTGCGAAGCCCTCTTCTGACCTCCACGGCATTGCATGACACAGGTGCACTCACGTACACGCAGGCAATACACTCATATACATAACATAAAAATAAATAAAATATTAAAATTTTTTTCTATTACTTGTGAGTGCTCACGTGTGCAGCTGCTTAAGTGCCATGGCATGATTGTGGAGGTCAGAGAACAACTTGTGAGAGTTGATTCTCTCCTTCCCACCATGTGGATTCTGGGGATTGAACTCAGGTCATTAGGCTTGGTAACAAGAACATTTACCTGCTAAGCCATCTTGCTGAGCCTACATTATTTCTTTTGATTCTTTAATAAGCTTTGGCTTAGATCAGCTATTTTTAAATTCATTTAATGCATTCTTTGTAAGCATCAAATATGCACTCACTAAGTGTGCTGCATTACATAAATTCACTCAGTAAGTACATGGTTTTAGATTTGGTCAATAAAGGAAAATAACATCCATCTTCCTCAAAACTTTAAAATGTGATATGGAAACAGGTGATGGGCAGATCTGGGGCCTGAGGCCAGAGCTTATTGTCCACTTAGTGGGGCTATCTCACTGAACAATGCACGTGCTAGAGGGATGTGTCTAATGGGTGCACTTCCTACCTGGGATAGGCACTTTGGCATGTTTTTCTTTTGTGTTTAGTCAGAGGCTCCTCTGCTCATCCGTCCCTACCTTGCAGACATGACTCTCTCTGAAATTCATGCAGTGATGACTGGAGGGTTTGCCACCATTGCAGGCACTGTGTTGGGAGCCTTCATATCCTTTGGGGTAAGGCACTGTGTGTGTGTGTGTGTGTGTGTGTGTGTGTGTGTGTGTGTGATCACTGGCAAACCCAAGTTGAGCTCTGTGGAGATGAGATGCTGATCTTCAGTCTCACCTTACAGATTGATGCATCATCCTTGATTTCTGCCTCAGTGATGGCTGCCCCTTGTGCTCTTGCCTTGTCCAAGCTGATGTATCCAGAAGTAGAAGAGTCCAAGTTTAAGAGCAAGGAGGGAGTGAAACTGCCTCCTGGGTGAGTCAGGGGAAGCATATAACTGGGGAGGTGGACACAGGTGCTGCACAGTCTTGTGGAGGCAGAGACTTTAAATCTGAGGGAAGAAAGTGATTCCATCTACCTGCCTGCTTCTCTTGACCTCCAGCTAATCATACTCACTTTTTTCCTTTGATTTAATGTTCCTACCTGCTGCTACCTTCCGTGCCAGTACCCCTTGTCCCTGGCCTCAGACTTTCGTGGAAATGACCTCTGACTGTCTTCAGATGTAAGACTGATCTCCATTAACTGGGTCAGTGAGGAATCCCACCACCTCTCACACTGGCTGTGTACCTACTTCCTCTACTTCAGGGGCAACAAAGTCCTCTTCTCTGAGGAGCTGAGACTACCATAGGCAGTATATTCTTTCCCTTTGCCCAATAACCACAGGGAGGAGAGGAATATTCTGGAAGCTGCCAGCAATGGAGCCACAGATGCCATAAGCCTTGTTGCTAATGTAGCAGCCAACCTGATTGCCTTCTTGGCTGTGTTGGCCTTTGTCAACGCTACCCTCTCCTGGCTGGGGGAATTGGTGGATATACACGGGCTCACTTTCCAGGTAAGGGATTGCATTTATCGGGCATGTTCTCCTGACAACAGTAAACTAAGAGAAAGCACAGTGGGAGAAGGGGGAACAGGAGGAAGAGGAGAGGTCTAAGGCTGCAGAGGGGCTCCTCGCACCTGACCTTGCTCTTCCTTCTTCCTTTTCCTGCGGTACTCTCTTTCACTCAGGTCATCTGCTCCTATGTCCTGAGGCCTATGGTTTTCATGATGGGCGTAGAGTGGGCAGACTGTCCACTGGTGGCTGAGATAGTGGGAGTCAAATTCTTCATAAATGAGTTTGTAGCCTATCAGCAACTGTCTCAATACAAGAACAGACGTCTCTCTGGAGTTGAAGAGTGGATCAATGGCGAGAAACAGTGGATTTCTGTATGTGACAATCCAGAAAAGCCTAAGTGGTGTGGGTTTTGGGCTATGGGTACCGTGGGGAAGACAGAGAGTTACACAAAGGACTGTTGTAGACTCCCGGGTGCTTTAGTGTCCTAGGCCCAGCCACAGAGCAAGCAGAACCATATGCTTAGTAGCCTCACCTCCATGGCCTGAGCTACCTACTCTAAGGTCTATGTACTATTTCTCCCCTGCGCTCTGACCTAATTTTGCTCTCTAGTATAATTACTGGTTCTTTATGGTGGGGACAGTCAGGGAACACACTTTTTGTTTATGCTCTAGGTCCCTTATTTAAAGTCTAAATTGCTGTGAATTTACCTCCTTGTCTCCCCTTTGTGCCACAGGGTCACTTTTCTCAACCATCCTCAATTCATATTCCTTCTTATTCATAAGTTTAACAAGAATAGTGTTGGGCAAGGAGTCCTGTGGCGATCACCATATTGCTATTGCTGTTGTAATTCAGGAGTCTGTTATTCTCTGAGTATCTTTTATATGCTCCTTAGAATGTGAAAAGGACTCTCAGTGCCTTGTAAATCCCCCACGGTTGTAGGACTACACACATGGGACTGAACTAATCTACTTATTTTTTTCCCTAGGTAAAAGCTGAAATTATTACAACATTTTCCCTCTGTGGATTTGCCAACCTTAGTTCCATAGGCATCACACTGGGATGCTTGAGTGAGTTCTTAAACTTTCCTAGCTCCCCAGTAAGCCAGGCAGATGCCAGCCTTTTCAGTGTGCAGTACAGGTTGAGACTAGATAGAGAAACCAACGTGAAGGGGGCCTCAGGCTGCAGGGAATGCGGAGTGAACACCCAGTGGCTACAGCAATCTTGCTACTTGACTATGTGTTGAATTCTTTACATCATAAGAATCAAAAAGGCAAAAGACAGCAGTAGACAAATAAGCAGACAGATGGTAAAAGTGAGTGTCATTCACTGTTGAGCTAAAAGCTGAGAGTCAGCCAGGTATGGTAGTGTACACATTTAATCCTAGCACTTGGGAGGCAGCAGCAGGTAGATCTCTGAATGTTCAAGGCCAGTCTGGTCTACGTATTGAGTTCCAGGCCAGCTGGGGCTACGGGGAAACCCTGTCTCAAAAAGAACAAACAAACAAACAAACAAACAAACAAACAAACAAACAAACAGAGTCACCAGTTATTAAAGGACTTGGTCTTTGAAGCTGACAGAGATAGTCAGGCTTCTGGCAAGATTGCTGGCTATGGGTGATCGGTGATGGTTGTAAGACTACCATGGAGAGAGATGTGCTGCTGGAGGACTCTGGAATGTAGCAGAATCCCAAGCACTTGGATGATCCAAGTTAGAAATGGGTCTTAGAAGAAATGGAGTATAAAAAGAACAGCTTAATGTGTTAAAAACGTCATTTATCCCAGTCGTATTCTGGGATAGAATCATTCAATTTATTTATTGGATGGCTTATTAATCAATTTGAAGGTGAAGTAATTTCCCTTTGGTTTGTCTTTTCCCTTCTATTTAATATCTATTGGTATTGTTCTAATTCAGATACCCGGTAACCTTTTGTTTCTTAAAAGGCCAGGGTTGGATGCATGTTGCCTTCCCTAGTCCTCTGGCTCAAAAGGGGCCATCTAATTCCAATCCAGAGTGTAGATATTAACTGGCAAACACCAGGCATTTGCACCTGTTTTGAGCAACTCAGAGCCTTGTTTGATTCAGATAATTCTTAAGTAGGTTCCAGAATCACTGGAGCGAGGGTTGGATATACAATACTTGACCTAGGAAGTGTCTGAGTTAGATATCAAGACTAATGTTTATACACACCTCTGGGGTAACATTGATACCAAGTGGCTGGTCATAAGCATACTCTTCACTTGATGTGTTTTCTTCTACATTCTTCTCATGGGGTACCCCTCCTTGCTGTGTGGGGAAGAGAATAAATTACTTTGTTTTGTTTCTTGCAGCATCAGTGGTGCCTCAGAGGAAGAGCGACTTCTGCAAAATTGTGGTCAGGGCCCTCTTTACAGGGGCTTGTGTATCCTTTATCAGTGCCTGCATGGCAGGTAGGTACCTAAGTGTTGTCTTTTGGCAGAAATCACAGGATCTCAGAACACTGGTTTAAGTGTCCATCTCACAGACACACTGAAAAGGCTGCTAAACTATCATATTATCAACTCAACAACCAAACAGTAAAGAACTTTGAAGATCATGTTCCAAATCTTCCTCTTCATGTGACATCTGTCTCCTTTATCCAGGAATCCTCTACGTTCCCAGGGGAGCTGAAACTGATTGTCTCTCATTCCTGAATACAAGTTTCACCAATAGAACCTATGAGACGTATACATGCTGCAGTGGGCTTTTCCAGAGGTAGGTGAACACTGGGGTTCCTGCTCCCTCCTCTGATAGCCTCTCTTCCAAGAAGGGATCTTCTGGAAGTGTGAGAAGGAAGGTCTTGAGGACAGTCCTGGGAAAGCTGGATGGAGGATGAGCTGAAGTATGGGTACTGGTGAAGGCCACCACCTGTGCGCTTTTCTCTTACTAGGTACACCTTTGGTATTAGCCCGACTGTGCATGAGAGACAGGTGCTATCTGAATTGATGGTATAAAGGCAAGGGAAAAAAAGTGAGGTTTCTCTGTTAAGAAGTTACTGTATGAGCCCACCATACCTTTAATCCCAACACTTGGAGGCAGAGGTAGGTGGAGCTCTATGAGATCAAGGACAGCCTGGTCTATATAGTGAGTTCCAGGTAAGGTGGGGCTACAGGGAGACCTTATCTCAAAAAAACTAAGAAGTTACTATATGGGAGCTAGAGAGGTAACTCAGTGGTTAAGAGTGCTTACTGCTCTCGCAGAGGACCTGAGTTAATTCCTAGCACCCACATCAGTTGGCTCACAACCTTCTGTAACTCTAGCTCTAGGGGATCCGATACCTCTGGCCTCCACGGGCACTTGCACTCTTGCACGCGTGCGCGCGCGTGTGCGCGCGCGCACACACACAGACAGACAGAGGTATGTGATTAAAAATAATAAATCTAAAAGGAAGTTAATGTATTTATTGTTACTGATATATAAATAGGTGATAGGTGAAGCTTTAACAATGTTCTAAGTGACTAAAACTTTAGAAGCTTTTCCAGATAGAAATGGAGCAGAACAAGAGAAGACAAATTTGAAAAAACCATATTGAGTTCAGTGTAAAAATTATCTTCAGTAAATTCTAGACTATGAAAAGAAGAGACTATATCACCGAGCTAAAAACCTAATTTGGGGACAAACAAGGAAGGATTTAAGGGATTTGAATACTGACATTATCAAGGTAAAAGTTAAATACGCCAGTAGCAACATATAAGTGAGTGAAGAGGGTTTTGGGAAGAGAGACTGAGACAGCATAAAAGACCTCATGTGAAATCTAAAGAAATTAGACTTTGACCTGCAGAACTCCGAACACTGGCATGATTAGCTGTACTTTTTCAGAAGGTTATTTGGGTGGCAAGAAGAACACTAAACACACTCCTTTAAGAGACTTAGTGAGAGATGGCAAGCACTGATACTCATGAAGATAGAGATGTACCAGACAGAGGGGAACCAATAGGATTGGTCCTCAGCTAGATAGGAGGAAAGCCTGGGAGGAAGAAGAGAAAGGCAAATGGGTCCAAAGACTGGCATTCCTTCACTGAGAGGAACAGGACTAGTTCCAGACATAGGAGACTAGAAGGGAGGTTATGACCTCCTTCTGTTTTGGATGTGCTAACTTAGAGGCACCTGTGGGGACATCAGGTAAAGCCACATATAAGTCAATTGGAGCCTGGGGCTCAGGAGAGAAATTAGAGCTGGAGACTGCTTAGGCAGTTACCATGAGTAAGTGATCTGTTCACTATGGGGGTAGTTATTCAGGTGATGTTAGATGATCAGTGAGTTAAGAAATGAAGTAAAAGGAATAGAATGCCAGTGTGCCTATGCTTGGAGATTATCATTAGAGGCAACCAGTGTCCTTTTGATGTACCATTAAAGAGGAATTTAGAAGCTGGATAGATCATTAGTCTGGCACAGTTCTGATTTATATATTATTCTCAGTGGATTTCCTAAAAGCTACATCCGGAGAGTCATTAACAACTAGAATCTGAAAGAAATGCCTTTGCCTAATTAAGTGTCAGTGGTTTTTCTTTCTCAAGAGGAAAATGGCCTTCGGTTGTCAGCTTTTTTTTTTTTTTTTTTTTTCTTTAGGAAATATTCAATTCTAGATCATTACAAGGCATAAATTTTGCCTCAGCTATCTGGAAAGGAAATTTTGAAATAGACTATGTTTAGGAACTGGGCACAGATGCAGACACATTGAACAGAGTTCTTGGTTGTAGTAACTAAGGTATAAATGACAGAAAACATTTAACTGGATCCTGTTTGGTTGTGGCTGACAGATTTATTCATAGATTTTGGGTTTTGTTTTCAGCTATTTGGTAACCCTTGTTGGTACATCTTGTTGCCTTGCCTTTCTCTGATCCACTGCGTGTCTCTGGCTTTTCGTTTCAGTACGCGGCTGAACGGTACCAACCCACCTTCCTTCTCAGGTCCCTGGGAAGACAAGGAATTCAGTGCCAGGGCCTTGGCAAACTGCTGTGAATTCTACACCAGTGCTGTCTGCTTCTAAGGCTGGCTGGCCCAGTACTTATTTAATTTGTATCAAACACATTTTTTTTAATTAAAAACTTTTTGAGTTTTTTGTGCATTTCCTATAATAGATCTTAACCAAATTAGACCCTCTCCCCCATCTGTGCCTCCCATCGCCCCCACCAACCAATTTCATGCATTCTGTCATATATGTTAAGTCCTTTCCAGTCAAATATTTGTACCAAGATGTCTTTTGGTGCAAGTTCATCCACTGGAGCCTAGTCAGCCTATCTAAAGTGTCTCCCTTAAAGAATATCTACTCTCTTGGGGCTGGAGAGACGGCTCAGCTGTTAAGAACACTGGTTGTTCTTGCAGAAGATGTGGGTTTGAATCTCAGCACCCATTGGCAGCTAACAACTGTCTGTAACTCCAGTCCCAAGGGATCTGACAGCCTCTTCTGACCTCTGTGGGCATTGCATGACACGGGTGCACTTACCTACAAGCAGGCAATACATGCATACACATAAAAAATAAAAATAATAAATAAAATTTACAAAAAGAATATCTACTCTCCCTCACCTGCAGTAATCAGTTGCCAATAGTTCCTAGGCTAGGGTTGAGGTCTGCTGCACATTTCCCTTGTTTTATGCTGTGTTTCTGTCTGATTGAGTTGGCATGGGTCTTGTGCATGCTGTCACTATTGCTGCAAGTTCATATGAGCAGGTTTCCAGTGGCCTGAAAAGCCCCTGTTTCTTTATGTTCACGCACCAACCCTGGCTAGTACAATCTTTCCGCCCCCTCGTCTACAATGGTCCCTGAACCATGGGTGGGTGAGGTTTAATAAAGGAGTCCTATCCAGGGGCATACATGCTGCAGTTTCTTATTCTCTAAAACGTATCCAGTTGTGTCTTTCTGTGTTGTATGAGGAAGCTTTGCTGGTGAAAGTTGAGGGATATATTAGTATTCTCCCTACCCTCTGTTCCACTATGTTCCATGAGCCTTAGGTGTAGAAGTTCTACTGTAGATGTGTCACTTAGGGCTGGGCATCTCTCAGACATATATTTCCTGTGTGTGACCAGTTGTGGAACTCTGTAATAGCCTCCATCTGTTGCAAAAAGAAGCTTCTTTGACGAGTGGTATATAGTATGCTTGTCTGAAAATATAAGGATCCATATTTGGCAAACAGTAAGAAAGTTCATTTGTCTAGAGATATGCCAGAGATAGGGTTTTCTCTAGGATCTATGTTCTTTCCAGCCATGAGTATTTGGCTATATTTATAATGCCATCCATGAGCTCCTTCCCATTGAGAGGACTTTAAGTCAATTTAGGTAGCTGTTGATTACACCCCAGATAAAAGTGTTATTATTGCACTAATAGAAATAATTTGCTGTGCGAGCTGTTGTGGTTATTAAGCTTTAGAGCTGGGTTGGACCATTGATTGATTTTCTCCCTTAGCAGTTTGCATAGTATCCTCTAAAACTATAAGAGCTGGTCTTTAGGGAGAGGCTTCCAGGTCGGTTCCAGCCCCCCCTGCTCCAAGTCCTGCTGGGTGCAGTAGCCCACGCCTTTAATCCCAGCCCCCCCTGCTCCAAGTCCTGCTGGGTGCAGTAGCCCACGCCTTTAATCCCAGCAGTTGGGAAGCAGAGGCAGGTTGGTCTCTGTGAGTTCAAGGCCAGCCTGTTCTACATAGCAAGTTCCAAACCAGCTGGGCTACAGGGAAACCCCATCTCAAAAAGATTGAAAAGTGAAAAAAAAAAAGAGTTGGTTCTCTTCTGGGTTCCAGATACTGAACTCATGTTGTCAGCCTGGCCCAGCAAACACATTTTTATGCACTTGTAGGAATAACTTTTACAATATGGACATAATCTGGACTAAAGGGTTTTGCCTAACCTGGCAACCAAAATGTTACTATTTATAATATAAACAAGTTCACTGAGCCATTTGCTGGTTTTATGACCTTGGCATATGACCTTAATCCCCCAGGACCCTTCCTTGCCCTCCACCAAGATAGTGTACACGAATGCTTTACACATCAAAGTGCTGAAAACAGTCTGCTTTTCTCATTGCAAACAATGAGAGAAATTAAGAATTGTCTGTAGTTGTGTGGGTGTTGATATCTAGGTCTAGGGATCAAAGGGCAAGATTCTCAGATAAGGATGGGTCCTGACTTTTACCCCACCCCCATTTTATGCTGAATAAACTGTTTCATTTAAAAAATGAATGAAGCCCTCGCTCAAGAGCACAGTTTCAAAGAAATCTGAAGAAACGGTTTCTCAGCAGTTTGGGTCAAGTCTTGGCATTAAAACAAACGCTAAGAGTCAGCCTGTCTTCTTTGCTGCATATCTGTAATGTGGCTTACAAATGCCTCAAGTTCTGAAGTTTCCAACTCTACAACAAACTCACCAAGATCTACAGAGTGAATGTGAAAGAGTCATTTGGGTTCACTACGAATAATGAAAATTTATATCCATTTATTTCCTATTGCTGCATGCAATAGGAAATTCCTCATGAGTCCTCCTGAGACTTTATTTGAAAAAACAAAATATGACCATATAAAAAGAGACTTGAAAGATTTGCTCCCAGTTACCATCTTAAAAATTATAGTGGGGGTGGAGTCTGGAGAGATGACTCACAGTTAAAAGCACTGGCTGCTCTTGCAGAGGACCTGGGTTTGATTCCCAGCACCCGCATGGTGGCTGACAACAGTCCGTGACTCCAGTTTCAGGGGATCCAATATCCTCTTCTGACTTCCATGGGTACTGTATGATATGGGTGCACCTACCTACATGTAGGCAATACACTCATACACATAAAACAAAAATAATTGAAAAGTTATGATTGGAGTGACTGAGGGGGAGAAAGCTTTGTGTAACAAGGGCAAAGATCCAGGTACAGTCCCCGGCTAAACCCACAGAGTGAGGAGACTGAAGAAATCAAACATGGATGTTCATTTTTGAACTGGGCAAGGTGGCAGACTCCTGTAATCCCAGAGCTGGAATCTCACAGGCAGGAGGATTGCCTTGAGTTCAAGAGAAGCCTGTTACAGAGTGAGACCTTGTCTCAGAAACACCAACAAGAGAGCTGGAGGGATGGTACAGCTGTTAAAGGCTCAGACTCACGACTAAATACCCTCTCCCCACCTCCAAATAAAAAAGAAAAAGAAAGAAAGAAAGAAAGAAAGAAAGAAAGAAAGAAAGAAAGAAAGAAAGAAAAGAAAAAGCATTGCAGGGCTCTCTAAGTGACTAGTGTGTAATGTATCCTGGGGCAGGAGTGCGCAACTGTCTTTTCTTGGAGTTCTGTAGATAAGCTGGATCTATATTTCTAGTTACCTATGAAAGGCATGTGAATATTTAATGATAATATTTTTCTGGTGGTCATATATTTGTAAGCCTGAAAACTCTTTACTATCTTCACGTGGTAAACAATTTCCTATATATAAAGTGTTTTAAAAACATCTATTTAATTTTTAAAATTATGTGTGAGTATGTGTGTCTGTGTGTATGTGTAAATGAGTGCAGGTACCTGAGGAGGTGTTGGATACCCCCTGGATCTGGAGTTACAGGTGGTTGTGAGCTGCCTGATGTCAGTGCTGGGAACAGAACTCAAGTCCTCTGCAAGAGCAGTGCATACTCCTAACCTCTGAGCCATCTCTTCCATTACTTAAAGGCTCTTACTTTGTTTTAGAATTCTCCTTAAGCACCAGCTATCTCTGTTCAGGATTACACAGAATCCATTAAAAATAGTTTTGAACTAGCATGATGACTTACCAGGTGAAAGTGCTTGCCACACAAGCCTGACAACCTGAGTATGATCCTCAGTACTCATGTAAAAAATAGTTTTCAATAGCAAGGGGGCCCAGTTTTGCTTCCCAGGGACATGTGGCATATCTCCAGATAGCTTTGGTTATTAGAGTTGGGAGGACGCTACTGACATCTACTGGGCAGAGACCAGGTGGTGGCACATGCCTTTAATTCCAGCACTTGGGAGGCAGAGGTATGCAGATCTCTGTGAGTTCAAGGCCAGCCTGGTCTACATAGTAAGTTCCAAGCTAGCTGGGGCTACAGGAAGACCCTATTTCAAAAAGGCCAAAAAAATACTGTATTAATTTATTGCTTTATTACTTTATTTGCTTATTTATCTATGTGTTTAGTTCAAAAAAGAACTTCCAGGAGTCAGTTCTCTTCTTTCACCATGTGGGTTGTGGGTTCAAATTCAGGTCATCAGACTTGCTGATAGGTGTCTTTCCTACTGAGCCATCTTGCTGGCCGCTACTGCTAAAATTCTTACTCTGTCTCCCACAACAAAGAATCCACTGGTTCCAAATATCAACAATGCCAGGCTGAGAAACTAATTCACAATATTTAATACCTTTGTTATTATTTATAATATTGATATTAGTAGCATTATAAGCAATATAACTTTTAAAAGGAATTCAAAAGCATATAAGAGTTCCTGAATACATCAAACATAAACTTATCACATTGTCCCCCAAATTCCATTCCTACACATTTACTAAAATATACAAAGTAGATCCTGTAACAAGTTTATGTGTATGCAAGTTCACAGCAGCACTAATATAATATATAATAGTCAAAGCATGTAGCCAGCCCACATGTCCATCAACAGATGAATGAATAAGCAAACTGGTATGCATTATACATACCACTAGAAATTTATTGAGTCATCAAAAGGATTAAAATACTGATACATACTGTGTATAGGAACCTTGAAGTCATTATACAAACTGAAAGAACCCAGGCACAAAGGCTCAGCGTTGCGTGATTCCATTATATGCAATACCCAGAGTAGACAAATCCATAGAGAGAAGATGGACACAAATTGGTGATTGCTAAGGACTGAGGGTGGGGATGAGGAAGGACTAAAGAGTGCTTAATAAACACGGAGTTTTACTTTGGGACAATAAGGATGTCTTAGAAATAGAAAGAGGTGGTGACTGTGTAATATTGGAAATGTACTAAATGTCACTGAATTGTTGGATTTAAAATGCTATGTGAATTTCATCGCAATACAAAAAAATTTGGGGGGATCTTTTTGAGACAGTGTCTCTCTGTAGCCTCAGCTGGCCTGGAACTCGCTATGTAGACCAGGCTGGCCTTAATTGGCCTGCCTCTGCCTCCTGAATGCTGGGACTAAAGGCATGTACCACCATGCCTGGCCAATGCATTTTTTTAATATATTTTTTTAAATATTGAGGTTTAAGGTTCCAGTGTTTGGCCAAACAGAGTTATTATCTAGTTTGTACTGAGGCCAGGAAGTGCCAATACAATTTTTTTAAAGGATGTATTTGCTTGCATGTTCCCTAACGTTCCCCTCCCAACTTCCTAATTCCTTGTGGTCAGAGTCTCTTGGTCTTCAGTTCTTATTCCTACCCTTCCTCTCATGTGTTCCAAACTTGATTTATAAAAGGAAACTTTAAAACATTCTTTCTTGATCTGTCTCCTAAATTTGTTCCATGTCTGGTTTCTTTCTGAGAGGTAGCAAAACATAGTGATTGGAGGGAGGTAAGAGACACTACGCTAGATTATGTTGAGTTCTTATGCTCTGCCACCCACCATTCAGGTAATCTTGGGCACGTTCCTTAACTTCTCTGAGCCTTGGAGTCTGTGGTGGTTAATCTCGGTCATCATCTCAATGAGATCTAGAGTCACTGGAGAGACTGGCCTCTGGGGATTATCTCACTTAGGTTAACCGAGGCTGGGAGATCTGTGCAGTGCGTTGTGGCACGGTTCCTGTGGTGGGATCCTGGAATGAATAAAATGAAAGTGAGCTGAGCACTGCTTCTTGGCTGAAGATGAAGTGTGAGCTATCTCAAGGGCCTGCCATCAGGCTGCCCTACCATGAAGGCAGCTGCATCACTGAA
The DNA here is from genome assembly GCF_000622305.1 of Nannospalax galili. Classification (NCBI taxonomy): domain Eukaryota; kingdom Metazoa; phylum Chordata; class Mammalia; order Rodentia; family Spalacidae; genus Nannospalax; species Nannospalax galili. The sequence goes on from NW_008330576.1 coordinate 771,624, forward strand.
AAGCCCATCCCAGCTTGGGTGAGAACTCATGGAAGCTGCATCCTTGGAGGGCCTGTATGAACTGTAGGCAGTTTGGCTGGTCAGAGAGTCTATTCTCCCCATCAGTTATTAGTGCATACAGCCTTGGGGACAGGGTTGTGAACCTTGTTAATGGGTGTAAAGGCATGCACCACCTTGCCCAACCCTGTTCAAAGCTCATTCTGACGGGTAATCCAGTGTCACCGCCTTTCCCAAACCTTCATTTGTTATAACGTTTTTCCACTACAACCCCCACATGGAAACACAGTTCCTTTCCACCACTCCCATTTGTGAGGATCCTCCCCGACTCCTCTCAAGATTCTTTCTTATTCTCTTGCCCAGTCTCCTCTCTGACTCTGGTTTCTACACCAGAGGCAAAGATGGGGTGCAGAAGGCACACATGTATGCCTCATGGCACCTCACAGAGTGTGGCCAGTGCACAATTTCCCACGTCCAATGTAGTGCCTGAGATCAGCTGGCCCTGGAGTCCCAGGCATTGGGCATCCAGGTGAGTTTAGCCAACTTCAAGTACTCCACTTCCATCCTCATTTGGAAGCACCTGCTTGTCTAGAACTAAGCACCGCAGTTCATGAGCTAACAGCCCAGACTTGCTGTTTTCTCCCACTTTTGGGACTGTTTTTCAGATGCTAGTGTTAAGATTGTTTTACTTCCTATGAGCATTATAGCTGGGCCCTCAAAGTGGGAAAGTCTGTAGCAGATTTATTTTTTCTTTCCTTTTTTTCTTTTTTCTTTCTTTTTTTTTTTAAAAGACAGGGTATCAGTATGTAGCTCCAGATGACCTTGGTCTCTCAGCAATCCTTCTGCCTCAGTTTCCAGAGTGCTGGGATTACAGGCTTGTGCCATCATGCCCAGATTCTTTGGGAGAAAAAAAACATGACATGAAGTTGGGTGGGAAACAGAGTTGGGGCACTAGAAGAAGTCAGAAGGATGAATAAGAACAATGTACATTGTATAGATGTATGAAATTTTGAAGAAAAAAAATTTTTTAAAATAAGAAACAGCCAGATCTTGTACCTGGAGGGAGATAAGGAACTCTCTCCTTCCCACGCGTTTCTTCATGTAAACTGAATTTCATACATAACAAACTGATAACCAGGAAAGCAGATCCTTTGTATTATTAATTCCATTGCTTTATGGTCAGCAGTCACTTTGATCCCTTTACCACAACCTCACAATCCTTACCTAGGAGGTAGGTCTTGCTAGTATCATTTTACAGTTTGTTAAAGTTTAGCTATTTCCTCTGAATTATTAATACAATTCCTCATTAAGACTTAGGAAATAAGCAAAGCTTAGAAGCCTCAGGTAGCTCCTGAAGCATTCTTGCAAGGAACACTGGATTGACACAAATCTTGCCATGTGTGCCTTTGAGTAACCGTGATAGACCCCTTTGTCTGGTTTGGCCTTCTCTCAACCCCTTTGGATTGTTCATGTGCTTTATAGACTTGATTTACATACCAGTCAAAGTCATTCAGATCTGCCTGAGCTTCTCTTACCTCATAAAGATTACATCCAAGCACGGGCCTCAGCAAAGTCACTGAAGGCCCATAATAGCCTTGAGGTCCCTCAGGATCAACCTCTGTAGTAGGTTGGCTAGGTCACGGTAAGTCACATGGTACACACGGAACATCCCACCACCCCCTGCAAACCTGTAAGAGTCAGAAATCTCACAGAGGCGGGCACTAGGAAGGAACATAAACTTACCTTACAGATGCAAGGGACAGGGGCTGGGCTTGTGCCTGCATTGGGCCCCAGACTTGAGTGCTCTGTCAGACTCATCAGGAGCCTGTTGGTTCTTTGTTGTAGGGGACCGGCTGCATGGGAGTATGATCTGATTTTTGAGAGAGGGAGAAAGACAGCTAGAGAGCCCGTGATCTAACAGAAAGGAGACCACAGGGACAAGGAAAGAAGTAGGTAGCTGGGTCACGAGATGGTAGCATCTATTGTCTTAAACTCTATATCTATAACCCCTCCCCCCATATTTTTCCAAAGCACAAGTTTTTTGCTTAGTACGTATGGGCATCTTTCTAGGTTAGTCATATATCGGTACCCATGTAAGGATGTACCAAGGACATTTAGATTGACTTATATTTGACCAGTTATTTCTAGAGCCTAATTAAGAATGACAGTTCTATTTGATTCCCACTTCTAACATTCCTTTGGATACACAAATCTACACTTGAGGAGTCTTCAGTTAAGCATTTGAAGAGTTACCATGTCTTGGGGGAGTAACTGACATTTAAGACAGTGATAAAAAGATTAGGAACCACGACCTGTAGATTCAAAGTCCTAGCCTGAATCTTTCTCAAGCTATGTGGAAATGATAATCACCTTCCTTAAAAGTTCTTTAAAACTTAGTAATGCATGTTATGAAACCCACATTGTATAAACAAAGTACTCTAAAAATATTCTTTCTACTAGTAGTTAGACTGAGGGCCTTAGGGAGCCTTGGTTCCCTTTTATAGCAAACATTTGCTTGGCGCTTGTCCCCTCCTGGAACTACCTAAGGAGCTTTGCATGTTTTGGTTTGCCTCCTCCCAGTTCCCACTTGATTTGCACAAGTCTTGGAGGAAGGTACTGAGGTGCCATAGCTTTCTAAAAGAAGAAAGGCAGGCTTAGAGAGATTAAGAATTTTATTAGCTTTAATCCCAGCCAATAAACTGGGATTAAATAAACTCTGCCTCTCAGGAGGCAGAGTCAGGAGAATTTCTGTAAGTTCAAGGCCAGCCTGATCTACATAGTGAGTTCCAGGCCAGCTGGGGCTACAGGGAGACCTGTCTCAAAAAGACCAAAAAAAAAAAAAAAGAAGTTTATTAGCATTACAAAGTAAATGACAGAGCTGGGCTAGAGCCCAGGGCCAAGGTTTTGCTCTGCCACTGTGTCCAGCTTCACAGGATCCCTACTTGCTCCAATCCAATGTCTCAAGGTCTACCAGTGCAAGCCAATAGTACTCAGGGTGTTTCATACCATCTAACCTTCCCATGTGTCAGCCCTGTTCTGCTATGTGGTGTCTCTATACAATTCTCCTCTATATAGAAAACTGAGGGGCTAGAGAGATGGCTCAGCAGTTAAGAACACTGACTGTTCTTGCAGAAGATCTAGGTTCGAATCCCAGCACCCACATGGCAGCTAATAACTGTCCATAACTCCAGTTCCAGGGGATCCGACGGCCTCTTCTGTCCCCTGCAGGCATTGTACAACACAGGTGCCCTTACCTACACACAGGCAATACACAAATGCACATGAAATAAAAATAATAAATAAAATATTTGGCTGTGTTGGGAGCCAGGAGTGGTGGCACATGCCTTTAGTCCCAGCACTCGGGAGACAGAGGCAGGTGGATCTCTGTGCAAGGCCAGCCTGGTCTACTTAGTGAGTTCCAAGTCACCTGGGGCTTTAGGGAGACCCTGTCTCAAAAAGACCAAAAAAAAAAAAAAGAAAGAAAAAGAAAAAAAAAGGCAGTGTTGGGAACTGGAGAGATGGCTTGGTGGTTAAGAGCACTGGCTGCTCTTGCAGAGGACCCAAGTTCAGTTCCCAGCACCCACATGGCAGCTAATAACTGTCTATAACCCCAGAGCTAGGGTATCTGTGCCCTCTTCTGACCTCAGTGGGTACTGCACACATGGGTGCATTACATACATACAAGCAAAACACTAATACATATAAAATAAAAATCAGTAGTTTTAAAGTGGCAGTGTTCTCATGGAGTATTCTAAAGGACAGAATTGTCTTATTGACCAGTTCTTTGAATTTGGAGGTCTGTGAGGGCGGAGACCAACTTTGTGTGCTTAACAAAGAACCAGGAGTTAGAACCATTAGTACCTTGCATATCTCTGTGTATACATATCTATATCTATATATAGCTATATGACTAATAATTGTTTAATGAATAAAAATGATTAAGCTACAAGAGCTTGGGTCTAAATGTCTGGGGAAAAATGAAGGGAGAGAAAATGTCCACTATATGAAAGGCTACACATAAAGCAATTAAACTATCAGGTATAGAGTAAATATTTAACTAATAACCATTATTATTGATATATATGAACATATATGTATAATAGGAATTAAGAAGGGGCTTGTGAGTAACAGGTAGAAAAATAGAAGAAAAAATTTTAAAAAACTGAGCAAAATGGTGCTGGGATGAGGCTGTTTCTGAAGAGATGGCCAGTGAGGACTTCTCAGAGGACAGGGGCACTTATAAACAGGGATACTTAGTAATTGGGTAAGAAGATGGAGTTCCCATGAATGGAATTAGTGCCCTCATGAAAGAGACCCAGAAAACACTTCACCCTTCTACTTGTGAGGTAACATTGAATGATAAACACGTATATGGAAGGGGGTCTCAAACACCAAACCTTCGATGCTTTCATCAGGGACTGCCCAGCCTTTATAAATGTAAGAAATAGATTTCTATAATTTAAAAGCCACTTGATCTACGATGTTTTGTTTATAATAGATCCGATAGACTAAGACAAACAGTTTTTGCATACCCCTACCATAAATTTATTGTATACCTCTTCAGGGTACCTGACACCATGCCTGGTGCATGCTCATGTCCCCTCCTAGGGAGAGGTAGACTCAAAAGCACAGGATTTGAGGATAGGTTGAATTGGGCTGGAATTTTCTGAGGGTGGCCCTAGGTATCCAAACAGGAAACCTTATGCCATGGTTAAGGTATAGAACCCAAGATCAGAAACGATGGTTCAAATATGCATGTAAATAATGAAGATGATCCAGGGATAGTCATCAAATAGTTTCAATCAAATACTGCTGGTTTGGAACGATGCAGTCCCAGTGCATGAGCACTTACCACCAAAGATGGAAGGTGATGAAAGATCTGAGAAAGAGGCAGGTGTCTAAGGACAGAAGTAAGTTTAGGTGACCAAAAGAGAAGAGGTTTCAAGACCCCAAAACAGGAGAAAAGTCTTTAAATGTGAGGCAAAGGTAGACCACAGTTAACCAGAATGTACCTGTCCTTTCTCAAAGACTATAAATGTGTCCACTGTCAGTTAAAAAACAGTCTAGGCAAAGGCGGGGGGACTCCACCCCTCTACCCTCAGCCAACAGGGCCCTTTTCCAGCTGGCCACTTCAGACCAGTTTAGATAAGACCAAAGCTGGACCTGGACCTGGACCAAGGCTAGACTAAGGCTATGACCTATGGGCTCTCTCTTCCTTGTTTAAGCTGACTAATCCAAAGTTAGGGGAGGGGGCCTGCCCCATACCACCAAAAACATTTAAAAGGCTCAAGTCATCCTGTGGGCTTTGGATTTCTCAGTTTCTGAGTCCCCTCTCCACTGGCGGAGAGCTTTTCTCTCTGGGTAAGTGTGTGTATACGCGTGTTTCTTGACTTTTAGTAAAGTTTGTTTCCTGTTTTTTTTAAAAAAAGTCTGGGCTGGTGAGGTGGCTTAGTGGATAAAAGCGCTTGCCAGAGGCCTGAAGATCTGAAGTCAATTCTCAGAACCTGTGTAAATGTGCAAGGAGAGAACTGACTCTGCAAAGCTATTCCCTGGCCTCTGCGCTTGTTCTGTGGCCTGTGCCCATGCTCTCATCACAAACCATATAAATGCATGCACATACAATAATAAATATTTAATAATAATAAAACCCCAACAATCTGAGTTGGCATGAGCCAGTGGTAGAATGAGATGTGCCTCCTAGGCAGGTGGCCTAAGGCCCAGGACCCATAGGCTCCCAAAGACTGAGTGCATGTGCTAGACCACCTGAGGAATCTTACCATGCAAGATGAATGTTTCCATAGGTGCTTCTATATCAATCTAAAAACCCTGAACTCAGGACTTGGCAAGTAAGAAGGAAGACAACCTGAAAGCCAAGGCAATAGCACGGCTGTGGGCACAGAGAACCAGTGGTGGCTGCTCTTGGGGCAGAGACTTAAAACTTGACTCTGGAGTTCCTCATTTTATTAAAAACCTTGGCTCTTCCAGGTGGATCTCAAAATTCAGAACTTAGGACTTGGTAAGTAAGAGGAAAAATAACTAGGGAGTCAAGTTTGAGCCTGGAACTGTGCCTGCTTGGCCTCTTACCCCACACAGGCCCCAGTGAAGGAGAGCAGTCTTGGCTGCTCATCCATGGGCCTTCTGTGCCTCTGGGGCACCAGGGCACCAGGACACTAGGCTCCTGTGGCAAATGAACTTGGATGACTGGGCCAGGTGGTAGCTGCAACCAGGAGGGGGTTGTGATCACCCCAGTGTGCTGTACCTGGTACACCTCCCTTGCCTGGGGCTCCACCTGCAAGCAGCCACTGCACAGCATGCCCATAGTGGTCCCCAACATCATCATCATCCAATGACTGTCAAGACTTGGCTGTAGTCAGTAACAGTAATAGGAACCTGAGAAGTCTACAGATTACAGAAAATAAGCTAGAGGACACTGGCGTAAAGCTGTTGTGTGAAACTGTAAAACATCCCAACTGTCACTCACAGCATCTTGGTTTGGAGGCCTGTGAGCTAACTGCTGTCTTCTGTGAGGACCTAGCTTCTGCTTTTACCCACAGTAAAACCCTCTGGGGAATCAAGCTGTTGGAGAATGCCTTGGACCACAGTGGGGTGAGTGTGTTGAGTGAGGCCCAGAAACAACGAAAGCACAACCTGCAAGTATTCATGGGAACAACTGACTTTGAAGAAGAATCCCAAGAGTCTCTGATCACTGATGAAAAGGGAAACCCCTACTTGACAATCCTAAACTGTGCGTAGGAGAAACACAAAACAAATGTGAAAACTCCATTCCAATTGGTGTATTCTGACCCCAAACCATGTATAAAGGAAAGGGGGTAGGCCCTTACTTTGACCCATCTGTGTGTAAGAATTATAGATCACTGACATTCTAATGAAATATGACTTCTTTGGTACCCAGTTCAGATGTATTGCATAAGATGGCTAAGGTTTTTCATATGCTAACAGAGGTCATGAATGGAAATGGAAAGGTGAGGGTGGAGATGGAGGAGGGGATCAGAATATGATCAAAACACATTATATAAAATTCTTGACTCAATAAAAAACCAAAAAAGAAAAGAAAACAAGAGTCTGGGCATCAGCAACCAGTGTAACATGCTTAGCCTTCTGAACTTTGCTTGGCCTACAGGACTTGAACCGCAAGCCAGGATGGCCTGGCCAGAGAAATGGCAATTCTAGCCATGATGGCTACAGCCATGTCAAACTGAACTCTATAACCAGACTCTCAGGCCAGACATCTGTCATCAACAGCAGAGCAAGGCTTAGGAGATTTTCTAGGAGGTGCTTTTCCTGTAACTTACATTTTCACTAGACCAAATAACTTTGACTAGTTTTTATTTTTGAGAACTCAACTCTTGTTTCTAGAAACACAAAAGGTATATATTTTTCAAAGCTCAAAATTCTCTTTGTCACTGTCTGGAGGCTGATGTCTGTTTCATTCATCAGTAGATCTCCCTTGACTATAAAAATACTTTCCATGTATTTGAAGCAGGAAGCAAAACAGAATATTGAAGTCATTTATAACAAATGAAGAGCGGCAACTTTTTCACTGAAATTGTATTTCCTCTTGTCAAGAGCTGCTGCTCCCCCATGGGAGATACACATTATGTCTGTGGCACCAAGTGCCTAAAAGAGAAAAAGTGGAAAAAGAGCTCCCTGTCCACAGTGACACGATTCAGATTTGAATTATTCATCAAATACAGGATGTTTCTTTATGATTAAATAAACTCCGAGGATACTGTAGGAATTTTCCTGGAGAAAATATTATTTTTATATTTGACATTTCAGGACTTTTCTATTCATGGCTTTAGAAGAAAATCTATGACTCTGTGAAGGAGTAAACTATCCTTCAGCTACATGGTTATAATTTATAGAACAAAAACTAGTATCAATTTATTTCCTTAGAGGCTTTCAGAAACAAGTAAATATTCAAAAAGTATTTTTTACAGAAACAAAACACCCACTACGGTCTAGCTCTATGCTGCCTGGAGAGGGTCACCATCATGTGAATTTGCTGAATCTGTGTGCTGCCTGGCTGTCCTGCACTGCTGGGGACCATGGCCCATGGCATTTTTGAATCACTCAGATCTAACTGGCTTTGTGTCTGACTGTTGACTGAACACCGTGGTGCTTAACCAAGGCTTAGTGTCAGGAAGGCTCAAACCAGTCATGTATACATAATGGTCATGCCCACAAAATTCAATAATTACTATTACTGTAACAGTTAACATGAGCACTTACTACATGCTAGACACTAGAGACTGCTGACCAAACATTTGCAAATGCTGTGAAGTCTCTTATAATCCAAACTCACAAGCTCTAGTTCTCTACCTTGTTCCTTGGAAAGTGAGAAGCCCCAGTGTGCAGTGCTGACCAGTAGAAAGGCTGACGATTCAGCACACTGGCCAGATGGTCTGCAGAGACTCCGGGTTGCCCAGAAGCTTCCTGGAGGGGCTGCACAATACCAGCCTTGTGTGTTCTCTGGAGATGCCTTGGAAGGTCCAGCTGTTTGTAGTGGGGTGATGACCATCTCAGTAGCACAGCTGTTAACGTTGGTTTTCACTTCTGCTCACCTCACTTCCTCCCCTTCACACTGTCTTCTCTCAAATACCAGCCAAAAAAGCATTGTCACAAAAAGGTGAGTTCTTTTGTGAATTATACTTTACTTTTCTGGGGACCATAGCCTTAAAAAATGTTGATATCAGAAGCTGTCTATGAGAACAGACCCTTGAAGTAGGATTTTGGAGTTGAACAGTCCACTTACACACACTTGAAGGTAATAGGAAGTGTTTCTGTGGTGGTGAGATAGAAGTCCGTAACACACCTCAATCACTACAACTTTGATTGAGCTGAGGAGCAGGTAGAAGATGAAGTACCAGGAAGATGAGGCCTTGGGATCTAAGTGAACACTGTACTTGACTGACGTGGGGGCAATGATGGTGATAAAGTCTGGAGAACAGACTGGATGCTTTTGACAGTATAGTTAAAAGAAAATGGCAGTTCAACTAATTGCCCCCTTGGGAACACTGTGAAAACCAGGGAACTTCTATGGCATCCATAAATGAGACCCTTACCTCTGGTAGCAGCAGATACTTGAAAAGTTTTTTGCCAAGCTGCAAAAAACATCGAAGGCGTTAGAACTTCAACAGGTCTCTCCTGCCAGTTTCTTCCAGACAGGAACTGTGTGAGACCCTAAAGCCCAGATAAGAAATACTTAGGCAGACCAGCCTCAGAATCTTAACATGCCAATTGTCCTCAATCTTCTTGGCTGGCAGAAGCAGTTCTTTTTAATCTTGAGAAAGAAAAGTAACTGCCCCCTTGGCATGAGAATATACACGAACTAAGTGAAATAAGCTAATTTCAAGATAGCTTTTTCCTATCAGGGGTTGCTCCAGCGTGGTAACTGGTGTCAGCTCAGCACAGCCTGAGAAGGAAGGTAGCTTCTAGTCTAGAAAGAATTAGCCTACACCTCATGGGAATCATGGGGCCTGGAGAATAAGAGGAATCAGGATAATAAGATGGGGGCAGATCGCAAAGGTATAAAGACGGAGAAGGAGCGTGCATAAAGTAAGATTCTGTAGGAGAGAATTCATTGAGATAGGATGTCTACACGTGAACTTGCATTCAGTGTTCTGGCAAGTGCACTCATTTGGAGATTCCCTGAAAGATCAAGCAAGAACTTAATCAGTTTGCTGTGATAGTTTCTTGAAGCTTGAATGGGAGGTAGACATATCAGAAATATTTTGGCATTATATTGAGGAAGAAATCCAAAGTGAAGAATTTTTCATAGAAAAGTGATACTTAAACTTTCTTATTTGTTTATTATTTTTATTTTTATGTGTATGAGTATATTGTCTGCATGTAGGTAGGTGGACCCATGTAGTGCTATGCCTGTGGAGGTCAGAAGAGGGCATCCAATTCCTCTGGAACTGGAGTTACAGACGGTTGTTAGCCATCATGTAAGTGCTGGGAACAAAACCTGGTTCTTCTGCAAGAGCAGCCAGTGCTCTTAACCATTGAGCCATCTCTCCTAGCCCCCAGAACTAACTTTCTACGTAAGATTGGGTAATTTGTCACCTGACTGTATACTTCAGTAGAACCAAGAAACTGCCTTTACTAAGGCATAAGGAATACATTGAGACATCATTGTCTTCTGTAAGTCAGTGCGAACAGTGCAGGATGCTGCCGTATAACTGGGATTCCCTAACATCTAAAGAGTAAGAAAGTGAGGCTGTGGGAGGTGACAGTGACCGATCGGAGAATTCTGATCAAATCTTTCACCTTACTAGCCAGCAAGTTCTCCAAGCCCCAGAGCAAATCCAGCTTTCCTTTACCTGGGAGGAAAAACAAAGGGAACTCCAGCTCCAAAAACTGAAGGAGCCTTGCAGAGCAGTGATTGTCTTCAAACGTCTGTGAACATGGTGGAAGGCTGGTACTTAACACAGGGCCTCGTGTCTACCTTTGGCCCTTAGGAAACCTCTAAGTAGTAATTTTAATACACTTTAGGTTATAATTAAATTATTGGGCTAAGTTTATTGTTGCCTGACATAAATTATATTATTTAAAACCTATTCTGTCATTTATTTTGCACTTGTTAATAATAGTAAAATAAAGTTTGGAG
>NW_008330576.1:782265-793645 GCF_000622305.1 Nannospalax galili
AAATAAATAAATAAATAAATAAATAAATGGATCTTGATGGGAATCTCAGAATAACACAGGCCAGGTAAGAGCACCTAACTTACAGAGAAAATACATGTAATCACTACAGTGCACAACAGAGGCAGGAGGACAAAATGCCTTCCCTTCAAGGACTTTTTCAGTGATCAATAGGTTATGACACTTTAAAAAAAATTTTGTACAATGCTGGGCGTGGTGGCACACACCTTTAATCCCAGCACTCCGGAGGTAGAGGCAGGTGGATCTCTGTGAGTTTGAGGCCAGCCTGGTCTCCATAGTGAATCCAGGCCAGCTGGAGCTACAGAGAGACTCAAAAAGACCAAAAAAATTTTTTTTTGTACATTTATTTTATTTGTGTGTGTGCGTGTGCGTGTGTGTGTATATCTGTGTCTGTGTCTGAGCATGAGCATGCCACAGCTTGCATATGGAAGTCAGAGGACAACGTGTGGCAGTTGTTTCTTTCTTTCTACCATGTGGGTTCTGGGGATCAAACTCAGGTTACCAAGCAGCAAGCATCCTTACCCACTGAGCCATCTCACTGGGTTGAAACAGATGGACAGATAGTTGAGTCATTATTTAATTTACAAAATAAAAGCCCAAGCGAATGCAGGCCTTGGTAAGCAGCATGCTGTCATCAAATACCACAGTGGAACATTGTTATTGTACAACTAGCTTTCAAGTCTGTGTTTACCAATCCAGAGCCCACTAACTGAAGGAGAGACTGACTCCTTTATAAGGGATCTCCAACACTATCAGGTTATCCACTAACTAGTCCTGTAATCGCTCCTTCACGGGACTAGTGTTACTTTCTCAGGATAGTAACTGCACTGGGTTAAGTGGAATGCCTAGAGGTTTTGAGAACCGCTGAGGAACCTGAAATACTAGCATGCCTCGTGGCTAGATAGGGATTTACTGAGTCCAGGATGAATGGTGACTGACCTAAAATTTTAAAATAATTTATTCACTAGTTTTGCAATCTTACCCAGAGTTTATTATTCCAGTTCCTGCAGGTACAGTGGAGTCGTGTATTTAAAAGCTGGGGAAATCCTGATAGCAGGAAAGGCAGAAAAAAGGTCTCCAAGCTACTCTCAAGTCTGGTTAAGATGGCAAATCAGAAGTATTACCTCAATTTGAGAGGAATTTCAGAGATTAGCATTAAATGGTTCTCTTCATGCCCCATTCAACATATTTATTTAAACAAACATATATACACAAGACAAATAAATAATGAAGGAAGACTCAAACAAACCACAACTGCTTGTGGTACTCTTATGGTGTTTTTATCACAGCCAATCACAATTTTTTGTATTTGGTATGGGCTACTGTTTGGCAAATGCTTTATTCTAGGTCATAGGTTGGAAAACTTTTTAGGGTAAAGGACAAGAGAGTAAACATTTCAGGCTTTGAAGGCCATATGATCTCATTCTCACTGGGATGGTTAATTTTGATTATCAATGTGATTGGACTGAGAAAAGTCCAGATTAACAAAGTAACACCTCTGGATGTCTCTACAAGGGCATTTCAGAGAGGATCACTAAGGGGCAGTGGGGGAAACCTGTCCAGAATGTGGACAGCAGCATCTCATGTAAAAAGAACAAAAGGAGAAACTAAGAACACAGGCCTCTCCCTCTCTCTTTGCTTCCTGGCCACCATGAAATTAGCTGTTCGGCACAACCGCCCTGCAACAGTGGGTTGAAACTACGAGCCAGAACAAATCCTCTCTCTCCTTACTTTGTCTGCTCAGGTTCTTCTTCAGTGACAAATATGACTAACACAAGTACCTACTCAACCCAACTGTTTTTATGTGAAAGCAGTCATAGAAAGTATAAAATTTATTTATAAAACCAGATGGATGGCCAAGTCTGGCCTGCAGGTTGAATTCTGCAAACTCCATTTTTAGATCCCAACAACTCAAAAATATTTACTTGGCAAAAATAGCAGTGCACCTGACTGTCAGGTTTCAGGGCTATGCTAATTCTCCAGGTCTTGGTCAAAATATTTTTAATGGAAGTTTTGATATGTCACAGGGAACAATCTTGGTCATGCAATCATTTTGGCTGCATTGCACTAATTGGATGTGGTAGGCGGGAGGCAGGTGCATTTGTTTCTGAGGTTTTGTTTCATTCTCTGCCTTCAATTGCTGACAACTATAATTTTATTCTGATGCATAGGAATTGGAGTCCATAATTTTTTTTTTTTCTTTTTGAGACAGGGTCTCCATGTAGCCCCAGCTGTCCTGAAACTATGTAGATCAGGCTGGCCTTGAACTCACAGAGATAAAGGTGTGCGCCACCACACCTGGCTTGAGTCCATAATTTTTACAGCCAGCGACTGCTCTAGTTCTCTGTAAGTTTATGCCTTAGCCAACGTTTCTTAGAAAACAAAGCCCGAGGAAAATGTTCTACATTAATGTGTTATTCGCAGTATCATGCTAGGTAGCCAGGGCAAAAGAGCAGTGTGGTAGGGGAAGAATGCCAACAAAAACAGGGAGTGTTGGAGCCCATGCACGCAGGAACCAGTTCCATCTGACTCCTCTATAGCATGACCTGGAAACAACCCATTTCTAGAATTCTAGAAATCCACCTGCTGTTATTACACTAAACTGTCTTGTTCTCCTCTCTGGCTGCCTGTTTTCTGCTTGATTCAGTAGCTCTTGTGCCTTAGATGCTGAGTCTTTTCAAGGCTTTTGTCCACAGCCCATCTCAGTCACTGATGTCTTATTAAGCACAAAGCAACCTTGTGGTTCACAAAGCAATTTCTCAGGCTCACATTGTTCTCCGAAGATTCTAGATTTGAATGTCCAGTGATTTAGAAAACATTTCCAGCTGTAAGTTCCAGTAGCACCTCAAACCAAATGTATCCACACTCAAACTCAAATCAGTGTACATTTGGTTCTTGCCTGTTCTGTCAGCTCTGTTATATTTTGGGTGTCCAAAGACAAAGAACATCACACACCCTCCCTGAACTTGCTCCTCCCCCTGGATTAACATTTCCAGGCATCCTGGAAAAGTCCTTTGTCTTTTTTCTCTTTAAATTCCACTGAGTTTTCTTAGCATCTATTCCTTCTTCTCATCGGTTCTCTGTTGGATTAACATAGCTGATTTCTAACTGGCCATTTCTAATACCACTGCCATTTGTGTGATCCTTCTGAAAACAAATCTGATTGTGCCAGCGCCTTGCTTAGAACTCCTCAGTGACTCCCAGTGCCCCATAGCGTGATAATTCTGACCCCTTGGTTAGAAGTATATATGGGTGTGCAAGAGCCACGTGTTAATGAGCCCTATCCCAGGAGGTCAATGACATTTGGATTCATACATTTTTTAAAGAGAAGCAATTAGTCTTGATCCTAAAAAAATAGGAAGGAAAACCTCTTAATTATGTTTATCAAGTGTTTTATTCAACAATGAGTGCCATGTGACACTGCTTCAAATATAGCAGATATGGACATAAATAAAACACAATGACTGGGTTCAGAGATCTGGGGCTATAGAACAGACACACCACTAGCATCACCACATCACTTCCTCTGGGTAACAAAAACAAAAACAAAAGATAAACTCTAGACTCTTCCTTTCTTGGGACCTTGCTACAAAACAAATAATATGTTGACTGTGGCACTCTACAAATGTTTAGAGGGCAGAACATATTTAAAGATAAGTACTAGTTTGGGCTGGAGAAAAGGCTCAGCAGTTAAGAGTACCAGCTGATCTTGCAGAGTGTATGGAAGCAGACGTGGCGAAGACCACTGACCAGACAAGTCCAGGTGGTGGGGGGCAGGGGCAGAAATTTAATGAGAGCAAACAGACCGTTGTGCTGCCTCTTGGGGAAACAGCAACAGAGAAACAGCTGTGAGCAGTGGGAGTCAGGCATTTTTTTTTTTTTTATAGGTAGGTAGGTGGCTGGGTAACTTTGCATGATGTAGCCTGGACAGTTTAGCTCAGGATTGGTTGGTCTCCCAACAAGCAGAGGGACTTGCCTGGAGCTAAGTTTGAACCTGTTGTTTTAGAATGTTGGGAGCTGCACCTCCATTTTAGGAGCCTGCCAGGAACCTGACATGAGGACCTAAATTTGGTTAACAGCACCCACAGTGGGCAGTACACAGCTGCCTATAATAATTCTAGCTTCAGGGGAATCAGACACCCTCTTCTGGCCTGAATGCATGTGCGTACACACACACACACACACACACACACACACACACACACACACACTTATTTTTAAAAAATTGTTTTATGGAAAAATCAGAGACCAACAGCCAAAGTCAGGTGAGGAGAGGGAGTTTATTCTTAGGCTAGTGAAACTGACACATTGACCATTCTGTAAAAACACCATCCCCTTGTTCAAGTTTTGGGGGCAGTTATACTCATGTGAGGGATGCAAGCAAAAGGTAAGTAACACATACGTTGTAATTTACAGGTGACATGTGACCACAAAGTTACAGGAATGTGGTAGCTTTGGGAAACAAAGACTTATATCCTGGGTAACCACAGGGGGCAAGGGAAAATTCCTGTTCACCTTCCCCAATTCTATCTCCTATCTAGGGGCTTTTCCTGCTCCAAAGTTCTTAATTACCACCACATTGCAAGAGCTTTTAGCAACCATCTGATGTGTCTTTTTGTCCATTATAAAATCTTAAAAAGAGATAAATACTGGTCAACATTAAAAAATAACCAATATTTGTTTACACAAAATTAAGAACAGGAGAAATTTCATTCTGGGTATAAGGAGTGTCTGGGAAGAGATTTACAGTAATTTACAGAAATTATTTAAACAACTAAGCGTGCCAAATAGTTGTTAGGTCTTAAAGAACCAGCTTTCTTTCAGGAGGTTCCTCTGTGTTTTAAGGAAATGTGCATTTTCTGTAGATTGGAGGGCAGACTCATCTGCTTGAGTGAATTCTGAAGATGTGACTTTAAGTTTAGTTAATATAAATGCCACATCTTGATCCTAGTTGGACTTCTTCCAGGGGGCTGCACTTTGGAGGCTGATCCTGCTGGGAACCCACAACCCAAACATACTGGGAAGCCAAGGGAAGATGAAGAGGCCTTTGAAGACCTAGAAGAAATTGGCTTGAAATTGTTCCAGGTCAGCCATGGGGAAGGGCTGGGCCTACAGAATTGGACCTGAACAGTCAAAACAACCCTGGGATTTTAAATCCTACCATTTACTTAGGTGACTACAAGGATGTTAAATACTCTACACAAAGCTGAGTGAGGTGGTGCCTGCCTGTAATCCTGCCACTGGAAAGACAGAAGCAGGAGAATCGTGAGTTCTGGGTCAGACTGGGTTACATAACAAGACTGTCTCATGATAAAGAAATACACAAATAAGTAATTGTAAAAAAAAAAAAGATAATCTGTGCAGCCCCTCGTGAATGGTGCCAGTGAAAAGGCTACCTGCTGTTTTGGCTTTTGTGAAATTCATTTACATGTAGAAGAATCATCTCAAAGTTAAAATTCACTTTCCCCAATGAGATCCTTCTGTAAACATCTCTTTGCATCTGTAGCTGTCATTCTTTCACTCATCCAGACTGAAAATCTGTCATATTGGGTTCTGCCAGGGTTCTCATACAGCTCTGTTGAACCAGTTACTAGAACCTGTCCTTTCCTCTCCTTGCCAACACCTTAGTCTTAGATTTCAGAATTTCCTGTCATTGTCTTCTAGCTGGCCACTACTCTCATTTTATACTAATGTCACTCCTTTGTATGCAAATCCTCCATGGGTCCACATTAACCACAGAACAAATTTTAAATTCCTCAGCATACATTAAAACCCTCCACAATCTGGCCCTATGGATGCCAGATTTAGCAAATTAAAAATGCAGAATGCCCAGCTAACTTTGAATTTCAGATAAGCCAAAAAATGTTAATGTAAGTAGTAACATGCAGTATTTGGGATGCATTTAAACTGATAAATTGTTCATGGTTTATCTGAAATTTGGATTTAACTGAGTGTCTTGTTTCTCATCTGGAAAATCCATGTGGCCTTTAAGTCTCTCTCTTGGGTACTATAAACTCAAGACTACCCAAGAGGCTCAGAGAGGCAGTCTCTTTTCAGGTCTCAAGTTACTCTTTGCTCTTTAGTCCTGAGGGGAGAAAAAGCATGGCCACTGAACCATTAAGATCCGAGTTTGAGCCTCTGCTCTTTTGCTTACCACCTCCTTCCTTAAGTTGCTTTTCTTCACAGCAGTAGGAAAAGTAACCCGTACACCTGCCTATGTTTATCTACCATATGTACACTTCCTTTCTCCATCCACAGAAGGAATCTAGAAGCAATGACATTCTAGTAGCAGTATATACCTAATAGGTATTGTTTTGTTTTTTTTGTTACTGTTGTTGTTCTTTCTTTAAATTTGTTTTGTTTTTGCTTTTTTTTTGTAATGCAGGAAATTGAATCAAGGACTTTATACATCGTAGGCACTGAGATATAGTCCTAGCCATTTTTTACTTTTGTTATATATCTCAGGCTGACCATGAACTCACTCTGGAGTCCAGGCTGCCCTCTAACTCATGATCCTGCTGTCAACTGGGTGCTGGAAACAGAATCTCTGGGCCCTCTGCAAGAGCAGCCAGTATTCTTAACCATTGGGCCATCTTTCTGGCCCCTAGATACTATTTTTGTAAAAAATCCTAACTAGTTTATTGGGTTTGCCAACAGAGCATAGGGTGGGGGTTTATTTACAGAAGAGTGGGCATCTGTCCCATTTTACAGCTGCACTAGAAAGTTCACATTCAAATATAGATCCCGTGACTTCCCGACAGTTGCACAAAATGGTGAGAGAGGTGCCTCCTGGTGTTCTTAACTTGTCTATCCTTAGCTCCTCCCTTACACGCAGTGAAGGTCAACTGATTGGGTGGAAGGGGTAACTGATTCCCCCCTCAACTCCTTGATGAGTGTGGGAAGGAGGTGTGACTATACCTTGGTGGCATAATGGTCAGAGGACACTTCAGTTAACACTCCACCCCTTCCTCAGGCTCTTACATTCTTTCTGCCAACCTCTTCCATAAAAATCCCTGGGCCTTGGAGGGGGTGGTAGGTATGAGATGATCTTCCTCCTGTTGTGGCAAGGCACTGAACTTTTGGATCTCTGCATTGTCAGTTTCCCATGAGCTGTTGGCCCATTCAGTGGGATTCCATCTACTATAAAAACACAAACAGCAAGAAGCAAGAACATCTAAACAGTGGCTGCTGTAGTAACTTAACCTATGGGTGTAAACACAAATGCTTGGACGCTACTTTAGCAGGTACAGCACATCCATCTAACAAAACAATTGCAGTGGCTTCCCACTAGGGCCTATATTCTCCCCCTGCCACAGGAGATTAGCCAGGTCTACAGTATTAGATGTGTACTCCACCCCTAGGAGCAGGCATTATATCCAATTGAAAATTTGCTGGTTGTACATACACTAGGCACTCCACTATTGCAACAGCAGGAGCATCTTATTTGGTATGTTGACAGCGAAACACATGGGGCCCATTATTGAGCAGAATTATAGAGGTTGATTCTCCCCCACTCATCTGCATATTGCCTTTGGCACCAGGAAAGCCACACATCCAGTGATAGGGAGTTTTCAGCTTAGTCCAAGCTTGAGTTTTCCCTCTCCTGTGGTCACATCAAGCAGTGTCTTCAGCAATAGGATTTTTCTGTCCATTTCCAGTGTACAACCAACATTATTGGCAATGGCCTTTATTGTTTTAAGGACCTCTAGGGCCCCTCAGGCCAACAGCTCATAGGAGGGCAACCTACCTCTGGACACTGGGATTTTCATTCAACAACTATTTTTTTCTGGAAGGGCTTTCTTCCATCCCTGAGGGTTCCTTCTATGCTTAAGGCTCTTTTTTTTTTTTTTTATACTGTGTATCTGAAGAATTTCTCCCTTCCCCCTTTATTCCCATAGTTCTTTGTATAACCTTCCTTCCCCCCCACCCCATCCTTTAACTACACTCATTTACATATTTCTCCCTTAGTAATACCTTTATCCTACTAGTCTCTCTCGGGTTCCTTCTTTCCCTTTATCTCCTTGTTTCCCTTCCATATTACTGGTCCCTGCAGTTGCATCAGGATATGTACTCACTTATCAGGATTTGGTGCTAGGATCCACAAATGAAGAGAACATACGTCTTTTGTTTTTCTGAGCCTGTGTTACTTTGCTTAGTATAACGGTTTCTAGATCCATCCATTTACCTGAAAGTTTCATTATTTCATCTTTCTTTACTGCTGAATAGAACCCCATTGTGTAAATGTTCCACATTTTCATTAACCGCTTGTCAGTTGAGGGGCACTGAGGTTGCTTCCATCTCTTAGCTATTATGAAAAAAGTAGCAACAAGCATGGTTGTATAAGTGTCTCTACAATAGGCTGAGTCCTTTGGGTATATGCCAAGGAGAGGTATAACTGGGTGTATTAGGGTTCTCTAGAGAAATAGAACTGATAGAATGAATACATATATGGGTTTATCAGATTAGCTCACAGGATAGAGTCAGAGTAGTCCAACAATGGCTTCACCACACTGGAGAGGCTGAGGATCCTGTAGTAGCTCAGTCCACAAGGCTGGATGTCTCAGTAGTCCCAATCTAGAAATGAAGGTCTGATGAATTCCAAGAGATCTTCTAGTCTTCAGTCTACAGCAGCAAGATGAACTCACCAGTGAGAGAGAAGGCAAGCGATAAAAAGCAAGTGCTCCCTTCTGCCATGGCCTTTTTAAAGCCAATCAGGAAGGTCTCTCTCATTTCAGTTCATCCCAGATCCAGTCAAGTTGACACCCAGGATTAGCCACCACACTGGGTCATATGGTAGGTTCATTTTTATTTAAGAGTTCTCTATACTGTTTTCCATTAAGGGTTGCATGAGTTCGCAATCCCACCAGCAGTGAATGAGCGTTCCCCTTTCTCCACATCCTCACCAGCATTTCGTATCACTTGTTCTCTTGATCCTAGCCAGTCTGACTAGGGTAAAGTGAAACCTTAAGGTGGTTTAATTTGGATTTCCTTAATTACTAACAATGTTGAACACTTTTTAAGGTGTTTCTTAGCCATCTTTATTTCTTCCTTTGAGAACTCTCTACATCTTTAGCTCATCTTTTAATTTGATCATTTGTTTTCTTGCTTCTTTGTTTTTTGAGTTCTTTATATATTCTAGATGTTAAACCTCTGTCAGATGTATCTCTGGTGAAGATTTTTTTCCCACTCTGTGGGTTTTCTCTTCACTTTCTTGTTTCTTTTGCTATACAGAAGCTTTTTAGTTTAATGAAGTCCCACTTGTTGATTGTTGACCTTAATTCCTGAGCAACTGCTGTCTGATTTAGAAAATCCTTTCCTACACCTCTATCTTATAGGTTACTGCTGATATTTTCTTCTAATAGTTTCAGGGTTTCCAGTTTTATGCTGAGGTCTTTGATCCATCTAGAGTTGACTTTTGTGCAAGGTGAAAGAAAGGTAAGGATCTAGTTTCAGTCTTCTAGAGGTGGAGAGTCAGTTTTGCCAGCACCATTTGTTGAAGATGCTGTCTTTCCTCCATTGGGCTCTTCCTAATTTTTTAATGTAGACACTTAGAGCTATAAACTTCCCTCTTAGGACTGCTTTTAAAGTGTCCCAGAGGTTTTGTTGTGTTGTCCTTTTTGTTGAATTCCAGGAATTCTTTTTTTCTTTCTTAATTTCTCCTTTGACCCACTCATCATTTAGGAGTGTGTTGTTTAATCGCCATGAGTTCGTGTGGTGACTAGGAATTCTTCCATGTTGATTTTGAGTTTTATAGCATTGGGGTCTGATAAAATGCATGGAATTCTTTCAATACATTTTTAAAAATATTTTTTGAGGTTTGTTTTGTGCCCCAGTATGTGGTCAATTTTTGAGAAAGTTCCACAGGATGTTGAATAGAAAGTGTATTCTTTGGTGCTTGGGTGGGATATATGAAAAATGTGTTAGGTCCATTTGATGCATGGTATCATTTAATTCAGATATCTGTTTATTTTTTGTCCAGTTGACCTGCCTCATGGAGCCAGTGGGGTATTGAAGTCCCCTACTATTACTGAGTTGGGGTTAATCTGTGTCTTAAAGTCCTGCAGTATTGTTTTATGAATTTGGGTGCACCAGAGTTTGGTGCATGTATGTTCAGGATTGTAATATCTTCTTGGTTAATTGTTCCTTTGATCAGAATGAAGTGACCCCCTTTATCTGATTAGTTTTACTTTGAAGTCTATTTTGTCAGATATTAGAATTGCAACCCTTGCTTGTTTCTTAGTGCCATTTGCTTGGAATATTCTTTTCTATCCTTTCATCTTAAGGCAGTGCCTGTCCTTGAAGGTGAGACGGGTTTCTTGCAGAGAACAAAAAGATGGATTGTGTTTCTTAATCCATTCAACTAGCCTGTGTCTTTTGACTGGGGTGTTCAGTCCATTGGTATTTAAAGTTATTACTGAAATATATGTACTGTTTGCCATCATTTTGATTACTGTTTGCATTCTTTGTCTAATGTTGTGCTTCCAAGTTATACCATTAATTTTTTAAAAATTATTCTATTATTTTTTAAGAATTTCTTCCATGAGTACCATCTTTGCATTATTTCCATCTCTCCCAGTCCCCCTTGGACTCCTCCCATATTCCCCTACTTACTCTCAATTTCTTATCATCTTCTTTATTATTGTTACATATATGTATAAATATTTATAAATAAATATATGCAGATGCATATAGATCAGATAACCTCTCAGGGAAGCAGATGGTCCCTGGAGAAAACGAATTCTCCCTCCTTCAGCATCCATTGATGGCCTTCAACTCTTCATCTTGAATGGGACCCATGTAATTTCCCCCATCCACCTTGGCATGTCAACTGGTTTTGTCATGTGCAGATCTTGGTAGACTGCCATACTATGGAGATTTCACTGGTGTAGCTTACATACTGGTTTTCAAACCTACTGCTCTCAAAAATACAAGGACATCTTAGAGAAATAGATGATTCCATGACTGGGGCAGGAAAATACAAGATGATTCTGAAATACTTTCTTTTTCTAGGGAGACGATATTCAGAAATTGATGAGGACATGTCCAAAAACCCCCTTGGTGAGACCCTAATCAGCTAAACTGGAATCAATTTAGCATGAAAACAGATAGTAACTTATTTCAATCAATTAATAAATTTAGGAAAATACAAGGACATCTTAGAGAAATAGATGATTCCATGACTGGGGCAGGAAAATACAAGATGATTCTGAAATACTTTCTTTTTCTAGGGAGACGATATTCAGAAATTGATGAGGACATGTCCAAAAACCCCCTTGGTGAGACCCTAATCAGCTAAACTGGAATCAATTTAGCATGAAAACAGATAGTAACTTATTTCAATCAATTAATAAATTTAGGAGTC
>NW_008330576.1:795820-799889 GCF_000622305.1 Nannospalax galili
CTTCTTATACATCATAAATGGGACCTTTGGGGCATATATAAGCAACAGCTCTCCCACTTCTCCTGGTCTTTGGTCTTCAGTCTTCAAATAAACTGCTGCAGAAGGATCCTGATTTGTCCTCCCGCGTCGTTCTTGCTGGCGAGACGGAAAGCGGTCGGGGACACTTTATAGCTAAATACAACTAGTAAACATGTCAGGAATAGCGAAAATAGAAAAATCATCATTTGGTGATCTTTATGATAGAGATTCACTTAGATGAAACTGCCGATAAAAAGACAGGGCTATAGCTACAGGTTTGAGAGCATATTTTTGGAGCACATTCCCACTGAGTACCAATCAATAACAAAGGTAATGATGATCTTTGGGAGGTAAAACTACAAATGGCAATATGACCAGATGGTTAAAATCACCACTACCAGTGGTGGGATAGATCCACACTGTGTGCCTGTCTCAAGCCCCAGATGCACACAGCAGCATTCCAGAAATCTTCCTGTCAGGTTGAGAAGAAATATCTAGTCAAGGATAATTTTTACAGAGCATACAGCCTACATGCTTCAAAATCGTGTAGAACTTGAAAAAAGTTATTGACCTGGAATGCAGGGGAAGACTGTTTCAGACTGAGGCGACTGAAGATGCCACAGTGAAGAGCAATGTGTGTTCTTGGAAAGGATTCTGGGCCAGAAAGGAAAGAGAAACTTTGTTGAATCAACATTGATTTCCTAACTTATAGAACTATGTGGTGATTAAGTTGTAAAATGTTCTTGATTTTTGGAAATACACTCTGAGATACTTAGATGTGATAAGACATCAGTGCTACAATGTGCTCCTGAAGCAGGAGAAACAAGCCAAAAAAAAAAAACAAAAACAAAAACAAAACAAAACAAAACAAAAACCTAGCTACAGTTAGGCACAGTGGCATGTGGATGTAGTCCACCTACTCCGGAAGCTGAGGTGGGGTCACTTGGGCCTAGGAGTTCCAGACCAGTCTGGGCAACAGAGGGAGACCTGAACTCAAAACAACAGCAGCTAAGCTTAGTTATATACTGTGTCTACACACACACACACACAGACACACACACACACAGACACACACACACACACACACATGCACGCACACACACAAACAGTAGTTACATACACAGATGGAATAAATGTGGTCAAATGTTAGCAGCTGGGACTCTGGTAAGAGAAGTATGCAAGTTCTTTGTGGTGTTCTTATAACTTTTTCAAAGTTTGAAATTGCTTTGAAGTAAATTATTTCAAAATTTTAAAATAGACGAAGTAAAAGGTATGAATTAAAAAAAATAATTTGTTTTTAAAGCTGGTTGTGGTGGCACACGTCTTTAATCCCTGCACTCAGCAGGCAGAAGCAGGCAGATCTTTGACAGCAAGTCTAGCCTGGTGTATAGCTAGTTCCAGGCCAGCTGGGGCTATGGGGAGACACTGTCTCAAAGAACAAACAAACAAACAAAATAAAAAATAGCTTGTTTTCAAAATAATTTTCTTTTTAATGTCAGCTTTTTCTTTCTTTCTTTTGCTTCAACCACTGAAAACTGAATTGAAGAATATACAGCCAGGCACAGAGGGCCGAGAACAACTTTGGGCTCCCACTGCAGGAACTGTCTCTGTACCACAAACTGAAATATTTTCTTCCTGTGATTAGACTGGGTCTCCAAAAGAGGAAGCTAGAGACTCTGTCAGATGTTTTGTCCCAGCAATGAGAAAAATGCTCTTTAAAAAAGACTTAAAATGTATTTTAGTAAGTTGATGTTGCATTACTGCTCCAGTTCTCAGAAAAATTCCAAATTAAAAATATCAGGAAAAAATCAAACATGGTACACCAATAAAGATAAATGTACGGCCTAACTATCTAAGATAGGCAAGGCTAAGGACTACTGTCAGACCTTCAGCACACAGCAACCTGACTCCCAAGATTGTTTCAAGCCTATCAAGAAAAGTTGTGAACAGCAGTATCATAGACACGAACGGTCATTCTTTGGTGATCCTTAACCAAGAAAAAGATGGAGGCAAGTTAACAGAAGGTTTTTTTTTTTTTTTGGTCTTTTTGAAACAGGGTCTCCCTGTAGCCCCAGCTGGACTGGAAATCACTCTGTAGACCAGGCTGGCCTTAAACTCACAGAGATCCGCCTACCTCTGCCTCCTGAGTGCTGGGACTATAGGCCTGCACCACCATGCCTGAAAAAAAAAAATATATATATATATATATATATTTTAAAAAAAGATAAAACTTCTAAGAGAAAATGTCTTCCTTAGGACACTAATTCAATGTATGAGATACAACAGGACCATACATATGCTGTAACCTCTGTAGGTATGTCTGACTTCTCACCTGGGAGAGAATAGAGGAATGGGGCTGGGTCACTGGGGGATGTTTGGTTTCTGTGGTGTGTGTGGCAGTGTCTCTGGCATTGATAGAAATAAGAATGAGAAGGCAAGTTAAACATGATTGGGGGGCATGGTGGCACACACCTTTAATCCCAGCACTCGGGAGGCAGAGGCAGGCAGATCTCTGTGAGTTCAAGGCCAGCCCGGTCTACATAGGGAGTTCCAGGACAGCTGGGGCTTGTCTCAAAAAAGACCAAAAAAAAAAAAAAAAAGAATCACAGGAGGGGTTGGAGAGATGGCTCAGCAGTTAAGGGTACTATCTGCTTTCCACTGCAGAGGACCAGAGCTCAGTTCCCAGCAACAACCATCCTTAACTCCCATTCCAGGGGATCCAATGTCCTCTTTAGGCCCCCACAGGCATTACATGCATGGGTGCACTTGCATACATGCAGGCAAAACATTTATACACATAAAATAAAAATACATTTTTAAAAAGAATCACAGGAGGCATAAATAAATGAACAGTTTTTTGATCTTGACTGGAGAAAAACTACAAAGTTTCTTTAATAATAGGAGAAATGACTTTTGGATACACAATGATATTAAGGATTTGAGGATAAGATAATAGCATTGTATTTATGCAGAAAATGATTTGCATGTTTGTTTTGAGCCAAGGTCTCATTGTGTGGGTTGACTTTGAATTAATGGTCTTTTGCATCAGCCTCCCAATTCCTGAGATTACAGGTGAGTGCCACCACATCTCATTTATTGACATATTTATTTTTTAATTGTATACTGAAGTATTTAGGGATGACTTGCATGATATGTTATCTGAGACTTGCTTTAAAATTCTCTAGCCACACTTTTCTTCCCTGGGCCTGCACCACCCACAGGCCTCTCTCCAGAGTGATAGCGCCCTCCTGGCCTTGACTCCTCCAGCCTTATTTGCCCTCCCATCTCCCCCGCTGGTCTCTCCTCCTAGCCTGGGACCTGTCCCATTCCTTGTCTTGGTGCCCCAGACACAGGACACCACACACACACACACACACACACACACACACACACACACGGGGCTGCTTCCTCCTGATCCTTTGCATCCCGACCAGTCCAGTTCCTTCTTGGGTCCCAAGGAGCCCTCTGGGCCTGGCCCTGCCCTCACCTCCCTCTGCTTCCCTGGGCTGCTCATCTACCAGCCTCTCTCCCAGGAGCCCTCAGGGCCTGGTCCCACCCTCACCTCCCTCTGCTTCCCTGGGCTGCACGCCCACCAGCCTCTTTCCTGGACAGCAGGGCTGAGCTTTCAGCTTCTTGATCCTTTGCATCCAGACCAACCAGTGCAGTATCCAGGAGCACTTGGGGCTTTTTCCCACCCCCATCTCCCTTTGTATGTCTGAGTGGCATGGCCACCAGCTGCCCTAGACTAGAATCTTTCTTGGGCCCTGATCCCAGGCCAGTCCAACACCCAGACTCCTGAGGCCAAAACCTTTCCTGGAGGGATGCAAACCTTAGGAGAAAGCCTGAGAGCATTTGATCCTCATCTGACTTGGGCCTCTGTGGGAATTTCTGAAGACAAAAGCAATCTGGCCACTCCAATATAAAATCAAAAGAGAGAACTGGAAGTTTAGACAAACCAGCATTTCATGCCCAAAAAGTAAACCACAAAAACACATAAAGTTTACAAAAAGAAGCAGACCTAAACTCGACAGCTTGAGTCTCAAAAAAGAAT
>NW_008330576.1:800948-801271 GCF_000622305.1 Nannospalax galili
GGTGAAGAAAGGAATGACTATACAGATAGGAACTTAATGAAGGTATAACTGGAAATGCACAGCTACCCCAAGAATGTGAACAGAAATAAAAATGACAGGATTCAATACTCATATTTCAATAATAACTTTAAATATTAACAGATTGAACTCCCCAATCAAAAGACATAGACTATTTGAATGGATTAAGAAACAAAACCCTTCTTTTTGTTGACTGTAAGAAACTCATCTCACTTTCAAGGACAGGCACTATCTTAAAGTGAAAGGATGGAAAAAAATATACCAAGCAAATGGTACTAAGAAAAAAGCAGGCATTGCAATTCTAA
>NW_008330576.1:801788-802458 GCF_000622305.1 Nannospalax galili
AATCAGAAAGAACACAAATAAATGACTTAACATTGCAACTCAAGACACTTGAAAAGCAACATCAAATGAAACCCAAACACAGCAGACAAGAAGAAATAACAAAAACCAGGGCAGAAATTAATGAAATCGAAATGAAGAAAACAATAAAAAAAATCAACAAATCCAAAAGCTGGTTCTTTGAAAAGGTAAACAAGACTGACAGACTGCTAGCTCAGTTAACCAAAAGAAAGAGCACCTCCAAATCAACAAAATCAGAGATGAAAGGGGAAACATCACAACAGACACCAGAAAGATACAGAACATCATAAGGGAATACTTTAAAAACCTATATGCTACCAAATTTGAAAACCTAAAAGAAATGGATGGATATCTAAAGGCATGAGAACCACCAAAACTAAACCAAGAAGAGAATAACAACTTAAACATACCCATAACACAAAAAAATTTGAACAGTAATACAAAGCCTCCTGACTAAAAAAACCCCAGGACCAGATGGAGTTACAGCAGAATTCTATCAAACATTTAAAGAAGATCTACATCCAATACTACTTAATTTATTTCAAAAAGATAGAAATGGAGGGAGAACTTCCAAATTCATTCTGTGAAGCCAGCATCACTCTAATACCAAGCCAGGTAAAGATACAACCAAAAAAGAAAACTATAGACCTAT
>NW_008330576.1:802599-804337 GCF_000622305.1 Nannospalax galili
TATACGTAAGTCAATAAACATCATAAATCATATAAATGGGCTCAAAGACAAGAACCACATGGTCATCTCAATAGATGCAGAGAAGGCCTTTGACAAAATTCAACATGCTTTTATGTTTAAAGTTCTAGAGAGAATTGGACTGGAGGGAACATAACTCAACATAATTAAAGCCATATATAACAAACCCACAGCCAACATCATTCTAAATGGAGAAAAATTAGAAGCACTCCCACTGAAATCAGGAACCAGACAAGGCTGTCCACTATCTCCACTCCTTTTCAATATAGTACTTGAAACACTTTCAAGAACAATAAGACAAGAGAAGGAAATTAAAGACATAACAATTGGAAAAGAAGTGATCAAATTATCCCTTTTGTAGATGATATATGTAAGAGATGCCAAAAATTCCACCAGAAAATTCCTAGAAATTATTAACACGCTCAGTACAGTTGCAGGTTACAAAATTAACCTACCAAAGTCTGTAGCCTTTCTATATACCAATAACAAGCAATCAGAGAAAGAGCACATGGAAAAACTCCCCTTCACAATAGCTGCAAATAGAATAAAATATCTCGGAATAAACCTGACCAAAGACATTAAAGAGCTTGACAATGAAAAATTTAAATCTTTAAAGAAAGAGATTGAGGAAGACATCAGAAGATGGAAGGACCTCCCATGCTCATGGATTGGAAGAATTAATATTGTGTAAATGACCATCCTACCAAAAGCCATCTATAGATTCAATGCAATGCCAATCAAAACCCTCATGACATTTTTCACAGATTTGGAAAAAAACATCCTAAGATTCATATGGAAGCACAAAAGACCTCAGATAGCCAAAGCAACCCTGAGCACTAAGAGCAATGCCGGGGAGATTACAATATCAGATTTTAAGCTGTATTACAGAGCTATAGTCATAAAAACAACATGGTACTGGCCCAAAAATAGACACATAGATCAATCAAACAAAATTGAAGACCCAAATATGAGTACATCCAATTTCAGCCACCTGATATTTGACAAAGGGGCCAAGAATATTCACTAGAGGAAAGACAGTATATTCAGCAAATGGTACTGGCAAAACTGGATCTCCACCTGTTCAAGAATAAACTAAACCCCTATCTTTCACTGTGGACAAAAGTCAGTTCCAAATGGATCAAAGACCTCAATGTAAAGCCTGAAACTCTGAAACTGTTAGAAGAAAACATTGGGAAAAACCTATAAGATGTTGGTATAAGAAAGGATTTTCTAAACCGGATATCAATTGCTCAGGAAACAAGGGCAAGAATTAACAAATGGGACCCCATTAAACTAAAAAGCTTCTGTATATCAAAGGAGGCAACCAGGGAAGTGAACAGAAAACCAAGAGAACGGGAGAAAATCTTCACCAGCAACACATCTGACAGAGGTTTAATATGCAGAATATATAATGAACTCAAAAAACAGAGTTCAAGATAAGAGGTAACCCAATTAAAAGAGGGGCTAAGGAGCTGAACAGAAAGTTCTCAAAAGAAGAAGTAAAGATGGCTATGAAACATCTTAAAAGATGTTCAACATCACTAATAAATGTGGGGAAAGGGGAACACTCATCCACTGCTGGTGGGCCTCAAACTTTTTCAACCCCTACGGAAAGGAGTATAGCAGACTCTTCAAAAACTACAAATGAACCTACTATTTGACCCAGTTATACCACTCCTTGGCATATACCCAAAGGACTCATCCTATTGTAGAGACACTT
>NW_008330576.1:804522-805465 GCF_000622305.1 Nannospalax galili
TTCACCTCTCAAAGCCCTGAAACTGTCTTTAAAAATGTCTGTGTACATTTGTTGGAGCTATTAGTATAGGCACAGCCATTATGTACATTGAGCTGTGGCAGGCTTGCTTGTTTACTTTATGATCTTTCACCTTGACTCGAGAGTTTGTGTGTTTTGCATGCCAGTACCGAATTGTTCTGCCAAGTCAGGAGGAATGTGTTGAAATTTAGGGGAGATGGTTAAATGGTGGAATTCACAACAAGTATTTGACCGTTCCTTGACCCTCAGATACAGGTGGGAAAAACAACTGTTGAAGCTAATTGAGTTAAGCAAACGGTGGCTAGCTATGATGTTCTACTGTATAACAGGGCGGAGCTAAAATAAACCGGGGCTGCAATCCCTACTGATAGTCCTCCCAAGTATCTTTTCTCTGTCTCTTGTTTTTTTTTTCATCCTCACTCCCCCTTTCAGGTGCTGTTCATCTTGGCCGGCTGGCACTGGCAATTCTCCCTCATATGTGGATCCTAGAACCAAATCCTGATAAGTGAATATGAATCCAGACATAACTATAGGAACCAGGATAATGGAAAGGAACCAGGGAGGTAAAGGAAAAGAAAGAACCTGAAAGAGAAGAGCAGTAGGAAACAGGCCTTAATAAGGGAGATAGGGATAAAAACTGGGTTAGTTTAAGGGAGGGGGAGGGAAGGGTATACAAGGAACCTAGGGGATAAAGGGAAAGGAGCTCGAGAGAGGTCGGACCGTAGAAGAAGGGTATTATTAAGGGAGAAAGGGGAAAATGGGGCCATCTTAATTTGGGAAACCATGATGGAGGGGTGAGACAATGTTAGAGATAAATAATGCCTAGCTAGTTTTAAAAACCAGAGGGAACCATATTACTCCAACAACCACAGATAAATTATACATACCAGATCAAGAAATGTATGTCTAGGTAAGGTTTATCTGA
>NW_008330576.1:806200-851181 GCF_000622305.1 Nannospalax galili
TATTTTTTAAGAATCCATATGTATAGCTAAAGGCTACATAACAAGCAACAATGCCAGATATGAGATACCTTCTTTTGAGTTTGTTGGCCAGGTGGCCCAAGGGACTCCCAGATAGTAACCCAGCATACAACTGGGAAAATGAACAGCAGACCCCAATCTTATCCAAAGGAATATTGACAACTGATGACCGCTATATGAAGAACAGCTGACTCTCCTAAAAAAAAGACCTCTAGATAGGCTGATTATATTCACAAGATGGACAAGTAGTGGGAAATGGCTAGGGGTGCTGACAACACAGCAGACAGTAGCAGGGATATCAGAGTATAAGGGCTCCAGTGGGAGGACGAAGGCTATGGGAAGGTGCCATCTGGGAAGTGGGTGTATAGTTGAATAAGATGTTTTGGTATGTTCTGTGTGATATATACACACACACACACACACATAAAGAAAAAAATCAACAAATTTTAAAAATTGTATTATATTTGAGGAGGAAGCATGGAAATTTACATCATGTTAATAAGTAGAGGGGATAAACATTACTATTGAAATCTTCCCGATGGCTTTATAGACATACACAGGTGCCAAGGATCCAAGTGCAACTGATTATGACTATTAATAATCAGATACATATAGATTAGAGATGCATGTTCCAACAGCTCAGTGTTAGTAGCAAAAACAAAGAGTCTTTCTGCAAGGAACAATATATACTAAAATGGAGATTTTTTTTAAAGGTTAAAAACCCATTCAATTTTATGTCTTACAGGGCTTATACTGAGTTCAATATTATATAACTGTATTAATTCAACTATGAACCTAGAAACTTGCAGCCACTTGTGAAAGACATGTACTCTTGCTATGGCATGTGTTAGTGAATATGTTAAAGCTGTAATGAAATGCTTCCTCTAATCATGTAGTTATTAAAAATTTAAAAATAAATAATGATTTAAAGAAAACTGTATGTCTGGACAGAGGCTGTTGGTGACCCCCTCAGAGTCAATTCGTTTCATGTAAAAATCGATAAAGAGATGCCTGGAAATCCTGTGTTCCCAGCTCCCTGTGGCTAGGAGTGACCACGTTCTCATCAAATGACACACAAAGAGGCATTTAGAATGGGGATCCTCTTTAAAGGGTAAAAACTCATTCAATTTTATGTCTTACAGGGTTCATACTGAGTTCAATATTGTATGAGTGTATTAATTCAACTGTGAACCTAAAAATTTACAGCCATTTTTGAAAGAGATGTATCCTTGCTCTGGAGTGTGTTACTGAATATGTTAAAGCTGTAATGAAATGCTTCTTCTAATCATGTGGTTATTAAATTTTAAAAAATTTTAAAAAATTCTCTAGCCACATCACATAAAAAGCAGAACATAGATGAAACTGACATGTGCAATGAGACTGAGGGATAGACACATAGGATCTGCCTTTGCACTTGTTTGGAAAGTTTTACAATAAAAGTTCATTTTAGTATAATAATTTTATTAATTCCTTGAGAATTTCATACATGGATACAATGTATTTTTAATATAGTTGAAACAGAGAAAAAGAATGTCCCCTAGAGGGTTCATAGTCTAATTCATAAAAGAATTTAAGAATGGACCGAAACAAAAGTTTTACAATTTTATTAGAATTTTAAGAAAAATCCTCAGGACAGGCAAGCTGGGAATCTCACTAGTTGCCCTGAGGAGGAGAATGGTGGGGAGAAGGAAAGAAAGCCATGAAGCCATGCAGATTTATAGCCTGCATGGAGGTCAGACATGTGGCTGACTGGCAGCCACATAGCTGGGAGAAGGAAGCTTTGGAGAAAAAGTAAAGAAATACAAGGTGCTAGGGGCAGCCCAAAGCCTTAAAGAAAGCATGTCTAGAAAAGGGATATGAAGAAGAAAAGGAGAGATTACACTTTTCCAAAGAGTTCAGAAGAGTGGGAAGCCTTATAGACTACATGACTGTGGCTGGTCTGGAAGTTCTGTGGTAGGAGGCAGGATTCCAGGCAGGAACACTTTGCTATCTCATGAATGCACTAGGTATTCCTCCCATCTCTTTAGTACAATTTAAGGTGAGGCTGTCTTCCTAGGGGTGGTCCTATGAACAGATGATTGACCAGTGAAACCAGAAATGTAGGTATTCCAACAGATAGACCAGAGATTTTATAGTCTTGACCAGTTAAGTTAACATAGTTACGCATCACCCTCCAATTTCCCCAACTCCTTGTCTGTCCTTATAATCTTTAGAAGTTTAGTTTGGTGATTTACTTTTTCTGTAGGGCAGAGTGGAAGGCACACTAGGGCTATAGAAGAGTAATAGAAAAATGATGGAAAACCCTCTTAGTGCCTGGGAGTGGGAAAGGTCCAACATCAGGACCACATGTGGAATCAAGACCTTAGCTGGCCATCAAGGGAGCTGAGAAGCCCGTTCTTGAGAATCAGTCCTCCCAAGACTAGAAACTGCAAATGACAGAAACCTGTCCCCAGCATAAAGTCTAACACAGAGGCAAAGCCACTGCCATGTACAACCTAGGACGTTGCAGGGGTGGGTGGGGGAGGCGCAGCCACTCAGAGAAGGCTGAAACTGCTACCTCAGTCCCCCAACCTGCGCATCAGCAGAACACTAGAGGAATGTGGGGCCATGGTTCATGTTTGGGGAATGCAGTTCCAGGCACATGAGGGGACCACAGCTCCAGCTCACAGGAGGGAACCACAACCCTGGCTCATAGGAGAATAAAAAATTTTAAATGGTTTAAAAAAGAATTGTTCTGTGGTAACAGGAATTAACTAATAGGAGTAAAGAGATAGATTAAGGATAAAAGAATACAGGGTAGCAGATAAACAGGGCAGCCAGTATCCCTTGGACTGAGACAGGGTACCCAAGAAAGGAACAAATTAGGAAGAGCCTCCCTCCTACTTATAGCTGGCTCTTCCAGGACTGTGAGTGACCCGCCCACCCGCTGATGAAGTATGGTCTGTTGAAGTCTATGGGGGTGGCAAGCAGGAAACTGTAGGCTGGGCTGATGGAAAGTAACTCACAGGGATGCTGAAGGAACTCTTTGAAGACACCCAGCGGGGTGCTGCTGAAGCTTCAGGGTAGGCAAGCGCCACCCTACATATTAACTGAAACAAGAGAAGGGAAGGAGGACGTTTAGGTGTTAAAAGATTTCATCTCTCCCTTGAAGCTTCTCTTTTCCTATTCTATTTGCATGAGATGCCCAGCTTCTCCAAAATCATATCCAATTATTTACTCACTCTTACCTTGATTAAAATGCATTTAAAGCCGGGTGTGGTGGCGCACGCCTTTAATACCAGCACTTGGGAGGCAAAGGCAGGCGGATCTTTGTGAGTTTGAGGCCAGCCTGGTCTACATAGTGAGTTCCAGGACAGCTGGGGCTACAGGGAGACCCTGTCTCAAAAAGACAAAAAAAAAAAAAAAAAAAAAGCTTTTAAAATCACAGAATTGGAAGTTGGAGGTGTCCTTAGTTAATGCAAATGCCTAGTTAAATGTGATTGTATGAGCACATTCATTATGTCTGCTGCCTTGCCAAGATCCTCTAAAGTGACAATATGTTCAGCATGCATAAACCCCCAAGGACAAAGACACGATGACAGCGACCACATTTTGGAAATTGCAGAGCAGATGCGAGAGTGGAAACTCATTTAGCAGAGTGGCAGCTGCTAAACTGAGGGGAGCTCAGAGCAACCCAATTCCCCAAACTCCAGAAAAACTTGTGTTGGAGGCACTAGGTGTCTCTGAACTGAAAGGGGAAAGGTGACTGAGACAAAAATACAAGGCATAGTTGAGGCTGGGGCTGTTGCACTGAACGTGGGAATTCCGTGAAAAATCAGTATTGAGACTGATAGCTTACCTCCCTTCTCCAACTCAGCTCGAGAATACGGGCAATCAGGCTTCCCTCTTCAGACCACAGACCACTGGAGAATTCCTCATTGGAAAAACCTACTAGCTTGAGGGGGGAGAACTGTCTAAACTTAATAAGCTCCCTGGACACAGACCAGCCCAACCTTTGTCTCTGCCACATTCCTGCCCCTGGTCTCAGTGTTCGTTTTTTTCTTTTTTAAAATTTATTGTATTTGGAGCTGGAGAAATGTTTCAGTGGTTAAGAGCACTGGCTGTTCTTGCAAAAGACCCAAGGGTTCCATTTGCAGCACCCACATGGATGCTAACAACTGTCCATAACTCCAGTTCCAGGGGATCTGACGCCCTCTTCTGCTTTCTGAGGGCACTGCACACAGGTGGTGCACTTAAATACATGCACACGAAACACTTATACACATCATTTTTCAAAAAAATTAACACCAGGCATGGTAACACATGCCTTTAATCCCAGCACTTGGGAGGCAGAGGCAGGTAGATCTCTGTGAGCTTGAGGCCAGCCTGTTCTAAATAGTGAGTCCCAGGCCTGCTGGAGCTTCAGGGAGACCCTGTCTCGACAACCTCCAAATTTGTTTGATAGTTTCTTACATTTGCATAATGAATTTAGCCATTTTCACCCCATTCCTCTCTCTCACCAACCTCTCTGTCCTGCTGGAACCTTTTTTCTCAACAAATCTCCCTCCTACTTTTATTTTGTGTGTGACCACTAAGCCTAATTAGTTTCTTGCCCAAGCATGGGTGGGAGATTATTTACTTGAGTAAGGGCAATTTATCAGTGGCAACACCACAGAATAGGATACCCCTCAAGAACCATTAATTCCTTAGTAGTCCCTCAGGGATGGGTGGGGTCTCAGGGCTCTCCCACCATCCATGGTGAAATGTTGAGGGGCCTAGTCTTGTGTAGGTCTTGTTCAGATAACCACAGCTACAATGAGTTCATGAGTACGTGGTCATGTCATGTCCAGAAGTCATCTTTTTGCTGTACATCTTTCCATCCTTTACTGCCTCTTCCTTGATGTTCCCAGAGCCTCGGCGGGAATGATTAAACTGTCTCATTTAGGGCCACACACTGCATTAGTGCTTATCCTAGGCACTTTGGCCAGTTATTTCTGAAGTGAATACCACCTGATACAGTAAGAAATTTCTCTGATGTGATGCTAACCTATAGATGAAAACATGAGCATTTAAACGGCAGTTTAACAGCATGGGCATTTAGCAAAACAAAGGTAGTAGTTTCCCCCTAGGGACTATGACCTCTTCAGCTGCAGGGATTTTCACTAAGTTTATAGAATCAGGCATGAGTTCCCTTCTGTGGAGCAGGCCTTCGATTCAATCATAAAGCGGTTGGTTACCCTCCTAACAGTCATGCCACTATTATACTAGAGGGCACGCCTTGTCTGGCAGGTCATTCATTATTGTAGCTTACAGGATTCATAGCTGGGTAAGACTGTTGAAGACTTTTCTCCCCCAACAGCCTGCATAGATCCTTCACTAGATTTTTAAGTGTACATTTTTGTTGTACAATATTTTACAGCAGACCATTACAGCTTATTCATCTTGCTTAATTGATACTGTATGATAACTTATCAGTCTCTGCACTTTTTTTAAAAAATTAAAAATTTATTTTTATTTTATGTGCACCATGAAATAAAATGTTTTGCTTGCATGTAAGTGCACCATGTATGTGCAATGCCCACAGAAGCCAGAAGAGGGCATAAGATCCCTTGGAACTGAAGTTACAGATGGGTGTTAGCCACCATGTGAGTACTGGGAACTGAACCCAGGTTCTCTGCAAGAGCAGCCAGTGCTCTAAACCACTAAGCAATCTCTCCAGCCCCTTAGTTTCTGCTCTTAAATATGCAGCCAAGGATCACCCTCAATGAAGGAATACCTCTAGCACGAAAGACAAAATGAACAAAATGGAACTCAGAGGAAATCAAAGCATGAAATTGGTAGGAAAACATCATTAAAAACCTCTATGACTATTGTAACTAAAAAAAGATCTACCATCTCCCCTGCCCTGAAAGAAAGAAGACCCTAGAAAGGAACATTCCAAAGAAATGAGGATTCTGGAAAATAAACATACCACAGTAGAATGGAAAAAATCCACAGAAAAGAAGGAAGCTGGAGGTGTAGAGTTCAGGGGTGGAATGTGTGAGTACTATATACAAGGTTTTGGGTTTAGTCCCCAGCATCAATCAACCAATCAATCAATTACAATAGCATCTCCCCTCAAACCTGGAAAAACAGAAATTAAATAAGGCAAGGAAACCTCTGAGCTCTGAAACTGTCTGTATCCACAGTTACTGTTTACATTTACAATACTTTAATTTCCAATTTATTATTAATATACCTAAATGATTATGGGAAACCTTATCATGGGGACAATAAAAGAAATTCTTTATTCTGGAAATTACTCCCTCCCCCCTAAAACAACTCCATTAAAATGCATCAAACTGTTCAATTAGCCATCAGATGGTGGTTTATTCCCAAGACTGAACCCCTTGTCTCAAGACCCTTGCTTGCTGTGTCCACTAACCCTAAACATCATCCTTTTCCAACCCTGATCAAGCCCTGGTATGGCAAGACCTGTATTAAAGCAGACTTCAAAACACCACACACACCTCAGTTTTCCCTTTCCTATCCTCTGAGAGACTCCTAAGATGTGCAAGTTAATACAGCTTTGAGAGAGGTAGCTTTGCTTTTTCCATAGGCTGTTTTGGCAATATTCTGATTGAGCCAAAAGTCATTCCTTTCAAAAAATAATACCAAAAGTAGAGAAACGTGGGGGTGAAGAGTCAGAATGCCCTGACTCCATTTTGGCCAGCTTTTAGCTTCTTCATGCAAGCCTGGACAGACCCAGGCATGCTACCCCCGCCCCAAGCTATAGATTAAGCAAGCCCGGACATGTAAAAGCCTTATAAGGTAAAAACAGAAACTATCTGGCCCTAAAGATAACAGTCAGCACATTCCAATGCCCTGAAGACAGCCCCAGCCAATAAGGGCCTTCCCCATACTCAGGACACAGGGCCATCCAATCATTTTAAAGGATGCTTGGTGCACACGAGCTTCTGTGAAACTTCCTTATAAAAGCTTCTGCCTGCTAGTGTTCGAGGCCGATGCCATCTTTGGCTTATGGAGTCCTTGCCCGGCTAGCCGCTAATTTGGTTACTTTATACTTTAAATTTCTGAATAAAATTTTTATGCATTTTTCCTTCGTGTCTGTGGGAATTATTCCCGACTCTCAGACCCTAACAGGGGAAATAGGATAAAGAAAATATAAGAAAGTAAAAGATCAATCCAGGAGCTCTGATATTGAAATCATAGAAATTCCAATAAGGACAAAGTGATGGGAGAAAAACATCAGAGATTTCCAGAAAAAATTCTCATTACTTAAGGCCTCATACATCAAAGATCCACCATAAAAATCTCAGAAAAATTGCGACATGAAGGTGGAAGGGAATGTTGATTTTCTGCAGACCATCACCACTAGGTGGCAGGAATGCCCTTAAAGCTCTAATTAAAAGACAGCTTGTGTTTATTCTTTTCCAGGAATTAGAAAGAAGTTGGCTTAGCTTGGATTCTCTCTAACTTTTCATAGCACTGGCTATGAGGGGAAAACAGCTTTTAAGAATGAATTCTGAAGTGTAACTGTTGTGGATAGAATGTTTGTTATGTAGGGATTCTACAAAGCATGTATGCTCTGTCTCTGTCTCTGTCTCTGTCTCTGTCTCTCTTTCTCTCTCTGTCTCTGTCTCTGTCTCTCTCTCTCTCTCTCTCTCTCTCTCTCTCTCTCTCCTCCCCCTCCCCCAACTTTCAGTCTTCTAGACATGACACGGCTGCTGTCCAGTTTGCAGTAAGTTTTTTTGATACTTACTATAAAACACATACAGTGTTAGGTACCAGAAATGCCTCAGGAAAAAATAATCATAGTCTTTGTCTTCATTAAGTTCTGGGGAAACACCCAAATAAACAAACGTTAAGGGGTTGGGGTGTGGCACAAAACAACAAAGACCCAAGATACATATGTAAAATAACACAATCGCAGGCTGAGGTGGTGACACATGCCTTTAATCCCAGCACAGGAGGCAGAGGCAGATGGATTTCTGTGAGTTCAAGGCCAGCCTGGTCCATATAGGGAGTTCCAGGACAGCTGAGGCTACAGGGAGACCCTGCAATCGCTTATTGAAATGAATCGTGATAAGTGCAATGTAGCGGAGTTAGGTATTCTGAGAGAAAGGGACCTGTCAATCATCCTCTCTAAGGAATCTTGCAGAATGAGAGTGGGAGTAAACACCAGAGGTGCAGACCAGGCTGGCCTCCATCTCACAGAGATTTGCCTACTTCTGCTTTGTGTTGGAATCAAAGGGGTGCACCACCACGCCCAGCTCTACTGTCTCTTTTTAAATAACATTGACAATAATAATTGTACGATATGAGATTTTGATATGCATATGCAATGAAATATTTATTCATGGCAAGCAAATTGGAGAACCAGTAACCTCTAACTTACAAAGGTCCTAGTTCCAGACTTCTAGTCGTGTAGACTCTAGATATTTGCTATCTACTGGCTTTTCTTGTTTTAAATAGGAAGGTTCCTAAAAGAACTTGCTTCAGACATATATGTGGATAATTGAATTATAACTATGTACTTTGTTTAAAAGTTACCAAGCTGTTATTTTGGGAGAGGGAGAATGTTTGAGACAGGGTCCTGCTATATAAACCAGGCTGTCCTCAAACTCACTATCCACATGCCTAGGACTCTGAAGTTTGGATTACAGGCATGTGCCACCATACCCTGCTGAAAGCTACCAAGTGTATTAAATGCTTTTACAACAAACCATAGCAGGGTTATTGAAGTCTTGAAGGAGAAACTTTCTTTCTGAAGAGCATCTTCTAGGTATAACATGCATCTGACTACCTGACTATGACAATGCTCCATGGTGATCCCCATTTCTTAGTTACTGCAGTGTTAGAAAATGTCTATATTAGTTTAATAAGTCAGGGAGCCCACGTATTCCTCTCTGACATAAGGTTTGGCTGCCAACATCATCACCATGAGCTGGTGTTCTTATGTCTGCCATAGAAGAGGTGAGGTGCTCGTTTCCCTAAGAGCTGCTTTCTGAGATTTCTAGTGTGTTTCTGCTGTCTTACAACAGAGCAGTGTGTTAATCAAATACATTCCCAGGACCTCCTCATCAGAATTTGTCTGGCTTCCTAACAGTGTTCAGATGCTTTCAGGAACAGAGACCTCTCCATAGCCATCAGCCTCATGTCCACCCAGGGGCTGGGTAGGTTTTGAATTCTTGGAAGAATCAAGAGCTCAATAAAGATTTTAGGTATTCTTTGTCTTCTTTCTAATCAAGGGTTAAAAGTCAAAGTCCTCCAGTCTGCTCTTCACTCTCTTCTGCCTTGGGGTTTTGAGTATCACTATTGTTTGCTTCTTTTATTAGAGTTTTATTGATTTGTTTTACATCTCAATGTCATGATTTCATCTTCACTCAATTCTTTTTTATTGGTTATTATACTAGAATATGTAGGAATGACTTATAAAATGAATGTAATCTGGACTATGATGTTTAACCAACCTCAACAAAACCTGTGTTCTTGTGTCTTGTGACCTGGGCCCCCAATTTTGTTTTCTTGACAACCTCAATTTGGTATTCTACTTGAACAGATAATGAGTGAATGAAAATGGGTATGCTTGAGAATTAACAGATCAAAGCACTGAGAGTAGGCACACCCATCTCCATTGCACACAGTGAAGCCTGGGAAGGAAGTGTGACCTGGGTGAATGAGATTTTCTGAGCTATTCTAGAACTAGGGGTGAAAAGACAGGATGGTCTATTAAGATAAGGATGGAGCCAAACTTGTACTTCCCCAATTGAAGCTGGAGAAACGATTTTGAATAAAATTATGGGTGGGATCTGACTCAAGGATACAGTTCTAGGGACAGACAGAGTTCAGACAACACAATCCTATCAGTACAGTTCCAGGAGATAGACAGTTACAAGACATATCTGGGGAATGAGTGTCCTCTGGTTCAGGCCCACTCTTAAATGCTGAGTCAGGCTTTTTGTTTAGGTAATTGTAAAGTTGGCATAGTAATACTGCAAGAATGTTTGTTATTCATATGAACAAAATATAATTCCTTTATGACTTATAAGAAGAGCGTACATTTCTTAAATTAAAAAGCCATATTTTCAATTGAATTCTTTTGCTCTGGCTTTCTTTTCCCAAATTTTTAGCCTTACATGTATGCCAGTAGCATTTTATCAGCCTCTCTTCTAGTTGTCTGTTGATTCATAACAAACCACCTGCAAACAGTAAAATTAGAAACAACAATTTTGTTCTCCTTAGAGAATCCAGGGAGGAGGGCATGGTGTGGGTGTTTAGTCTCTGCTCCCCTGTCCAGGGTCTCAGATGAGCTACAAATGGTGATGGGTGGTTTGAAAGGCTGAAAATGGATCCATCTGGTGGCCTCTTGACTCACACAGCCAGTGACTTGGCTGAGAAGACAGGAAGGTAGGACTCTGGGTGAACCAGAGAGCCTACACTCCTTCTATGCCCTGGGTTTCCCAGAGAATGGTGTCTAAGTCCAAAAGGGAGCTGGCAGAGCATGAGTGTTCCAAGACTCGGGCAGAAGCTGCGAACCATACCATCTCATCTCAGAAGTCACATCATGTCTTCTTCCATGGTCTACTGCAAAGATCACCGAACCATAGCTGAAACCAAATCCAGCCTGCCATGTGTTTTGTCAGTAAGGTTTTATTGAAAACAGCCAATCCATTTATTTATGCACATACTGTCTATAGCTGTTTCTACACTACAGTGGCAGAGTCCAGTTCTGCAAAGCCTAGAATGTTTACTATGGAAGCCTTCACAGGAACAGCTTGCTGGCCCCTGCTATTCTAATTGAAATAGTCACAGGCCTGCTGAGAGTCAAGGACAGAAACAGGCTCCACCAAGCAGGAGATGCGTCAAAAGAGGAGCTACCATTCAAAAACCCCCTTCTTTCCTAGATTTATAAAAAATATTTTATTTTATTTTTTTATCTATGTGTATGTGT
This sequence comes from Nannospalax galili, assembly GCF_000622305.1. Lineage (NCBI taxonomy): Eukaryota > Metazoa > Chordata > Mammalia > Rodentia > Spalacidae > Nannospalax > Nannospalax galili. Next base: position 817,152 of record NW_008330576.1, read on the forward strand.
TTGTGTGAGTGCGTGCACACATGTATGCGTAGGTACATATGCTTGTGCTTCTGTGGAGGCCAGAAGAAGGTGTCAGATCTCTCAGAGTAGAAGTTACAGGTTTTTTTCGTGATGCCCAGCTTGTTATGTGGGTGGTAGGATCCAGACTCTGATGCCTATGATTGTGCAGCAAGCACTCTTTACCACTGAGCCATCTCTCCAGCCCTTCCCTGTCAGATTTTGATCCTTGTTTGCTTTTTACATTACGTTACATTTACATTTAAAAAAATTTTATTTATTATTTTTATTTTACATGTATGTGTGTATTGCCTGTATATAGGTAAGTGCACCCATGTCATGCAATGCCCGCGGAGGTCAGAAGAGACTGTCAGATCCCCTGGGACTGGAGTTACAGACAGTTGTTAGTTGCCATGTGGGTGCTGGGATTCGAACTCAGGTCTTCTGCAAGAACAACCAGTGTTCTTAACCACTGAGCCATCTTATAATCTGTCTAACACAGCTCTTTCAACTATTTGAGTACATATTAAGCCTATTTATTAGGGAAGTTAAGAAAGGCAGAAGCCAACAGTTGTTTCAAGTTACATTCTTTTGGAACGCTTGTGTCAGGACCTGGGGTAAGCACTTGGGTGATAACTCCTCCAAAGGTTAACTATTCGTAGAGGTAATACTAACAGCAAAGAAGACCTTCAGTTCCTAAAAAATGGTAAATGATAGCTAAGCTTCACTTGCTAACAAGTCTCAGGTTAAACAAATCATTACTAATGAAACATTAAAAAAAAACTTTTGGCTGATCCCATTTTGATCATCCTCCCCAGTTGCCTCATCTGTAAAATGGGGAAATAGTTCTTAACCCTGACTAATATTCAAGTCACAAGAAGCCAGACCCCCATCTCAGATAAACAAGTCAGCCAGGCCTGGTGGCAGTACATGTCTTTAATCCCAGGACTCAGGAGGCAAAGGCAGGTGGGTCTCTGTGAGATGGAAGCCAGCCTGATCTATAAGACAAGTTCTAGGCTCACTGGGGCTATGGGGAGATCCTGTTTTGAAAAAAAAAGAAAGAAAAAGAAAGAAAGATGTGAACAAGTCAGAATCTCCACATATAGGGCCCCCTGGATTTAAAAGCTCCTCAGATGACTTTATAGCCTGGTAGAGAAATAAGTTAGGAGATTGTAGGTTCCTTACAGATGGTAAACTTCTGTTGACTTTGGTAGTAAGTGTGTGTGTGTGGAGGTATAAAAATGGAAAGCTTTCTTATATTTGCTGCGTATGCTACTGAAAATTATTTGGAATGAACTTTCGGTCATTTGAAATGATAGCCACCATAAAGTCACCATTTCATGGCTCTCTGAACCAGCTGATTTAGACAGAAAATAAGTCAAAAGTTCTGATCGTTCTACATCTTTGCTCCATTAATCACAGTCATTCCATGCTACACATTTACTCTAAAGTACATCTTGTAGTCTTCTGTTTGCTTGTTAATGAACACGGTATAGTATGACACCCTTTTCAGTACAACATTGACACATGTGAGCAAATATGTATTAGAGAAGAGCATTCTCCAACTTCGGTGTGCATTCAAATCACTTGGAGAATTTTGTTTAAAATGCAGGTTCTTATTTAATACAGCTGTAGCGAGAGTCTGCATTTCTAAGACTCTCCTCCATGGATGACTAGGCTACCCATCCGTCACTAATACCCCAAAGACAAAGCAAAGCTAATAACCACATCAGTAACCAAGCCGTATCATGTAAGCATATTTCTAGGATTTCATGTAAGTAGAAAGGAAGACACGTTTTGCTGTATTTACTTTCCATCTTTTTGGCAGATCACCTGGGGAAAGTGGTTTCTTTGGGTAGTTAGACTTTAAAACTCTGCGTATGATGGAAAATGCTTTTGTGGATGTGGTAAGTAGTATAAATATCTTTCATTAGTTAACCTCAGATATTTGATACTCCAAATTTCAGTCTCTGAAGCTCTCTGTGGGGTAGATATTGATGATCTTTCTCAAAGTTGCCTGGCTTTCTAGGACAGTATATACCTATGCTAAAGCTTCTGCTCTGCCACACACACTGTATCTGGGATGCCTTCCAGTCCTTTGTTTTGTTTTGTTTTTTAAGGTAGAGTCCTCTTTTGAAGTCCAGGATGGACTTGAATGGCCAGGAGTCCTCCGGCTTTTGCCTCCCAAGTTATAGGCACGTCCTCCCCATACCCTGCCTTCAGGAGTCTCCTGGTACTAATCTTGGGATAGGTTCGGGGGTGGCAGTCTGTCCACACACTAGGGTAGCTTAAGGATCTCTTACAGCTTTGAGTCAGATTCACTACATTAGCCTTTGGACTAAAAGGTTCTCTTTGGTCTTTTGTTAGCTATGGAGGAAAATTCTAGTGGGCCAGGATTGCTCCGAAGCACCTTCCTTTAAAAAATTCCATAACATTCTATTTGGATTAAAGTATTTAGAGCTTAATTGAAGCAAATGTAGACCTTTCTTGGGTGGCTTCAGGGTTGACTGTGTTCATCTGATCTGCACCTTCTCATCGTGCATCCTGAGGCTTCCCTGAGGTTCAAATGTGGATTGCACAAGGACTGTGGAGTCCTGTTGCAGCAGCATTATCTGACAGAATTCCTTAATTCTACCAGTTAATTGTACTCTGCCAGGATAAATGGAATTGGCCAGCATCGCTATGAACTATTATTCAGATTTCCAGTCTAAAATCAAATTTCATTCTTGCTTAATGTGCAGACACTAGAAATGGTATGACCATCCTGAGATGTGGCTGTAGGACACCTTGAGAAAATTTAGTGGGATAACATCATTTAAAGTTTATAAAATGAAGTTTAGCATTTTTCTTCTCTAATATTTATTTAACTCAATCCCAATTTATTTTCAGAAGCTATCCCAGATATAAGAGTGGATAGAACAGCAATTGTACAGACCAGGAACATTAGCATGGTGACCCAAAGCCTATCGCATTTGAGAAAAGATCACTAGTTAGAAAGCAGAGGGGGCACAGGAAGGAAACCACCTCCCCCCATTCTGATTTCTGTCTCTTGCTGACTGACACCCCAAATTATAGCACAATTAACCAGGTCACCTGTAAAAGAATTGCACTCCCCTTTCTGAGTAACACATCACAAATGAGATTGTTAAAAATGGCTGATGATCTATGTCTTAAGTCCATTCCCTTTGTGACCTATGGATAAGTAAGGGTCTTTGATCAATGTTTTATCTCTATAACACTTTCTCCTTTTAAAAAGTCTCATCTCTGAAAGCAGAATTCTGTGGATGTGAAAAAAAATAGATTTCCCTAATATCTAAACTTAGTTTCAGATTAAGTAGCCTCAGAACCCCCAAGTGCTTACTGCTCCTAAGGCAGCACTTAACGCTCTTCAAATGCTCAGCTCTTTCTGCTTAATTAACAAACTTACTAACTTAGCTCTGCTGACTCATCCAGAAAGACTTTCTGTGGCCCGTGTCAAGGTCCGGAGCACAGCCCCAGGGGTTCTGAGGGGACTCCTCAAGCTGTAGTGGGCAATGCTGAGTCGCCTTTTCTACTGTCAGTGACGCACTGACCTTGCGGCGTCTCCTTTAAAAGGAATGCTGCACTTTGAGCCCTTACCTTGTTAAAATGGCTTTACCTAGAAGCAGAAGAGTCCAAATTCAATTCGAAAGGGCAGATGCAATGGAATTGGGTGGCCATATATCCCACTTCATGTTTATAGCCCTTTATAGCAAAAATGCTCTTTCTTAACACAGGCCCTCTGACATTTTACCATGTTCATCTTTGTGATAAATGAACCCTTTCTTTCTCGATATTTCTTGAATAACTTCTTTCTTTTCAGAAAGTATGGACAAGCAACTCCAAATTCTACCTTTTAATGTTTACTGCACATTTTTATAGTCACTTTAGAATCTTACAAGTTTTCAGAAAATATCACAAAATTAATTTTTAATTCTCTTTATTAACAGTAGGGAGCCCCAGAACCTTGTAAAAGCTGCTACTGGGCAGCATCAACCCTGTCCCCTCAACAGCTGAGGTTCTAGGAATGAAACGTCCCTGAATTCTTTGTTGGATTAGCATCTGTGTCAATATAAAAATAAACACCTCTCTGGAATAGGAGAGTAGAGAGGAAATGAGTAACAGCACATTGTATAAATCAACTCATCTGTCCACAGATATGTGCAGAGTTGTGGAAACTATATGGCCTTCTGGTGCAGCCAAGTACAGCATGAGACTTTAGAAGGGAAGGCAGAGCCACACCGGGCTGTGATATTACTAAAGGCTGTCCTGTTAAAATTAATTTTCTTCTTTTTTTTTAACCACTAAAGTTATCTAGCACTCGTTAAAATATCTTAGTCCACAGGACTGGAGAGACAGCTCAGCGGTTAAGAGCACTGGCTGTTCTTGCAGAAGACCAGGGTTCTTAGCACCCACATGGTGATTAAGAACTGTCTGTAATGCCAGTTCCAGGGGGATTCAATGCCCTCTTCTGACCTCTGTGGGAATTATACAACACGGATGCACTTACACACATATAGGCAATACCTTCATACACATAAAATAAAAATAATAAAATAGTTAAAAAGAGGATAAAATATCTTGGTTTACAACTGGTCTGAAACTGCTTTAGCATACATAAATACAGAAGTTGCAGTAAAATCCAGAAAATTACTTGATATAAACTATTTAAACCATGAAAATAGTCACGGAGGATGTATGAGATTCAAGAAGATAAGCTTGCAGAGGATGTAGCTCAGTGGCAGAGCATTTGGCTGGCATGCATGAGGCCCTAAGTTCAAGCTCCACTACCACACACAAAAGTAATAAAGCCTTACTCTCACAAATGCTGTGCTGATTTCACAGACAAAATAAATTAATAAGTTCAATTTCAATTAAAGCCAATGATTTTGTTCTTCCATATTTTTTCATAGATTTTAAGTTTTATTTATATTTTTATTTTGTGTGCATGAGTGTATTACCTGCATGTGTGTAAGGGCACCTGTGTCATGAAATGCCCACAGAGGTCAGAAGTGGGTGTCAGATTCCCCTGGAACTGGAGCTACAGATGGCTGTTAGCTACCATGTAGGTCCTGGGAATCGAACCTGGGTCCTCTGCAAGAGCAGTCCATGCTTTTAACCGCTGAGCCATCTCTCCAACTCCTATTCTTCCACATTTTAGCAAAGCTCTTATAAAAGGCTAACCAATTTGAATTTTGGTTCTTTTTCTGTTTCAGTCCCTGTTGGAGCTGCTGATGAGCACAGAACTTCCAGACAAGTAGAGAGCAGAGCAAAGGCGAAAAACTAGAGCAGCTGCCAACTTGTAGCCAGTGCTTTAGAATGACACATTCCCTTCCTGTCAACTCACTCCACTCATGGAGGATTAGGGACATTGGTGGCGCTGAGGTCACAGAAATCACTTTCAAATCCAAAGTGTAGGAAGGCCAGCTTCCCTGCGGGTGGTACAGGAGCTCTCCCCTTGTCTGTGTTTCTCCACCTATAATTAGAATGATAGAAATAAGTTTGGTGGGAGGAACAAAACTTCATCCACAGTTTCTCTTCTCAGATAAGAAAGGAGTGATCATATTTATTCTTTGTGCATTTGCTAATCTGGACTCCTCCAGGATCTTCCTAAAAGATCTATGTGAGCACAGTAGAGTCCAAATTTTCCCATCCTCCTGTAAAATTACAGACAATTTTACAAATATATTTAGTTAATAAAAACCCTGGAAGAATATTTGTTTCTATAGAATAAAAGGCATGGGCACTAAATCTATGAAAATTAGCAGAACAAGAGGAATAGAAAAGAAATTACAGTAAGTCATTCCCTGTGCATTTGACACGTTGATGGACACAGGATTTGCAATTGAATACAGAGCAAAAGGTTCTTAGAATACAAGATTTCTTCACTGGCATTTCTAGAACTTACAGGCGACTGACCGACCGACAATCAAGGGAGGATGAACTGGATCGAGGTTCATGGGGGATACAGGTCTGGACTTCTGCTACCTCCCCCCGTCCCCCCGAGGTTTTTAGCTTAGGTTTGCAAAGTTTGCATTCTAGAAGCTGCTTCATTTCAATCTAGGTATTAATTAAGCTACCACAGTGATTAACTAGGTCAAAGACTGATACGCTTTTGATTAAAAAAAACATTAGCGTTAGTAAAGAAGCTAAGCATAAATAATTCTGGGAATTATCCCCAAGTTGAAAGAACTTTAACTCAACTAGAAGACATTAAAAAAAAATAAGCATTTAAGTATATTAAATTATGTTTCATACTAATTTGAATATGCTTATTTAAATGTTGACCTACTTAATTTATTTTATCCAAACCATAGGCAGAATGAAATTATTACCATTATTAGTTTTTGAGACAAGGTCCATGTTGCCCTTGAACTCATGGCAATTTTCCTGCCTTATACTCTCAGGTACTGGGATTACAGACATATGTGCGAACACACCCAGTTCAAAAATGAGCTTTCCAGGTTCACCCTATACAATCCTTGAACTTGATCTGAGGATCTTACTCATGGTTCTGGAATCTTCAGCAGTGGTGTCAGATTTCAAAGCTATGTTTCTCCTGTTGAGGCTTTGACAGCCTTAGACTGGCGTCTCCTAAATGCAAACAAACTTTAGATGACCTTTCCTAGAACCCCAATAATGTCCTGGAGTCTCAAGAGTTCCTTCCCTTCCTCAATGGGAGAAAACAGAGGAAGAATACTCTGCGACTACCTTTATGTTGGGTGATTTTACACAACAGCAACTTGGCTAGGCGGTCATGCACAGTTTTTTGATTAAATGCCAGGGGAGATGTTTCACCGTTCAAGGAGGCATTTTTAAGTGTAATTAATGTTTAAATCAGTAGATTTTGAGTAGAATCCCTCTGACCTCTCTAATGCAGGTGGCTTCATCCAATCAGCTGGAGTTAAGAGCAAAGACAGGATTTCTGAAGGAAAAAGAATTCTCAAGACTATAACCTGCCTGAGTCTGCAGGCTGCAGCCCTGCCCTGTAGATTTTGGACTCAAGACTGCAGCATCAGCTCTTAACTTGAATTTCCAGCCTGCCAGGCTGCCTTTCAAATGTTAGACTTGCCAGACCCCACAACTGCATGAGCCAATGCTTAACATCTCCGTCTCATTTCTCTGTAGTACCATGACTAATACAAATTTTCTAATAAGAAAATGATTGTTCTGTCTTTTAGCTGTTTTTTCTTCGATATAATTAAAGTTTCTCATTTGCACCAAATATTTGCATACAATTCGTGTGGTCATAGGTTTCCTTAGCTCTAAAAGATTTCTATTGCATTGTTTCTTATTTTTTTAAGCCTTATGATTTATTTATCTCATGTGAAAAATCTCAAAATTCAACTCATAGAAAGTAATGCTAAAAGTAAATGTGAGACAGAAAACAAATGAGTATTTGCTTTAAAACTCTAAATACAAAGTAATTTTGGCATGCTTTGTTGTATTTTTTTCAGCTGGAGCTCTGAGAAGCTAAAATGCTCGAGAACACCTATCAGATAATGTCCTTTTCCTCCTTTCAGGATGTATCTTGCTGCATTTGTGGGATTATGAACGAGGAGAACATTATTTGAGTGAATTTAAGATACAGAAGCCGCTTGGCCGATATTAGGAAGAATGACAGCACAAGCACTAATTTGCAAGGGTGAAGGCAGAGACAATTAAGAAATGTAACCCTAACCCTAAATGTAACCTTAGGGTTTCTCGGGGCAGGAGAGATGGCTTAGCGGTTAAGAACACTGGCTGTTCTTCTAGAAGACCTGGGTTTGAATCCCAGCACCCACATGGCAGCTAACAACTGTTGGTAACTCCAGTTCCAGGGGATCCGACAGCCTCTTCTGCCCTCCGGAGGCATTGTACTTACCTACATGCAGGCAATACATGCGCACACATAAAATAAAAATAATAAATAAAATATTTTTTAAAATCTACTTAGGGTTTCTTCCCTTTTTTCCTTGAATTTTTGCAAATTTCATGAAATATATTTTTATTGAATATAGATCCCTTCCCCTTATCTGCACCTCCTCTCAATCCCCCACATCTATGCTGGGATTTTTGTCTGGTTTGAGTTTACATGGGACTTGTGCACTCTGTTACCATTGCTGTAAGTTCGCATGAATAACTGCTCAGCTATCTGGAGAACTCTGTTTCCCGGTGGTCATCCATCACCTCTGGTTCTTATAATCGTTCCTCCTCCTCATCTGCAATGATCCCTGAGCCTTTAGAGACAGAAGTTTGATATGAGTGTCCAATTCAGAGGTAATAATTCTCCAGTCTCATATTTTCTGCACATTGCCCAGTTGTGGTTCTTTGTGTTAATCTGCTGCCCAAGGAAACGTCTCTGGGGAGAAATGAGAGCTGCATTAATCTATGGGTATAAGAGTAAGTAATTAGGAGTTGCTTTAATACTATATATATTTAGCAGAAAGCAGTATTGGGCTCTCCCCTATGTCTTGGCCCTGTCTAGCCAGATGTTCCTAGGCCTGATAACAATGTCAAGTATGGGCCCCATTGTATGAAGCAGTCTTTAAATCCACAAAACTCAAGGAAGCCAGAGAACATCCATGGGGATAGCTGGGACAAGTCTCCCAGAAGACAAAAAGCAAGAGCAAAGATTCTAAGGAGATCTGGGTGTTCTGGGACCGTGTGGAGCCAGTGTGGCTAAAGTAAGATGCAGAAGGGACAAATGGGGGAGGACACGAAGTTAGAGTGGGAGAGGGGGTTGTTGTTCCAACAGAACTCTGTGTGTAGGAACATGAACTTCCCATGAGCGCATTGCGCATTAGTGGAGTAACATTGTCTGATTTTGTTTTTCACAGGACTGTTCTCGCTGCTGAGTTGAGAACGAACTGGAAGAAAATAAAGGGCAGATGCAGAGTGACCTGGGAAGCTTTTTCAGTAATTAAGGTGATTGTAGCTCAGACCGGAATGGCAGCAAGGAACCCTGCAAAAAGAAGTTGGAGTCTGCACATATTTAAAAGCAGACAGATTTATGGGGAATTTGATATGAAGTGCTGAAAATGAGGAGAGTCAAAAATGAGTGCAGTGTCAGTTTGTACCACTAAAAGGATTGGATTACCTTAACAGAGAAAGATGTGGGGAAGGGCAGGCTTTAGAAGAAAGGTCAGGAATAAAGTTGGAAGAGGACTATTAGGCTTTCAAATGGAAGCATTGAGTTGGCAGTTGTATATAGGAGTGTAGACAAGACAGGACTGAAAACACATATCCTGAAGTCCTATGCACAGTGATGAAAGACTGAATGAGATTCCCAGGGGAGGAAAGGGAGACAGTCTATAAGAAAGGCAGATGGAGCCCTGGAGCACTCCTGTGTTTAAGTCAGAGAGATGGGAGGAAGAGGCTCTGCTCCAGACCGCTGCTGATGGTCATGGGAGAAGGACGGAGATGTGCACTGGATTTTACAACAGGAAGCATTAGTAACAAGGGTTGTTTTTTGGCTAGCTAGGGTAGAAGCAAATAGTGAAGAGAGGCTCGGCAGGCAGGGAGGGTGAGGGTGACAGTGTTTTGAGGAGTTTTTCTATAAAGACAGTAGAAACAGAACAGTTGGTAGAGGTGGAAGTGGGGCCAGGAAAGTTTTTGCTTTTTCCTTGTTAAAGTGGAAAAAGTAATCACATATTTGTATATTTGTGATGGAAATGACTAATAGAAAAAAAATCAGAGGGAATTGTTGGGACAGATCTTTCCCTACGATGTCTTATAGAACGGTTGTTAACTGCATCAAATTTGCTCGCATTCTATGCACAGTGCAATGCCAGCAGTTCTGGTTCTAGAAATAATAATTATGGAGAGTGCCTTTGAGGTCCTTCCGGAAGCCACAGCCTCTGTTTCCCCGGGGGTAGGATGTGTGAATGAGAACATGAGAACACCAGCCTCAATGTCTCAGCTCTGACTGGAGGATATATTTTTCTGGGCATCCACACAAAACCCAACCAAGCAATTTTTTATGCAATATGTGCAAAAATAGATTGTTAGCATTTGTGATCATTGGAGGTTTTTGAAAACCAGACCTTTCCTTTTACCACAAAGATAATTGTTTTCATAGAAAATTAAGGCTGCCTACAAAATTATATGGAAAATTTTACTTAGCCTTTTTTAAGGCTGTAGGAATTGCTGGGCATAGTGCCACATGGCTGTAATCCTAACACTTAGGACACTGAGGCAGGATGGTGGGGTTAAAGCCAGCCTGGGCTATACAGATGGACCCTGGATAAGGCCAGCTTGGGCTAGACAGATAGACCCTGTCTCAAAAGAAAAATAAAATGCAGGCATTATCTTTAGTGCATATGCAAACAACAAATCCCAATTTACATAAAGATAACATGCTTTCTTGCATCAAGACAAATAACTTTTCCTATTTTTTAAGTTTCTTCAAAGAGTTAAGCAATACTGTCTCAGCCTACCTTGTAGTATGGTACCTTGCACTGTAGTGCTAGAAAATAATAAAATTGCCTTTCATGCAAAAATGTCAATCAGTCTGAATTTTATTTTTAAATAATATTGTGTGTGTGTGTGTGTGTGTGTGTGTGTGTGTGTGTGTGTGTGTGTACTGTGGTGCTTTTGATTGTGGAAGTCAGAGGACAACTTTTAGGATTTGGTTCTTTCCTTCCACATGGGATCCAGGGATGGAACTCAGGCTGTCAGACTTGTGTCGTAAGCGATTTTACCTTCTGAGCCATCTTGCTGGCCCTGAATTTTAAATAACTGGAAAAAATGTCTCCATTAAAGTATGGTGTTCAAAAGTTTTTAATAGCTGACACCTTCCTTAACACCCCAAAACAAAAAAGAAAACAAACTCAGTCAGGGCTGTAAAATATTTTTAAACCTCCAAATTACCCCTAAAAGCAGAGGACAGCAGAGAGAATGGGTGTTTGACCAATGATATAATAACATTTCTTTGAAATCTTCCTTTTAAAGATTAAAATTCATATGATTTTACAGTTCATACCTTAATAGTGCCATATATTTTATTTTTGGGCTGGAGAGATGGCTCAGCAGTTAAGAGCACTTCCTGCTCTTCCAGGGGGACTCAAGTGGGTTCCGAGCACCCATTTGTTTGGGTGCTGTTATTGGCTAGGGATGTAACTCAGGAGTAGACTGTATGCTTAGCAGCCTAAGGCCCTGGGCAAAACTCCCAGCACCATAAAAAAAAAAAAAAAAAAGTTTGATAGAAAATTTATTTTTATTTATGTGTACATTTGTGTGATTGTGTGAATGTGAGCCATATGTATGTGTGCTCCATGGGGGACTGCAGCTAACATGCATCATCTAGGCCATTTCTCTTCTCAGTTTCGGAGTAGTTTTAGACTCAGAGTCTCCAGAGCCCAGACCCACAGAAAAACACTAACATGACGGCAGCCATTTCACTGCTATGTGAACCATAAGAGGGTAAAATGAGGGACTGTTCCTAAAATACAGCTAGAGAGAGTTATGGTGGCATATCCTCATGCTCCCAAGATAGAAAATTTTGGTTATTCTATCGTCCTGCTTACAGACCATATGACCTGTGTCATGAGATCTGGTCAGCTGCTTTAACTATTTCAGGAAAGCCATGTAAGTTGGAATGTGTTATGTTCTTGGCACTGCTTTTAAAATCTCCTAAGACCTCTGCCTACCATAGAACCTCTGGTTGGAGGGCTTAAGGGCCTGTGCTTGTGTAGGAGTGGCTTCTATAAAATGGACACAATCTGGAATGATGACTTTTAATTAACCTTGGTAAACTTGCTGAACCATGTGTTCTTGTGATTTGGACACCTGACTTGATTCCTGGGAGCCTCAACTTGCTACTTCACCCCAAGATAATGAATGAACGTGGCTATGCTTGAGAATCAACATATCCTTGCACTGAAAGGCAGCGTGAATCTTCATCGAAAACAATGAAAATTGAGAAGAATCACTTGACCTTATGTATTTGAGATGTGTTAGGCCTAGGGATGAAAGGGCAAGATAGTCTGATAAGATAAGGGTGGATCTAAATTTGTAGTTTCCCAAAAGTTATGCTAGAGAACCAATTTTGAATAAAATATGGGTGAGGCCTGACTCCACTGTGGCACAGTTCCAAGAGCCATCTGGAGAACTGGGTGCCATATGAGTTCGGGCCCACTCTTAAAAACTAAAGTTAAGGGGCTGGAGAGATGGCTCAGCGGTTAAGAACACTGAATGTTCTTGCAGAAGAGCCGGGTTCAGATCACAGTACCCACATGGCAGCTCACAACTGTCCGTAACTCCAGTTCTAGGGGATCCGATGCCCTCTTCTGTCCTCTGTGGGCATTGCACGACACGGGTGCACATCCATACATGCAGGCAATACATGCATACACATAAAATAAAAAAAATTATTAAAAAAACTAAAGTTAAGGGTCAAGCTGTTTTATTAGGGTATTAACTGTAATGTGGCATGGTAATACTGTGATACCGTACACTTTAGAAGATCCAAGTGATTCTAATGCACATTAAGTGTTTTATATGTTTGAGCAGAATAGAAAAGGATCAATTTAGTATAGAGAGAATCTAAAAAAAAAAAAAAAACAGAGAAGAAAATCAGACTTTTAAAAAAATTTTCTCCGGCAATGACTATCTGGCCAGGCAGAGAGAAAGCACTTGTTGAAGGGTATAGCGGACGAGTTGATTCCCTTCCCAGCATTCATCTCTTCTTCCTTCCAAAAAAATCTAAATGCTTTCAGCCCTTGTTTCCATTGTGTGTCCCAGAAAAGCTAATCCCACGCCTCCGTTCCAGAGGTGGTTTAGACCAGCCTTATTCCACTGCTTGGTCAGGAGTGGGCAGAGAGCAAAGTTGTGTGGAGGATTCTGCTAAGGAGGTTCTGTTTCTACAAAACAGCCACAAAGGGGGAAAAAAAAAAAGACACAAAGATTCAACACCAAGAGCTGCTGCCCATGACAGAAATTGAATAGAAAGGTAGGAAACCAGCAACAAACAATAAAACAACAACAAGCCCTTGGCCCTTAATATATATATATACTACTGGGGCTGGAGAGATGCTCAGTGGTTGAGTACTGACTGCTCTTACTGAGGACCTGGGTTTGATTCCTAGCACCCACATGGTAGCTAACAACCATCCATAACTCCAGTTTCAGGGGATCTGATGCCTTCTTCTGACCTCTGTGGGCATTGCATGACACGGGTGCACACACATCCAGAAAGCAAAAATAATAAAATATTAAAATTAAAAAAAGTATATATATATACGTATTACTTGAGGTAGTATTTGCATCCTGTATGACCAAAAAGAGCCCAAAGGAGCCAGGGCTATCCAAGGTTGATGTTCTAAGAACATGACTGTGGACATGGTATGGTAATTTGGTGTGATCACAGAAAGGAGTAAGAATGAGTTTTTAAGTCCCAGAGAACCATGTCACTTACTGTGCAGGTTCACAGAGGAAGTGGCATCTTTGGGTCACATGGTATAAAACAAGAGCGATTTCCATGAACAGTTTGACTCCACTGCAGAGCCCAAAATATGTGTCCCTTTATAGGAAAGGTTTACTGTGAAAAATCCTAAAATCTTGACTCCCTCATGGCTTTTTACAAGGACCCTGATCTTTCACTTTCTTCGTGAGACCTTTCCTGCATTTCAACCTTCATGATTTCAGTTTGATCTTTGGAACGAAGCTGGGGTCTGGGTTGGAAAGGCAGGACAGGGTAGGCTAAATGCTTAGGATTGGCTGGTTGGTCTATCCAGAGGGCTCTGTACTAAACAGGTGGGCTCTGGTTGCTTGGTACCTGGCCCTGGGATGCTTCAGTCTAGAAAATACTAGCATGGTGTCCAAATTACATCAGAAGTTGAACTTCAGGACTGGTGGGTTTATGTTTGAAAAATGTGCTCTTAGAGAAGTCTTTGACCATATTTAAATGTCATCTAGACATTTAGAGGCTAGCTTTCCCTGACCAGGAAACTTTTTATTACAGTTGTGTGTGTGTGTGTGTGTGTGTGTGTGTGTGTGTGTGTGTACATGGAGTCATTCTATTGGCCCCATTAAAAAAAAATCCAAACATCAAGGCTGGTAAGATGGCTCAGGGCATAAAGGAGCTTGCCACCAAGCCTGATGACCTGAGTTTGAGCCTCAGGCCCAGGCTCCACATGATAGGAGAGAACTGACTCCCACAAATCGTCCTCTGACCTCCATAGGCACACTGTGGCTTGTGCATACCATATATATAAAAAAAAACACATATGATAAATGAATGTAATTTAAAATTTTTTCAAATGTCCAAACATACCAAAACAACACAGAAAATAAAAACACAATTAATGCAATTGGGCATTTCAAAAATGAATAAAGGTAGTCAAAGCATAAAACTCTAGTGCTAATGAGGGTTATTCAATTGCATGGAGAGTCCATTTAAACTAGAAGAGCAGAGTTAGAAAAGACAGGATTACCTGAGCAGTCCATCTATCAATGTTAGCTAATCAGAAAGAGTAAGATAATAGACAGGGATAGGGATGGTGAGGGACATTTCAGGAAAGGGGTCATCGATATGCTCTAATCCCTGTGGCATAAGACAGCATGACTCCAACGTGGCAGTGGGTAGAGTGGCCTAATAAGTTAGAGGTAAGCAAAGACAAGACCATGCAGGACCATGTCCATTTTAAGGATGTGGGACTTTGTTTTAGGGGAAATGAGAATTCTACTGGAAGAGTTTATGGGGATGGTGAGAGGTACTTGGTGACATGGGCAGATTTCCACATTAAGAGGCTGGTCTGACTACTCTGGCCACAGTTCAAGTGAGATAATGGCATGAACTAGGGTAGAGACCGTGAGGATGAAAGAATGAATGGGCTGGTGATATATTTGCTCTGAGCTGAGAGTATACATTTGGAAAAATTCCCATAGGTGGTACTGACATCATGAAGCCTGAAATGGGGGGAGAGATCTAATACATGGGGTCCTTGTAAAGTGCCCTAAGAAGCCTAAGATTTTAAGGTCCTTTAGAGTAAGCTTTTTCTATGAAAGGCCAGATAGTAAATACTATGACTTTATAGCCAAAAGTCAAAATTGAGAGAGTGTGTGAGCACTAATACAACCAACTACCATAAAGCCCCCCCCTTTTTTTTTTACAAAATCCAAAACATAAAATAATAATTCCAAATAATTTCTTAATAGATGTCTCTTGTGATAGTTAATCTTGAGTGTCAACTTGGCTGTATGAGAGATGCAGAGAGCAATAAATCGAACTTCAGGGTGCATTATAAGGGCATATCCAGAGATGATTGGTATTTGCAACAACTACTGAGTGAGAGAGACCCTCTGGGTGCTGCTGTCCAATAGGCTGGGGCCCCAGATGAACAATAGTAAGGTAAGATGGAGGAAGGCAGCCAGTCGGCACAGCTGGGCTCTTCCTTTGCAAGAGCATCCACTGTGCTGCCACCATCGTGTGGGCGTCAGACGCCATTCAGGCTTTTCAGTTTTCCACTTGGACTCACACCAGCGACTCTCCAGGGAGCGTCTAGGCCTCAGATGAGCTGCATCACTGCTCCTTACTTTTCTGGGGCTTTCAGCTTCTTGGGCTGAGCAGCTGCTGGTCTCTCTGATTCTCTGACCTGCAGATAATAAGTGTAAGACTATCCAACCAACCACAAATCCCCTTTTATAATTATATGCATAATCAGTCAGCTCTGTTTCTAAAGAGAATCCTGTTACAGATCCACAAGAGAAATGGAAGTTTCTTTGGGAGATAATACTTTGAGTAATTGGTACTCACAGTTAGTAGTCCTTCTAATCAAAATAAATTGCAAATTTCATCTAGTAATGCTGATCTTTAATGGGGTTTTACATATTTATCTGAAGTGTCTTTTCATACAGGAACTGCCAGATACTGATGCTAGCTCATGAGCATATGGTTTATATTGCACATATTTCATTGCTTGGAAGACATCCACACACTTTATTTTTTTTAAATATTTCATTTATTGTTTTTATTTTATGTGTATGAGCGTATTGCCTGCATTTGTGTAAGTGTACCCGTGTCATGCAATGCCCTTGGAGGTCAGAAGAAGGCATTGGATTCTCCTGGAACCGGACGGTAGTTAGCTGCCTTGTGAATGTGGGAATCAAACCTGGGTCCTCTGCAAGAGCAGTCAGTGCTCTTAACCACTGAGCCATCTCTCCAGTCCCCATTCAAGTACTTTATTAGCTCCTTTTCTTGATTGTTATTCCTGGCATGTCATTGTATTGAGTACAAATCACTTTCTAGTGAAGATTAGATAGAACCTCATAAACTGCATGGTTAAACAGACTTTGAGAACTGGAAATTTCTTTTGTACATACATTGAGATCAGAAAGTCGCTGCTGGGGCTGTCTTTTGAGCTCAGAACACATTACTGCGTGAAGAACAGCGATCTTGCCTTTTGTTTTAACTTTTGACAGTGTAGGAAGTGTGGCAGCAGCTTGATGTCACCTGTCATCTAAACTGCTGTAGTATGCTGGAAGTTTTGCCTATAAGCATCGTAATCTTAGGCTGAATTTATCGAAAAACACTAGCAGGTCTGTTAGTAAGTGCTTATCTCCCAAATTATTAATAGTGACCCAGTTCAGGCTTTTCCTTTCAGAAAACTTTCCATCTTTGTACTGAGCTAAAAAATATTGCAATAAAACTTTACCATTGCCAAGCACTGAAGTGCTGTGGGGAAGTCAAGATGGTCACACAGTAAGTTAGTCATAGACTTGCTATGGATACTTGAATAATCAACAAATGAGCACTATTAGTAACATTGCTTTGCCAACAAATGCTGGCAGAGCTGAGGGAAACCACTGTAAATCATTTGTGTGGTTAATTGACTATTATTGTTTTCAGTATCACAACTCTCAGAAGAAATGTGTGCACCCTTTTAAAGGCAAATTTCTTTTTATCTGGGTACAAATCTTCAAGTTGCTGCAATCAAAGGGAAGGAGTGCAACATGGTGTAGAGTGCTTGCTAGCAGACGTGAGGTCCTGGGTCAGAGCTCTAGCCTGGCAGGTGTGGCCAGGGTTTAGTTAACTTACCTTCAATGCGTGGTGTTCTTTGGACTGGTAACTAATTAGTCAGCTGAATACATTGACTAAACACTTATTTTCATTTTTCAATTTTTGTGAGTACACTTTGCCATAACGAGACAGTCCACTTTAAATCTATTTTTCTCACTACTGATTTCCTGTGCACTGGGAACATTGTGCTGAGTGATCTGTCAACAGCAGTATCTACTGTAGTCTCTTAGCATACCTACAATCGCTGAGTGACAAATATAACACAATGTCATTTCATCAAACAGCCTACACATCAGTGTGGCTTAGACACATGATTTTTACATTGAAAAAAAATTATTGTATATTGACTGTACAGAATAGTGAGTTTTCTTATGGAATCTTCGTTCATGTGCATCAGGTAATTTGACCTTCTTTACATCCCCTAGTACTCACACTTATCCCTCCCTATGGTCCCTGCCCCATGATAGTCTCCTTTTCTACTTTTGTGGCTTTGTTCTTTTCTTTTTCTTTTTGTTTAGATTCCATATATGTGAGAAAACATGGAATATTTGCATTTTTACTCTGGTTTTTATCATAACATGATCTCAGTTTTACCTGTTTTCTTGTAAATGACATGATTTGGTTCTTGTTTATGGCCAAATAATCTATGGCGATTTTCCTTATCCATTCATCTGTTGATGGGTACCGGACTCTATGACTTGGCTACTCTGAACAGTGACACAATAAACATGGATGTGCACATATCTCTGTGGTACACTGATTTTGATCCCTTCCAGTGCACACTCAGGGAGTGGCATAGCTGGGGCACATGGTAATTCTAGTTTCAATTTTTCGGAGCACTTCCATACTGATTTCCACAGTGTCTATGCTAGTTTACAATCCCACCAACCTCATCAGAGGTTTCCTTTTTTCCCCACACATCCTCATCAGCATTTGCTGCTTGCTTTCTTGCTGGTAGCCATTCTGTACGGGTGAGATGGAATCTCATCTTAGCTTTCACTTGCTTTCCTCTGATTGCTAAGGAAGTTGACCATTTTTCATGTAGTCATTATCAGTTTATATTTCTTCATTTGAAAAGTGTTTGGGTCATTTGTCCTTCATTTACTGGATTACTCCTTTGGCGTTTTTATTTTGTTTTGGTTTTAGTTTTTTGTACATTCTGGGTATTAATCCCCTATCAGATGTGTAGCTGGAAAACATTTTCTCCCATGATAGTGATCATTTCTTCATTCTGTTGGTAGTTTCCTTTGCTATGAAGACGATTTTAGTTCAATGCAATCCATTTGTCAATTCTTGTTATTTCCTGACCACTGTTGTGCATTCCAGAAAGACCTGCCTATGCTTCTATATCCAAGTATTTCCTGGGTACTTTCAAAGTTTCAGTTCTTCCATTAAGTTCATAATGAGGTCTACATTCAGTCCATTTTTACTTTTTACTTGATTTTTTGTACAGGGTACACCAGGGATCAGGTTTCTGTCCCCCACATGTGAATATCCAGTTTTACCAGCACTTGCTAAGATGTCTTTTCTCTAATGTATGTTTTTGGCACCTTTGCTAAGAACTAAATGGCTATAGCTGTGTGAGTTTATTTTGGAGCCTCTATTCTATTCTGAGTCTATACGTCTGTTTTTGTGCCAGTCCATGCTGCTTTTGTTGCTATGGCTCTATAGTATAATTTGAGGTCAGCTATTTAAGTATCTCCAGTCTTGCTGCTTCATGACTTTTTCTGAGGAAATGTTAACAAAAGTTTATTCATCCCAGGTAGGGTATCAGTAACAGGCCCAATAAATGATTCCACCCAAATCTACCTCGGTAAACCAAAGAGTTTACTGGGGTGACTTACAAGAGCATGGGATAGTGGTTATATATTGGAATGTGAGGGTTAGTTTTAATCATTAACCTGATACAATCTAGAATCACATGGGAAGGGAATCTCAATGAGATTATCTAGATTAAGTTGGCCTGTGGGCATGTCTGTGGGGGATTATCTTGATTGGTAGAAAGACGCTCCCATTGTAAGTGGGAAACCCACTCCCCAGGCAAGGGTTCCTGGATTGTATAAAGGTGGAGAAAGCCGGGCGTGGTGGCACATGCTTTTAATCCCAGCACTTGGGAGGCAGAGGCAGGTGTATCTCTGTGAGTTCAAGGCCAGCCTGGTCTACATAGTGAGTTCCAGGACAGCTGGGGCTACAGGGAGAACCTGTCTCAAAAAGACTGAAAAAAAAAAAGTGGAGAAAGCTGAATACTACTTGCATACACACATTAGTTCATTGCTCTCTGCCCCTGGATGTGATGTGATTAGCTCCTTCAAGTACTTACTGCCTCGACTTCTTCACAATGACTATATCCTGGAATTTTGAACCAAATAAACCTTTTCTACCTTAAGTTGCTTTTGTCAAGGTATTTTGTCATAGCAGCTGGAAACAAATGAAGGCAAGGAGCAGAGATGACGCTCAGGCAGCGGTAGCACCCGAAGCCCACTCCAACATGGGTGATGACTGTTGAAACCTGTATCCCTGGAGCTCCCTGCCCAACCTGCGGGTGGCTCCACTAAAGACTCTCCTCTCCCCTAGGAGTTGCTTATACAGACTTGAAAGTCTTCTGACTTCCTTAGCCTTTAACTTTCATGAGTTTCCTGAGTCTTATAAACCTTCCTATTCACTCCAGTAAGGGTGTTTCAATTTGGAATAAATACTGTACAGCACTCCACCCCTTTCTCCAGGACTTGCATTCTTTTCATCTCCGATGAGATGTTCACTGAGCCTTTGAGGTGGTGATATGGACATCTGATATTGTTTCCATGTATGACTAAGCATTGGGCTACTATGCCACACCAAGGGTCTCTTCTCAGCAGCATCCCCAGTTAGGAGTCTACATAGTAACCACCTCCCACTGCAAAAAAATGGAGGATGAGGAGGAGGAGGAGGAGTTGCTTTCATCTACAGCTGAGGCTGACAACAACAACAATTTATGGTTATAAACACAAATGTTTAGAAAGCAGTTCAAAAGGAACATCAAAACTGTTTAGCAAAACAACAGCAGTTGCTTCCCCTCTGAGACCTATGAGTTCCCTAGCCATGGGCTTTTCTCATAGCTTACAATACCAGATGAGTTTTCTTCTGTGGAGTGGTCTTAAATCCAATTAGAAAGCAATTGGTTGTACCCATAACAGTCTTGGCACTATTACATCAGTAAGTATATCTTGCCTGGCATGTTGGTAGTGTAGCATGCAGGGTCCATAACTGAGCAGGACTGTCAGTGGCAATTCCTCCCCAGAAGCCCAGGTAAACACTTTCTGGCACTACAAAAGTCATCCAGCAGGATGGGAACCTCTAATACAGTTTTAGTTTGATTTCTCCGTATCCTACAAATAAATGCATCATGTTTTCAGCAACAGAGACTAATCATCTAATTCTGTGGCAAAAGATTTTATGATTTGTGGGGTCTCAGGGACCTCCCTGGCCAACAACTCAGAGAGAAACAGCTCACCCCCACCATTGAGATTTTATTCAATAGCTTACTGGCTCCCAGAAATGCTCCTTCCACCTATACAGGGTCCCTTTGCATTTACATCCTTTGATTTCTGTCATTACTGTTCTTCCAGATGCCTTTTCAAATCTGTGACATGTTCAAAGGTCAGCATTATATGATGAAGCCTTTGTATAGAGGTTAGACAGAATCATTGTCACCCATTCACAGCAGGTCTCAATTGGTCTTGGTATTCAGCAGCTAAGAGACTAAAAAAATAGATAATTGGGTGTGGTTGTACATGCTCATAATCCCAGCTCTGGAGGGTGGAGGCAGGAAGATCAGAAGTTCAAGGCCAGACACAGCTGCATAGCCAGTTTGAGGCCAATCTGGGGTACATGAGACCCTGTCTAAAAAATAATAAAGTTTCTATATAGGAAGAAAAGATCCCACCACTATGTCAGTTGTCCTGGCAAAAGAGCAATGTTAGGCATAGCAGTATAGTTAGGCACAGCAGCATAGGTAGGTGTTACCTATTCAGTTCTCTATAATCCACAAGCATTCTTTATGAGCTGTCCCACTTCCTCATCTTGGGATGATGCTATAGGATGTAATTTCCCCACTCCCATCCCTATGGGCTTTGTGGGGTGGCTCTCACTGTATGACTAGGCTTGAGGCCAAGGGGGAACAGCTGTGGGCATTGCCTCGCCTACAGCCACTCCTGGCTACTGAAAAGGCCTAGGGCCCAGTAAATAATCTCCATCCCTAGTATATTTTCTTGCAGGGGAGAAATGTACACAGCATACTCTGGGAGGATAATTACCCACCTCTAGGAAAGGCTTAGTCTTTTTCATGTGCATAATTTCTGTCATTTACGTCATCTCTGAACTGTTGCTCAGGCTTTAAAGACATCCATAAGCTAATTTGCATAGCATTTGGCTTTCTGTACTAGGTATTTGTGCTGGAAAGTTTTAGTTATCAACTTGACACACCTGGGTAAGGGGGGTCTCAATTGGGGAATTGCCTCCATTGAACTGGCCTGTGGCCATGTCTGTCTGTGGGGTGTTTTCTTGATTGTTGAGTGATGAGGGCAGGCCCAGTCCACTGTGGGTGGTGCCACCCCTGGGCAGGTGGGCCTGTAGTGTAAAAGAAAGCAGGCTGAGCACAGACTGTGGGAATTAGCCAGTAAGCAGCAGTCCTCCATGGCCTGTGCTTCAGCTTCTGCCTCCAGGTTCCTGCCCTGAGTTCCTAGCTTGGGCTCCTTCAGTGATGAACTGTGACCCAGGAGATGTAAGTCAAATAAACCCTTTCCTCCCCAAGTTGATTTTGGTCAGCATTTTAATTACAGCAATAGAAAGTAACTAAGACAGAAGTTGGTACCAGAGAGTGAGCTATTGCTGTGACAAACCTGAACCAGTTGTTTTGGGGAGGGTTGTAGAAGGTTTTAGAGCTTTGGACTGGAAAAGCCACTGAGTATTTAGAGCTTAGTGAGTGGTTCTGTAGGAACTTGGAAAATAATGCTGAAAGAGCTGTAGATGATGGAGGCCTGACTTGTGAAGTTTCAAGGGAAGCAAAGACTGGGCTGTTTGTATGATATTTTGAATTGAGAATCTGTGGTTTCTGTTCTGCTGGGGTTGAAGAATCAGCTGTGATTTAGAAGAAACAAGAACCACTGAAGTAAAACCTTTGCTTTACAGGTACAATTGATGCTGGTCAGCTGGAGCTGAAAAGTCAGCTGTAAGTAACAAGAGACAGGCATTGCTGAGGTGAAATCTTCTGGGAAGTATTTCCTCAGGGTCAGTGCACAGAAGCTGTGGACCAGAGCGGGACTGAACCTCCAACTCAAACTGGAAGCAGGACTTGGCAGTGTGTAAGAGTCTCCTGCATGACTCTGGTGTTGGAGATGTGAAGGGGTCATGAAGAGAATTGGAGGCTCTGCATCCAGAGAGGCCAGAAGAGCCCTTTGGGGAAGTGAAGGTACAGCCTCAGTTTCAGTAGAAACCCCAGCATATTGGAGAAGCCAGGACCACGGGATGACCACCAAGGGCAGTGGCAGGGGTGGAGTGCAGCTGCTCTGAGCCTAAGAGGTAAGCTGTGTGTACTATGGACAGCAGAGCCAGAGAAGTGGTGCTGCCCAAGCCCTTTGGAGCCCAGAAAATCTTGAGAGAATCCCAGATGTCCAGCCTTGAGCTACTTTTCTAGACTTTGGTTTTGCTTAAGTGTCCTCAATTCTTCCTCTTTGCAATTAGACAGTACTTGTCTTGGATTTTTCCGAAGCCCACTGTTAAGAGACTTGTAAAAGAGACTTTGAACTTTTAAAGTGTTTGGATTTTTTAAGCACTGTGGGACTTTTAAAGCTATAGTTTGTTGTGACACTAATATTAACATTAAGCAACTTCATCAATGAAAAGCTCACCCTAACATGAGCTCCTACCCAGCATCCCAAGAAGCCCTACTGAGATGTTCTCTCTCCAAGGAATTGTTCATTGCTTCTATAACTTTGGGGCGGGGCCTTGTGAGTCCTGTAACTGCCATGAGCTTCTTGAACTTGTAACTTTTGTGAGCTTCCTGAGTCTTATGACCCAAATTTGGTTCCCAGTACCCATGTCAGGTAGCTCACAACTGCCGATAACTCCAGCCCCAGGGCAATCCAATGCCTCGGGCCTCTGAAGGCACCTGCACTCACATGCACATACTCACACACAGACACATACACATAATTAAAAAAAAACTTCATTAAAGTATTATTTACATGGATTTCTTAGTTTTTTAAATCCACAAGTTTTGTGGCCAAAGTGAAAACACTATACTCAAACCTTGTATATGTGTTGAGAGTTTTATATTCTGGGGAATGTGAGGAGACACATACCAACATCCTACAAAATCCTACAAAGATATTGGTGGTAATCCATCCATTTTATATTTTATGGTGACACTGATAACTATCTAAAAATTTCCACATGATTGGGGCTCTGAAGCAAATAAAAGAAACATTTTACTCTCTTCTGAAACTGCCTTAAATTGACAGCAGCAGAATAAAAAAAGGCAAAACCCCACAAATACCAGGGGAAGGGAAGAGAGCAGTGACAGAGAGATTCCTGCACATTTTTGGATGATAGCCTAAAGAGGTATGAATCTGCCCGAGACAGCACAGTGCAGGATGCTGAATCCTCCTCACACTAAACTTGGTGTTCAACATCTGGTTGGCCCATTTGGTATTTAGAGAATCACATCCTCTTAGGGAGACTGTCAGCCCAAACCCATAAAATGTCTCACAAAAGGGCTGTATATGATTATTTGAATAAGAGGTTTCTTAGCACTACAGAAGTCTATAGCCTGTTATTTCATTACAACTACATAATCCCAGCAATGCAACAGGATTAGAAATGTCAGCCAGCTGCTCCAACACCTAGGCAAAAGTCCAAAGCCCCTGTTCAAGGGTGAACTGAGACTCTGAACTAGGAAAGTACCAAATACTGCTATTATAGCGCATTTGGAAAACACTGAACAACCTTGCTATTGAGCATTTATGAAAGTCTCAATAGCCAAAGGACCTGAAATACCCAACATAGCTTGTGTGGTATTGGAAAAGTATTTCTTCACAGAGGAACACATTCGAAGAAATGCAGTTCTAAGATGGAAGTGGTATATGTGGAGGCCTCCTACTGGGAGTCTCCATGGGAGGAAGTCAGTGTGTTTATAGCAAGTAGGCACTTTTCTCCTAGGACTGATCATAGAGCTTCCTCTAAGCAGGGAGACTTGCCTGCTGTCATTGCTGACGGCCCCATCTTTTCTACAAAGTACCCTGGTAATCAGCTTGGTTCACAGATGATAGCTCTGGGATCAAGAACCAAAGCTTGGTGTGGAAAACAGCTGCCATAAATTTAGCATGTGGCAAAATCCTTATGAGTAAAGACAGTAAGAATCCCAGTTCAGTGGCTTGAACTATTTCTTGTGTTCCAGGGCAACTGAAGTGAACACAAATTAAAACACTCAGACCATATATTTGGATGTGTAATGATTCTAGGGTCATTGACAGTGAAGTTGATCTAGTAATCTAGTAAATGAACAATAGGAAACTGAGCAATAGGGAAAGACTGGGAAGATGGTGGGTGACACCCAGGGGTGGTTGGCCAGAGTCTTCAGAGAATAAACTGGGGAAGGGTGGATGACACATACCTTTGTAGCTTTAACAGCTAGTACAGAACTTTACACATCAGGAGAGTAAATTCAGAGTTCATCCTGAAAGGTTTGGCTCAGTCTGGGGAGCTCCCCATTACCTCCTGGGAACACCCACAGTAGAGAGTGGGAGCCACACCTTAAGATGGAGAGGGTAAGAAAAACTAAACTGAAATAACGGAAGTGAAAAATTCAGTAGATCAAATAAATATCTTTGGAATAGGATTAGCCCCCAAATTTACCTGACTTGAGTAATAGGTTGATGACAGGTTTTAGTCATTTAATAGATATATTCCATAGAGAAAATATGGCTAAATAAAGGTAGCCAAATAAACTTCAAAGTTACTTCAAAAATATAAGAAAATTTATGCTGGATTTTTTTTGATACAAGGTCTTAATATGTAGCCCAGGTGGCCTTGAACTTGTGATCCTCCTCTCGCTCTCTGTGCTGTGCTGTGATTAGAAGCACATACCACCATTTATGGGTAGCTGGACTTTTGGGGTAGGTCAGTAAGCTGTTTAAATCCAAATCAACTGGTAATTATAAATATGTGGAATGTGTATGTACTTTTTTTAACTATAGAAATTTGTAAGACATGGTAGCTCACAAATGAAAAATCAATTTATCAAGAGACTTTAAAATGGATCAGAGATATTGATTGTGGTATAAGGGATTGGTATCACCCAAGGTGGGAAAGCATACACATACACAGGGATGGTGGTGGTGGAGCTGCAAGAAAGTAGTAAGAAAGATGGCTACCAATCTAGCAAGTTCCTGAAGAGAGAAATTATGCTCAAAAGCCTTTGTTAAATGGGTTCACTGATTTTTCTGTAGTGAGAAAAGTGGCATTTTTAGTTTGGGGACGTAAATGCAAGCCCTGAGCCGAAAGCCTGCCATTTCTGTCTAGAAGTTTAGCTGTTCAAGGCCAGGGGAGAGAGACAGAGAGAGACTTACCCACAGTACACGCATATATCTATAGGAGATCAGAGAAGAAGTTGAAGGAACTGATGCCTGATCGTCTCTGTTTTCTCAGTGAAAAATGAAACATGATCAGCTGAGAAAATAGTTTGACGGTCTGGAAGGCTGAGCTGAACGCAGAGGTTGTGGATTAGGACTGCAGCGTCCATTCCGGCTGGGACTGTGTGCCCTCAGGGTGCACTGATCTACACAGCTGCATCTATTTCTCAAGCAAGAGTCAGTCCAAGTGTAGTGCTAATACTTTTACAGTGTTTCTACATTCTGTGACGAATGAGAAAGGATACCCCACGTAAAGCAGTTAAAGGAGTGGTGAAACCTGTGACTCATTTCAACTATACATTCTATAAGATTTTCATGACTGAAAACATTTAGCAACTCCAGAACTAAGACTTTTTCTTTTAGGGGCCCAGGACTAGTCAGTCTTCTATGATCACAAAATGTTGAATTTTGAATGAGTAAATTAATAAGCCAAAACGTGGCTTTGTTAACCCACCCTTCCGTCTACCCTTCATGTTTTCTTTTCTCTTCTTTTTTTTCTGAAACAGGGTCTCAAGTAGCCCCGGGCTGGCATTGAACTAGCTATGTAGCTGAGGCTGACCCTGAATTCCTGATCCTCCTGCCTCCACCTCCAAGTGCTAGGTTTGTGACTAGTCTTTATTAATCATTTCTGAATATAGTATTAGGTTTGAATTTGGGATGAATATGTTATTTCATAAAATTCTGATCCAAAATGGGCTGAGGAGAAAGCTCTGTGGGTAAAGTACTTGTGTAAATATGAGGACTTGAGTTTGAGCCCTAGAACCTATGTAAAAAAGCTGGGCATGGTGGTGCCTGCTTGTAATCCCAGTGCTGGGGAGGCTGACACAGATGGATCCCTGGGACTTACTGGGCCAATGAGCCTAGTCTATTTGGTGAGGTTCAGGCCAGCATAAAAGAGCCCCTGTCTCAAAAAACAAGGTGGATAGCACCTGAGGAATGACACCCGAAGCCCACCTCTGACCTCCTCATGCACACCCACACAGGTGTATACACCCACATGGGCACACACACACACACACACAATTCTATTGCAAGAGATACATTCCTACAACTTACACTAAAGTAATCAGACTGAGATCAAATCCAATCTGGAACACAAAAGTTTATTAGAATAAAAATACATGTACAGTATCCAACATTAAATTGTTTTATATCACATGTATGCTTTATCTGCATTAGTTTTAAAAAATGCTTTAAAGCTCTATGCTTTAAATAATATGCATATCTGTAAACAAGTCTTAGATTACCAAAGATGCAATGTAACTATGAGATATTGAACATCAAAATTTAGGGATGGGAACTGATAGTTATAGCCTATCATACAAAATATTTCTATAAATTTTGGGGAAGAAAGGAAAAAGATAAAAACTCACTTGAAATGAGGTAAGTTGTATGACAAGATTTTTAGTAGCACATATTACCAGTGTTGAGATGAGAATATTAAAAACATTCATGGAAACCTCACTTCAATGTTTGCATAGTCTAGGTCATTTTTTAAAACTATCCAAATTGGTGTTTAGAAAAAGAGACAAATATCTGGTTCTACTTAAGATCTCTCTATGTCTTTCTCCCATTTAGAGAAAAAAAAGATACAAACATTCACAAGTCTACCAAAAGAGAAAAAAAAAGTAAGGTTAGGACCAACATTTTAAGCTGCCTTTTGGAAAGAAAATTAAAAAGAGGTAGATGGTTAAATATTAGTGGCCAAGTTACTCAAGTGACTAATTTTTGCCTTGCTACACATTCACCCAATTCTTATATTTGAAGCCAAATAGTAAATAACTTTAGGGTAAGAAAGTAATGCTAACAGAAGTTACTCTTAGGTCAAAGAAAAGTAAAGTAAACCAGGCTTGAGACCCCTGCTAAGGATGTGATTGTTCAAAGCACTATAGTCTATGCACTTTTTAAAGCGAGAGAACGAACCTTGCCCCAAGCTTCTTAGGTATATCTGAGGCCATGCCCCAAGCCACATTAGGCCTGCTCAGTCGAAGTAGGACTGAAGGGTGCCACGGCGCCGGACATCACAGGTCCAGCAGTGGAAGCCTCCTCCCAGAGAGTTGGCATTTCGAATGTTTACCTTAATGGTACTGATACCTGTATTGAAAAAGAAAGACAAGGTCAGTTAGATGAACTAATGTAAGATCCTTCTACAGAAAGCAAGTCTAAAGACCTGGAGGAACTCTGTGGTTCTAATCCTTCAGGATAGCCCTATCCAGACCAATCGTCTTTTCTCTTTCAATTTTATTTTCACCAACTACATTTCATCTAACCTATCCTATTGCTAATAGACTATCTTCAACACAAGTCAACAAAGACTCAAATTTTGTTCCATTGCTTGCTCACAAATCAACAGATGGATGAGTAGATATACCCACCAAATATTCAACAACCGAGTACTAAAATTAAGTACTGAAAAGTTGACTTTACATAAGCACATATAAGAACAGTTTGACCTTCTGCAGATTAACTGCATGAGCCCCCCTCAAGAGAATAATAGATCCAAGCTTTATTTTAATATCTGGGCTATTTGGTTATATATCTATCAGAGCTAATCAGACAACCAGTTTAATGTGACATCGTCTATAAGGACTGGTCTTCAATGTATATGGTCTGTTTAAACAACAGCATCTAGGAAGAATATATTGTGCTAGACACAGCATTAGTGTGAGGGGGCAGACAAGCCAGAGAGTCACTATAGTGCTCACTGATATGATGGGGAGAAGAAGGAGACAGACTCCACTGAGGAAGAAAATAAAATAAGAGCTCTGAAGACTAAAAGCAGGTTTGAACCCAGGTACAAAGTGGATGTGGAATACAAAGTATATCTGTCCTGTTCAGACCATCACAGCATGGGCATCCTGAATTGGAGGTACCTCAGCTGCTTGATGAAGCTTATTTACAGAAGTTCTCAGAGTCTAAACAGACTGTAACTACATAAGTAAATTGTAAGTCAGATATTTGGTACTTCTAACTATTTTGAGAAACAACAAAACTTCATAGATGAAAAAATTGAACCCAAGTAATTTTGTTACTTAATGAAAGTTAGGAAAAAAGTGACATGGCATTAGGGGCTGAATTACTAGATTCTACTCAACTCAAAACTGACGGGCACATCCATTTAAACTGATACCAAATTAAATGGGGATTATTAAAGAAGAAAATTTTCTGGGTAGTATATCTGAAATACAAGACAAAATTTTAAGACATAATTTCAAGAAATAAACTCTCTGGCTGTCACTTAATTGATAGCAAGGATATATCAAATATGTTGAGTGGTATGTAACATACATCTGTACTAAGAAGTAAGCAACTCACATGAAAATCTTTGCCTTTAACATTTTCCTCTATAGTATTAGAATCACTGCTCTAAATTCTGAGTATCAAGAGAGAAAAACTTTGCCCCAAGTAAAACCCAATCCTGCTCTTTAAAAGCTGGGTGACTGGCTAATGTGCCTCACTGCATTTCAGAAGTGTGTTAACTGTACTTAATGCACATATAAGTGACTTTTCTGAAATGTGTGATGACCATTAAATGACTTCCAAAGGACCCTCAGTAATTTCTTCTTTGGAGAAAGGCAGAGCAATCTATCAGAAAATGGATAACTCTCAACACACAGGTACCAGGAAACCAGTGGGGTTATAGAAGATCAATAAATATATTGCTAAGGGGGTGTTTCAGGGACTCAGAATGCATCTCCAATTTTTTAAGCTATGCTTGTTAGAAACAAAATATTGTCCATTTATAAAATAGTAATTTGGTACCTTCAAAAGGAACAGAAATCAAATAAGACAAACAATTAGACTGTGTAGTCCTTTTCCTCAGTTCTTGTGGGATATCTTCACACATGACAACATGCTGCATTTACTACATACCCAGCTTCTCAAACATCTTTTGAATTGGGACCTCATTGGCATCTACCATAACGCGCTTTTCATCCAGCATTAAGACATTCATGGAAAGCCATTTGGACGACATCCACAGTGGATGATCTGAAAACAGGAACAACTGTTAAACTATGTCTGGTCCCATTTTTGTTCACAGCAAGGATTTACAAGTGACAGATACTAAAGGGACATCCCAGTCCTTTCCCTCTTTCACTTTACATATCAAAACTTACTTTATTATCACATTTTACTTTTTGTGAGACAAGATTTCTCTACGACCCAAGATGACCTTGAACTTGCAATCCTCCTGCCTCAGCCTTTCTGAGCTGATATTATAGGCCAGTTCCACCTGCCCTACTTTGTATTATTATTTTACAGTACCATTGAACTATAGTCCCAACTCTGAAAACTTATTTTAATCTAAACTGCATATCTACAAACATTATAAATCAATCCATAAACATTACACATTTGAAATTCATCCATTTTATTTTAAGAGTCCTATCTTGGTGCATGTGATACTGTTTAATTCTGTCTTCTCACTGTTGTTTTCTATGAAAGGAAATGTCTCAAGCACACATCCTGGCCTTATTTTAGGGTTCACCCACCTCTTTACTCCTAAGTGGGTGTGCTGGATAGCTTTAGTGTCAACTTGACACACCTGGGTTGAGGGAGCCTCAACTGGGGAATTGCCTTCATTGGACTGGCCTGTGGCCATGTCCACGGGGCACCTTCTAGATTGTTGAATGATGTGGGAGGGCCCAGCCCACTGTGAGTGGTGCCACCCCTGGGCAGGTGGGCCTGTGTTGCATAAGAAAGCAGGCTGAGCAGGGGAGCAAGCCAGTAAGCAGCATTCCTCCATGGCCTGTGCTCCAGCTCCTGCCTCCAGGAGTTCCTACCTTGGGCTCCCTGATGAACTGTGACCTGGGAGATGTAAGATAAATAAACCCTTTCCTCCCCAAGTTGGTAGTGGTCAGAGTGTTTTGTCACAGCAATGAAGAACAAACTAGACGGTGGGGAAATAAATCCTCTAATTTGAGAAAAACTGGCTGTTCTCTAGGTGAAAGATTCTTGGTCACTAAAGTGATCATTTTCCTACAAAGACATAAAAGTAGACATACCATCTGGGATGACAGGTATTGGAGGAGTGACTATGGTCCATCCTGCTTTCTTGAAAAGATCAATCTGTAAGATCAAACCAAAAAGGCTTAAATCCATATTGACTATTTTTATTTTTGATCTCTGACAGACCTTATCATTTTTTTTAGATGAGGGTCTTGCCCTATAGCTCAGGCTGGCCTTGGTCTTATAATCTGCTTGCCTCAGCCTCCCAAGTAGCTACAATTATAGGCATGTGCCATGACACCTAGCTTTCTTTATCATTAGTCTTTTTGGCAAGCTGTCTCTACAGCTTCCAAAATAGGAAATAAAACTTCCTAAAAAAATTGGATTATTTTGTTTAGAACCTAATTGTAAATAGTTGTGAATTCCTGTGCTAGGTGTGTACAAGAATGGGTCTGTCAACAGTCAGGTGTGGATGGAGGAGGGGTTCTGGTGGCCCTTCGGTCACTGCTGAATCATTTGCTACTGTTAGATTCATTACCTTCACTTACGTAACCCCTGGTGACCACACCAGATGCCAATGGATAGTTCCAATCCAACAGTCACAAAAATGGCCCTGATTAAACTAAATGGGTCAGCAAACAAAACTAAATGTTGTAAATCTGAAAAGGTGACTAGTTGTGATGGGGTTAGTGGAGGTGACAGGAAGATAAAGGAGTAATAAGAATGTATTATACATATGTATGTAATTTTCAAAGAACAAACTTAAAACACACACTCCAAAAAAAGTTAGAAAGTAACAGAAATACTAAAGTTTTTTTCCAGTTTTCAAATTTTAAAATACCAAAGATGCTTCCCTAAAATAGACTCACTAAAGAAATTTAAAATATTTTCTATTTAGCTATAAGAAAATAACTATGTGATTGCGACAAAAATCATAGTCTGTCTACTTCACAGTCCCATCATTTTGTGGCACAGATAAGGATAAATGTTTGGGATGTTGCCTCGAAGCACCATAATCGCCATTGATACCCATTATACATCAACCATCTCTATGTTCACCCACACACCCACTTGGTATATCAACAAATTATATTAAAATTAAGTAATATTGGTCATTAGGTATGAAAATAAGGGATCGAAATTAACTGTGTACAATATGAAAGTACCTTTTAAAAAGTATATTACAAGGGCTAGAGAGATGACTCTGGGGTTAACAGCACTGACCGCTCTTCCAGAGGACCTGGGTTCGGTTTCCCAGCATCCACGTGGTAGCTAACAACCATCTGTAAATCCAGTTCCAGGGAATGTGATGCTCTCTTCTGGCCTCCATGAGAATCGGACATATGTGGTACATTTATATACAGGCAGGTAAGACATTCATACACATAAAATTTTTAAAAAATCAACCAATCAAAAAAATGTAAAGGTGTTCTTCAGCCTCGCAAATAGCTGGGACAAGAGGGCAGCAAGGAGAAGATGGAAGGCTGCAGGCGATGGAGACACCCGCAGCAGTGCAGCAGCTCTACTCTTCCCCGTAGAATGGGGAAGGCTGAAGACGTCTGATCCACTGGAGGGAAAATACCCATTGACCACTGACATTGCTTTGGCCATGCAGAGGTCACCTGCTTACACTTTTGTAGAACTGCAATTGTAAATTATAGGGGTATCCCACTGAATAAAAATATACTCATACCCATAAATTTGATGCTTTGACAATGGCAAACAGCTAAAGTCCAAGTCTGATGCTACTGCCGTAATTATCACAGCAACAATATAAATTCCTAAGTGTTGAACATCTTGTAGTAAATATACCACTAGCAATTCAATGTTTGCTAACAATACCACTGAACATTGCTAAATTTGTCATTTAGAACCATTAGAAGTCATACAAGTACTTAAAAGTGTCAAGGCTCTATTGTTTAAAGTTGCTATGTTCTCTGGCTTTTCCAGTGTCCTAAGAACTCTCTTACCTGGTGACATGGTCGGTCGGGGTTGGAAAGCACAAGACCAGGTCCAATGATGTTGAATGTGGCATCAATATGCATTGGATTAGGGTCTTTAAAGGCGATGATATGTACTCTGTAGTCTGGAGCAAGATGCCTACGCATCCACTCAATGCCCAAGTAATTTGTAACCTAAAAATAAAAAGAAGACATTCACTCTATAAAGATTTGGTTCTAAGCTTAGAAAAACAAAAGTATGTAAGATTTAAAATTTTTAGTTTAGGAATTAAGAATAAGCAATATAATGTGAAAATTCCCAGCCAGTTTTTATTAACCTGGCTTCTCTGTGCAAAAATATCTCTTCCAGCTCGAATGAAGTCAGCAGCATCGAAGCATGGCTCGAACTCAGTCGTCACAAATTTCCCCTGAGCAGCCAATTTGTGTCTGTCTTCCACAGAATGGATGGGGTAATCCTAATGGGCACAGGAATGAACACACACAATGCATCGTTTCATAAGGAACTTACCAAAGGGGTTTACATTATTTTAAAAATGAGTTCAACACCATCATTTCCCAAAAGGTTACTTACCACTCAGTTCTAGATAGAACATGCATAGGAAAGACACCAGTCTGTTACGATTGACTCTGATTGCCAACCTGATTGGATTAAGGAAAGCCTAGGGGATTAGTGAAACAGATACCTTTGGTGTCTCCAGAGAAAATTAGATTATGAGGAGGGCTCTGACCTAAGCAGTGGATTAAGCCCTTGAGGGATTCATAATACAGTCTCATTACTGAGAGATGGTGAAAGGTAGGGAGTGGAGCATAGTTGGAGAAAGTGGGATGGGGGGGTGTCCTTGGGGGCTGTTTATTGCTCTGGTTTCTTCCCGTATTCCCATTCTCTCTGCTTCCTGTCTGCCAAGAAGCAAACAACAGGTTCTCCTCCGTGCTACTTCCAATTCAACCTTCTGCCCAAGGTGTGGGGCCAACAAATAAGTCCTTCCTCCCTCAGATTGTTAAGTATTTTATCACAGCCACAAGAAAAGTAATATAAGGTCCATGATAAACTCAGCAACAAAATACAGACAATAAGCCTTATCTCAACTTCCTGATTCTTAGAAATAAGGGGTTCAAGCAGTAATTGATCCTGAAAACAATTCATGAGACCTATGTGCATGTATGTAGCTATAGTATTGAAAACCAACAGAGTGAAATGCCACACTTTCCCTGCCAAATTTTGGTGTGCTGGACTTAATTCATATCTGTTTTTAAATTCCTAGAATAGCTGGGTGTGGTGGTGATAGCTTTTAATCTCAGCATTCAGAAAGCAGAGGCCTGTGGATCTCTCTGAGTTCAGGGCCAGCTTGGTTTACATATTGAGTTCCAGGCCAGCCAGGGCTACACAGTGAGTGAGTCTCTCTCTCTCTCTCTCTCTCTCTCTCTCTCTCTCTCTCTCT
>NW_008330576.1:851193-864628 GCF_000622305.1 Nannospalax galili
AATGTCTAGAATAAATTTTTATTTAAAAAATTTTCCCAATGTATATGTTTATTGAGCTTTTATACATTTTACACAATACATCTTAATCATATTTAGAACCCTCTCCCATAGTAATTTATTTACTTTCATATGTATGAGTGTTTTGCTTGCATGTATGTAAGTACGCCCATGTTGTGTGATATGAGGCCAGGAGAGGGTTTCAGATTCTCTGAAACTGGAGTTAAAGTGGTTGTTAGCCACCCTGTGGGTGCCGGGAGCTGAACTCTGGTCCTCTGCAAGAGCAGTCAGTGCTCTTAACCACTAAACTATCTATCCAGCCCCTCAATTTTATTTTAAAAATTGGTTGTACACATGATTTTTTTTCTATGAGTAACAGGTAGTTTGGAAAGGACAGACATCCGTTTTATTTGTGGCCTGATTGATTCCAAAACCCCACAGATGCTAAAACCTCTGGATGCTGAAATCTCATATAAAAATCACACAGCATTTGCATAGAACCTATCTATGCTTGTCTTCCTGAATCCTCTAAACCATCTCTAGATTAGTTATAATCCCTACCACAACCTAAAAGCTATATAAAACAATTATTATACTATACTGTTGTTGAATGATAGGGACAGCAGAACCTGCTGACGGGCGAGCTGAGTGCACATTTTATTTTCTCGTGATTCTGGCCTGTAGACTAGTTTCTTTTGCTAAAAGAAGAGAAAAACTTTAGCCGAATGACTTTTCTGGCTCCAGCAGAATAGTAACATGCCCTGAGGACAAGTTTTCCTCTCTGTGCTGAAATGATACCAGTTTTAGGATTCTTAGAAGGACAGGTATGACTGAGGATAAAATAAAGAGCTGAGCCCAGGACTCAACGTACAGAGTATACAGTCAATGTTAGGGATTACTGCTGCCATATGATCCTTATTATTTCCTCCTAGTTTCATGTTAACAGAATTGATTTTTAAAACTAGGCAATTTAATCAGTTTCTGAAATGCACAATATATACAAAGTAATCAGAGAATTTCTTTCTTACCTTTTGTGGATTATTTAGACCTTAAGAAGCCAATCTGTAACCAGGGACCTACCTGGTCATACAGTTCATCAGCCATTGTGGGCTTTGGAGCTGTTGTCCACTTGGCACCCCGGTGGAAGTAGTCTTTGATAATTGACCTGTATGCTCGGTATTCAAAAAAGCGTGCACGCCATGCCATGGGAGCCTCAATGATCTCATTTCCCACAACCATCAGGATGTCTCGGGGCATCGCACTGTATAAACCTACCAGATCAAAGAGTTCCATGGCCACCTCAGCATGCAATTTCCAAGACATTAAAATATATAGTACAATCTATTTATATAAAAAAATTACTAAAAAGCACGCATATGTATATAATTATATAAAAATGGAGAAAATGAAGTGATATATGCTAAAAGAGATTGCTAACAAGAATTCTCTGTTGGGTGAGGAAGCCAAGCAAAAAACAGAAAGGAAGAAATGAAGGTGATCTTGAGCCACCAAGCCGTAAGTAGGTTCTTTTCTTGATATACAGAAACAGAGATCTTAAATGACAGTATTACAAGATAAAAACTGGATCTAGATCATTCTGGCAAATAAAAAGTCAGGTATAAGAGTAGTTAAAAGGAAAATGATAATGTTTCTATTCTCCCCTTAAAATATTTTTTGTTTTTATATAATAATTTTTCAATTTATTCATTAAAAGTAATGTTAACACAACACAGGAATACAATTTGAAAAAGATTTATAAAAGCAAAAGGAACCCTTAAGATATTTAAAATTATGTGTCCATGTGTGTATTTGTGTGTGGGTATGTGCACACGAGGGAAGTGTCATGGAGGCCAAGAGAGGAGCTTGAGTTACAGGTGGTTGTGAGCCGTCCAGCATGGGGGCTGAGAACCAAAGTCCTCTGCAAGAGCAGTGTAAGCTCATAACTGCTGAGCCATCTCTCTATTCCTGCCTTTAAGTTCTGTTGTTAAGGAACTATGTACAATTCACCATTCTCTTGTAGATGACTATAACATTTAGAGAAAGCCTCTATGAAGGCAAATCCATCAGATATACAACAATGTTTAGAATGGGTACATCTCAGTCATATAAAAATGTACCAAACTCTTCCTAAATAAGCTGTAAAGTTTTGAAGGATTAAGAAAACAAAGGATTCTCCAAGAATCTGATAATCCAAGAATCTTAGGGCTTTTGTCTTACATATTTAAGAAAGAAATTGAATGTCAAGGCTCTGTCAGATTGGTTTCCTGCCAGCACTTACCTGTAGACTCAAAATCAGGAGTTTTATACTTCAGAGACCAGTCAATGGGGTCAGGCCTTTTCACTGTCACTCCTTCCATTTTTAAAATATTGCACATTTCTTCAATTTCAGCAACAGCCTTTTTCAAATGATCTTTGGGAAAATAATGACCTCCATTCTTCTGGTAAAATGGCCAGTACTTTTCATATGTATTAGCCTAGAAGCAGAAAAAAGTAAAAGAAATCATTACAGGAGAACAACAATACAAGACAATTACACTCGAGGCAGTAAACAGATCTTGGTACAGCATAATAGGACAGAAACGACAAGCAGATCTCACTCAATGCTGACGCCCAGCATTAAGCACGCTGGCCTCTGCGCAGATGTACAGTTATTTGTTGAATGAAGAACTCTAAATGATCTTGATATTTTTTAAGATTTATTTTTATTTGTATGTGTGTGTGTCTGTATGGATGTATGCTGCACGTGTCTGCATACATGTGTGGATGCCTGTAGAGGCCAGAGCTCTCCTGGAGTTTCAGGCAGTTGTGAGTTGCCTGACATGGGTGCTGGGAACCAAACTCAGGTCCTCTGGAAGAGCAGTAATGCTCTTAACTGCTGAGCCATCTCTCCAGCCCCTAAATTATCTTGCTATTTTGAGCCTTTTGATCCTTCTGTCTCAGATCTCATGCCCAGTCCTTAAGAGCTTGTCTGCCCCCAATAACCAGCTTGCAATCTTCCTGGCCCTGCTTCACAGACAATACAGGATACAGACACTCCTGTCAGAAAGTCCCAGTGAAATTAAACAAGAGAACAAACAGAACAATGTAAGAGAATAAAAACAAATAGACTAAACTAAGACCCTGAGTTCATTCAGGAAAACAGCATTTCAACAGATTTGAGGAGCATAAGTTTAAAAATAAAGAATGTTTTGATTCTGTTAAGACTGGGGCATATTCTCAAATATACTTTTTCTGTCCAAAAATGTACATCTGACTTTCCCATTCAACAGAATTTGCACTTGCCAAAACTGTGCAGCAATACACGCCTGTCTTTGGCACTTGACTGTCAATGTGTCTCACCAAACACACCTCTCCTCCCCGCCTTCCAAACTCACATCACTCCAGGCCCCTTTGCCATAGAAAAAAAGTAATGTGATAAGCAAATTCACAGAGTTGCAGTGTTTAAAAAGCTAAGTATGTAAAAAGCTTCCAAAGGTTATATACAAGAATAGAAAAATTTGAGAAAGATTCTACATTCAGATTGTTTTGCATGTTTCTAAGTTCTCAATTTAACAAAATACACTGGGTAAGTACATGATGCTCCTTATAATTTATCAAGGTAGATGAAGCAGAGCTCCAATTAGAGAATCCAGATTCTAGGAAAAAAGAAACTTGGAACTTCATCAAGACATTGGCAAAGCCATGTTAACATTTTCATATTTTTAGCTGAAAAACACATTCAAAGCAGGTATTTTTTGTTTCTTTGTATCACTGATGAACTAACCAACTACCAATCCTAATCGTGTTATATATGAGAGTTTCCATCACAAATCCAACACTTCTAAATAGAGGTAAATACTAGATGAAAGGGACAGACCTAGGTTATGGGCTCGGGGGTGCTAGGGTATGCCTAGTTTATCTAGATATGCTTTGCACTTGGCCTATCCAAGCGAAGGGTGCCCAAGAGGCAGGTCAGTCATTCATACGGTCTTTTCAGATGAAGAAGAGGCTCAGCAAGGTCATTTGTACTTACCTAAACAGGACTTGCACGTCAGTCCTCTGACTCAACAGTGTTCCAAATATACTCAGTGCTTTGGCAATGTTCTACTGACTTGAACATTTTCAACTTGGTGTACGAAAGCTTTTAAAAATGGAATTGTTTATTTTAGTTCATCTTGTTCCTTATGGTTTTGCCCGTCATGACTGGACTAAATTTCAAGATCTTTAATGTCAAAGATATTTTTTCTAAGATTATGTCTCTGCTTGCATTCTTACCTTAGCCTGATAAATATAAGGTCTATGAATATAAACTAGCCTCTTGACAGTTCCCATCAGTTAGGCTGGAACCCAGGCTGGAGGACAGGGAATAAGCTGCGAAATGGATCTTTGGAAAACATAGAGGATGCTGGTGAAGTTCCAAAAGGGGGCTGATAAACAAGGGACCATGGGCCAAATCTAATGAGGCGGCGGCTTGCCTTCATAGACAAACTTTCAAGAGTACATTCCACACTAGCCTGTTCACTCTGTGCTGATGGCTGCTTTTGTATTATGACAGAGTTGAGAGGGGAAAAGGTGTTCCATAGACTTATGTTCTCTGCAAAGCCCGAATCAATTATTGTCTGGCCTTGTACAGAAAAAAAGTTTGTTGATCCCTGGACAGATTAATTTTGCTTTTGAAGATCTATAAACAAATGGCACTCTCAGTTTTTGACCAAGGAAAAATGTTATCAGCCCTAAATATCTTAATACTTTTAAGGCTAGCTCAATCTTACCAAAAACAAAACAAAACAATAACACAAAAAAACCCAAAACAACAGAAAAAGCACTCCAGTTTTCTACGCCTATGAATTTCTTCAGCACCATCCAGAAAGAGCAGAGAATAATGACTCTTTATAGTCAACTCAGACACATCCTGGTACTACTGGTCCATTCACACTTCCATCTTCTCATGCCAGGCACATCTCCTAGAGTCCACGGAGGGACAAGAAGCCCTTGAAAATGCAATGCTGAATTTTCAGCAGATACAGCCACGTTGTCCTGCCAGCCTCATTCCAAAGTAGCCTGCGTGAATATTTGTACAGAGGAAGGCTTGCCTTGATAAATGTTAAGTAAACTTTCCTAGGAGAAAAATGTTATTTGAACAAGTGTGAGTTTGTACAGTTTATAATCTGGAAAAGGTTGGACAAAGTCCAAATGATCAGGGCAAATGACATTTTCCAAGAAAGAGTTAGAAATTGTTTACACTTCCTTTATAACCCTGCTAAATGAGTTAGCAATCATTTACCAAGTATTTGCAAACTAATGAGCACTCTGATGGATGTTTAGACTATGACGTCCTTAATAATCCGCTGCAGAGATGTAGCTGCATTCCTGGGAACATTGTAACCTGTCAGAGCTTAAATCCACTGTGCAAGTTTGACAAATTAATTTTCAAGCACTGTCTTTGGAAAGCTAAGAAATATTAAAAGGAACTTACTTTTTGTTAATCTGGCAACAAGCTTGTATTATATTAACTATAATTGATCATATATTTTATAAAAGGTCCTCTGTCAAGGGCCTTAAAAAAAAAGACAAAAACCAAAAATAAGTATTTACTGTTTTACAGAAGAAAAAGCTACTTAATTTTTTAAAATCATGTTTTCTGACAACTATGTTCTTCACTCCTTTTAAAATTTTCTTCGAGACAGGATCTCACTGTGCAACCCTGGCTGGCCTGGAACTCACAGAGATCTTCCTGTCTCTGTCTCCTGAGTGCTGGAATTAAGGACATGTACTACTATGTCTGCTCCTTCTTTTCTTTTTGGAACAAGGTTTTGCTATATAGCTCAGGCTAGTCTTGAACTCAAGATCCTCCTCCCTCAATTTCCTGAGTGCTAGCCTTGTAGGCATGTACCACCAAGCCCAGCCATTATTTTATTTCTTATTGTTCTTAGAGTAATGTATCCATGTTCCCAGGCATAGTGGTAGAAGCCTGCAAGCCTAGCACTTGGGAGGTGGAGGCAGGATCAGGAATTCAAGGTCATCTTTGGATACACAACCTGGGTTTAATGAGACCCTATCTTAAAATATAAGCCAGCCACCCCCATCTCTCTCATATATGCCCAGCCATTATTTTATTTCTTATTGTTCTTAGAGTAATGTATCCATGTTCCCAGGCATAGTGGTAGAAGCCTGCAAGCCTAGCACTTGGGAGGTGGAGGCAGGATCAGGAATTCAAGGTCATCTTTGGATACACAACCTGGGTTTAATGAGACCCTATCTTAAAATATAAGCCAGCCACCCCCATCTCTCTCATATATCATAAAAATTAATGAAATCAGTATGGCTAATATCGATGGCCATATACTCCCCAACATATTTTTGTAACATAACTGGAAAACTGGATCCATAAAACTATAATGATTTATATTTCCAATCCTTAGAATATTCAGCATAGAACCTTGTACCTTCAAGTTCAACCTGTAATTCTTTTTCTTTTTCTCTTTCTTTCTTTCTTTCTTTCTTTCTTTCTTTCTTTCTTTCTTTCTTTCTTTCTTTCTTTCTTTCTTTCTTTCTTTTTCTCTCTCCCTCCCCCCCTCTCTCTTTTTGGTCTTTTTGAGAGAGGGTCTCCCTATAGTCCCAGCTGGCCTGGAACTTGCTGTGTAGACCAGGCTGGCCTTGATCTCAGAGATCTGCCTGCCTCTGCCTCCTGACTGCTAGGATTAAAAGCATGTGTCACCATACCCAGCTAGCAAAATCCTTAATAGCTTCATTTTACTGGGACTTAGAAATTAATGGAATTCTGAAGGTTAAAGAGTTGATAAACTAAGACTAGCTACCCAATTTTTATCAAAAACTAATTCAGTCCCAGATTCCTGACTTTAGCAATGGCATACTTTCCAGAAGCACATTAAAGTACAAAGTCTAAAGTCATAAACCAAGTGACAATGCATTTGAAATCATGTCCGAGGATTCTGATTCCATAAGATCACATGGTCCTGGGGCTGGAGAGATGGACCAATGGTTAAGAGCACTTGCTGCCTTTCCAGAGGACCTGAGTTCTGTTTCTAGTCTCCACTTCCAGTGGCTCCCAATCACCTGTAACTTGGCTCCAGAGGGTCAAATGCCCTCTTCTGGCCTCCATAGGCACCCACACACATAAAAAGAGTCACATAAAAAATGTCAACAATTTTAAAGGCAGGTAAAAAGATTCTTACATGAATTTGAATAAATTTTACTCAACCAAAATGGTTAGGGAGGGGATGGGACATTTCAAGAAAATACTTTTTAAAAAACCATACCTTTTTATTTATTTTAAAATATGGAGATAGAATGTAAATGAATCTATTCATCAAATTTCAAATATCAGAACTAATGATAGTTTCAGAAGAGTAAGAAGAAACCACTTCTTCTATTGCTGTACCTCCCAAGTCTCACTGTGAGTCACATTTTTTCAGATGGTTCCTGACTACCCAGCACTTGGTCCTGGCTTTCCCTTAGCCTTCCTTGTACTTTAACTGCCTTGCCAGTTGATTGGCATAAGAAAGTGTAAAATGTTCGCATCAAAATGTACATATCTCTCCAAATAGAGAGGAAGTCCTTTTATGTTAATGCCTCTAGAGCTCTGTTACATTGCAGGTAGCATTTCTGATGATGATGGTACTGTTACAGAACTTATTTCCTTGTTCTACATTACAAGTGAAATGTAGGTATTTAAAAAAGAAGAACATTGAAGAGGTACTTGTAACTCATTATTAACAGGAGCTTAGGAACTGCCTATAATACAGAAGGGCCCTTATTTATGTAGTATACCACCTGAACAGTAATCCAAAGGGAACTTGGCCATAAGAATATCATAGGTAAATATTAGGAGTTTTTCCTTTTTTTCTCAAAGAATGATATTACTTATCAGGGAAATTCTGGAAGCTTTTGGGAAAGGCATCTCGGAGCCAGGTACCGACAGATTTAAATTATAGATAATAGAGTACAGGAAAGCAGGTGAGAGAGACGGGTGGGAGCAAAGGCCTGGGCCTTACTGAGTCCTTGTTTGTTTTACAAAGTCTGCTAAAATCCAGGTGGAATATTAGAAAAGTTCAACAGAAATGACCATCTGTTAACTTACCATACTAGTACACCTCTCTCAGCTGACTGAAATAGGAATCCTGGAAGGGTAGAAAAGGGCCAGCTTGTGAAGAATCCTGAACAAAAGAGTGGGGGTAGAGGAGTGACAGCAGCACAAGGGCTAACATGAGCAAAAAAAAGTTACTCTGATAGTAACCAGGGTACAGTCTGGAGCAGAGTATCTGGGGTGGCCAACTGGCAGTTAAATGCAACCACCCAGGAGTAGATGAACTCCTGACACAGGGCAGAGGCTAGTGGAGCCAGCAAGATTCCTTTTGACAAAAGATTTTGATGTAAAAGACGTGACTGAAGGAAAAATCAAAGATGACTGGTATTTTCATTTAAGTAAGACTGCCAAAAATTAAAAGGAAGGAATGAAGGCTCTGATTTAGAGGGTGTCTGGCAACTGAACTCCAGAATGTGCCAGGTTTGAGGTCCTGTGGCAGTGTCCACTAAGGAGTTCATGGTGTTGATATAGACTAGATGGAGTTTAGGGGAGCCATCTGGACTAGAGTGGAGCTGTGAGAATGCCTAAGAGAAAGGGGCCAAAAATGAAACTACAGGCTCACAGATAATAAAGAGAAAAGCAGGGGAAGAGCATCCCCAGGAAAAGTTCTCTCAAAACCCCAGGGAGGTTTCAAGAAGGAAGGTGTTGAAATAATGCCAAATATCAGTGATATCAAGCAAAATAACTTCAGATTGCCCCCCTGCCTGAGTGCACACAGTTACAGAGGAGGGTGGTGGACCCAGACTGCAGTGCTGAGGAGGACATCTTCGTCCACACAGGAACACTCTTGCCTTACCTTCACCTCCACCGTGAAGGGTGGAACACAAGCATTTTCTGCTCTCCCCACTATCACTTCCTCTAAAGGGTCCCATTCATTGTAAGAGGAGACAGGACAGTCCTTGGGCAGAGGGTCAGTGGCCTTGTCGTCAGCTGCACAGGAGTTCCGGGAGGAAGCTGTAGCTGCCTGGGTGCTCTGGAAAGTTCGCTGCACCCATCCTGTTAAGGTTTGCCCAAACTTTAAAAAAAAAAAAAAAAAAGTTATTGTGTGGTCCTTTTTGATATGGAGGGTAGGAGGAAGCTGGAGAAGGGGAGAAAGAGTGGGAACCCAACTATACATAGCCAGACATTAATAATCTTTAGGCGATCTTAAGATTGTTGATAGAGGAGTCACAGGTAACTCAAAAAAAAAAAAATTTGTCCCTTTATGTTAAATGCTGCAACTTTTAAAAACTCAGAAGATTTAGCTCCTAGTGACCATATTCCAACCCATCTGTATCTTAGAATAACTTTTTGCAGACAGGCTTTCAGAAACTTCCACAGAAGAGGGCTCACCCTCTTCCCAAATAATTGCCCTGCCCCATCCAGCCAGGGGAGGGAGATTTCCCTCCCTCATTCTGGACGGTTACCAACATTGCGTTATTTTTTCTTTAAATAATAACATGGAAACATCTGAAAGGACCTTATCTTTCAGAATAATCAGCTTCAATGCAGTTTTTTTTTCATCTCTGACATACACTTCACATTCTTTAGCATTTCAAGTCGGCGGGTGACCAACTGTCATCGGTGCCATATACAGATGGTCCACGAAACCCTAGCCATGATAAGGAGTAGCCCAGGCACAGATTTAAACTGAAAAAACGACCTATGTATTCAAAATCCCCCCCCCTTTTTTAATGAAAATGCAGGCCTATAAAATCTAGAACAAGCAGCTTCCCTCACCCGCTGTGCAAACCCCAGTCCCCCAGATCCTTGTCTGTTGAAAACAAGGGGGCCAAGGGGACTGGAGGGGCTCAAGGCTGGAGGCCCAGAGGGCAACTGACAGCTGTTCCGGAACCAGTTGCTGGCAGAACTCATCTTCCAGAGCTATTCCTGTCTGAGGAGCCAGGGAGGGTCTGCAGGCATGCGCGAACATCCCAGGGAAGCAGAGGCAGGGACCCGACGACTCACTCCAGCTTCCTACGGCCTGGGGACCCCAGAGTGGGCCCGATACACCGGCAATTAAACCCGGCGCCCGACTCCTTTCCCATCTCGCCTCTCGTCTCCCTCCATCCACCCTCGCGCATCTTCCCGGGCCATGGAATCTGGGGACGGAGGACTCACTCCAACTCCCTACGGCCTGGGGACCCCAGAGTGGGCCCGATACACCGGCAATTAAACCCGGCGCCCGACCCCTTTCCCATCTCGCCTCTCGTCTCCCTCCATCCACCCTCGCGCATCTTCCCGGACTACGGGAATCCCGGCCGCGCCGCGTCTTACGGAGTGCCTGGTCCCCGCCCTGCAGCTGCA
This sequence comes from Nannospalax galili, assembly GCF_000622305.1. Taxonomy (NCBI): domain Eukaryota; kingdom Metazoa; phylum Chordata; class Mammalia; order Rodentia; family Spalacidae; genus Nannospalax; species Nannospalax galili. The sequence continues at coordinate 861,563 of NW_008330576.1, forward strand.
GCAGGGACGCTCCCCTCCAGCCCCGGGGACGCACCCGAGAGCCCATGTAGTGCACTGCCTCGGCGCCGCGGCTTCCGCCGCGAAGACACCGCACCCGAAGCATCGTCCCCGCCCGGCTGCTCCACGAGTGGAAGGTCCGGCCGCCTGCGCGCAGCTCCCAGCACGGAGCCTGCCGCCCGCCGCCTTTTGTAGCCGCGCCCGCGCCCCGCCCATTGGCCCCCGGAACAGGTGGCCCGCCTGGAGTCGGAGCCTGGAGCTGCTCCGCGGGTCGCCGCCCGGCCCGTGCCCTTTTTAAGCTACAGTCACGAAGTCCGCCGGTGTCTCCGAGCTCCGACGAAGTCTAGTGTAAACTACGTATATTGTTTTGAACGTACATTTTGGACTGTGAATGTGCAAAGCCTAAGTACAGTCATAGGTTCAAACTCACACATGTGCACTGATCCAGAACCCCCTCATCTGACAGAGAGTGAAACCCAACGTTAGACTGCTTCTTGGGGGCAACACTAGGGTACAAACCCGAGTAGGCCAAGCCTGAACTCAGCTCATCTGCCCCTGGTGCTGCCTGAACTCAGCTCATCTGCCCTGGTGCTGCCTGAACTCAGCTCATCTGCCCCTGGTGCTGCCTGAACTCAGCTCATCTGCCCCTAGTGCTGTGCCCCCCCAACTAGCTGCAAGAGTGGTCTTTGACCATGTGACCCTGCCTTAAGAAACTCAATCACGGAAATAAACACAAATCTAAGTCAGAAATAAGGGAGGACTGCAGATAATGCACATCTCAAAATGTTTGGTTCGTCAGGATTGGGATGCTTGGATGAGAAAGCAGTGCTGTCTTGATTGCTAAGGATTTGTGAAAGTAAAACTAGAGAACTCGAATTAACATTTTGTTTCCTAGCAGAAGGGACAAGTTATTTGAGTATTTCCTGTTGTAATTGGTTTTCTTCTGTTTCTTGAGAGAGAGGCTGGCTATGTAGCCCAGTATGACCTCCATCCTCTTCCCTCAGTCCCCTCAGTTCTGGGGTGCATGACCACACCCAACTCAGGTGTTGTCTTGAGTTGCCTTTTCTGTAAAGTGAGAACAGTTGCACTTGTCCGTACTACATGAGCTTGACCAGGGACCAAAAACATTGTACTGGCAGAACCTCTTGTGGCTCTTAGTTGTATGAATGAGTTCACTCTCCAACAATGGAGAGGCGGCATTTCCTAATATGGTGAAAGGAGCCATTTAGTCTAGGTTGGTCTCTTAGCTCTGCTACAAAAATGCTGTGTGACCTGGAATCACACCCCCTGGCCTTTCTAATGAAGGTTCACTCTAACATGTCACAAAAGTTAAAAAAACACTTGCTCCCAATAGTAAAATACAACCAGCTCTTTAAGGTCTATCCTCCCAGTGAACTTAGGGTGCCCAGACATGTGCACCGCCTCAGTAAAGGATTTAAAAGAGCAGTAAGGGCTAGAGATGTAGCTCAGCAGGCAAGTGCTTACCTAGCATACATCTAAAAGCAGCAGCAGCAATAACAAAACCTTTTAAAGACTCAGTATAGTGACTTTGAGTTCAAAACAGCTCACGTGCAGCCCTGTCTGAAACAAAGGACTATATAAATACCTTTAAAAGGCCTTGACTTTGCCCTGCATCATTTCTGTCTGAGATCTGTGAGTATCCTCATCTCTTATTAAAGACACTATTTTAATTTTGAAAGTTTAAGAACTAAGAGTGCCTGGTAAAAATGAGAGGAGGGTGCAATTTAGTCTTACATAATGAAAATTTCTTATAATTGGACTGGAGAGATGGCTCAGTGGTTAAAAGCACCGGCTATTCTTACAGATGACCCAGGTTTGGTTCCCAGCAGTTAATAAGTGTCAGCAACTGCAGTTCCAGGAGATCAACACTTTCTTCTGACCTCCACAGGTGCACAACATGAGTGCACCTACCTACATGCAGGCAATATACTTGTACACATAAAATAAAAATAATAAATACAATTTTTAAAGAAAATTTCTTAAAGACATAGAAACACCCTTATCTTTTGGAATCCAGCAGGAAAAAAAAAAGTGTGGATAAGGCCCCACAACCAGTCCTACTGTTATAAAGGCAAATCAAAGGACCCTCCCCCACCACCCTTTTCTCCCTATTTTATGTATTTATTGGTTTGGAAAAGAATTCTGTAACTTTTTTGAAATAGGCTCATTAATTGAAGGCACAAGTCTTCTATACTTGCTGTGTGTCTGATATTGGGCCAACTATGTAAGGCATCTGTAGTAATGCTTGGCAGTGCCTTGGTCTTTAGTTGCTACCTTATTCAGAAGAAAGAGAATACAGTGTGAACTCTTGCCTTCCCTTCTCCCATGGTAATAGGTAACAACAATAACTTTGGTTGGACTGATAATTTTAGGATATTGGTGGTCTCCTATTTAATGGTTATAGTATATTCAAGTCTAGCAGTAGTGTGTCTTTGTGGGTTAATTTAAAGGCACACTGTAGAGTGATGTGGGTATGAGAGGATGAAAGGACCAAGAACAGGAAATGACCTCACAAGCATGGAGGAAGAGTTTTGCTTTTCAATTTCTCCCTCATCTATGTTGCTTTGGAGATATGCCCAGTTCTACCTGGTTCTAACCAACAAAACACAGAGTTGGTAAAGTATAGTGAAACAAAGAAAAACTAGTAAAGGCAAGTCACTAGATCAACAAAATGAACAAACAAAAGAGCCTGTTATAAGAATTCATTACTTTACTTTTACGGTGGACATCTGAACCTGTTTACAGGGTAGGGAACTGAGCATTCCTAGAACATAGAGATACAGATTCTCTGTGAAATAGATTCACATGGACACACACACACACACACACACACACACACACACACACACATTTTGGGGCCCTAAACTGGCCACAAAGCTAAAAGATAAATGAATTATAGTAAATAACAAGTAGCAATGCCTTCATGCTGAAGTCAACAAAGCTAAGATAAACTGGAAGTTTTAAACTCAACCAAACTATCTTCTATCTCATATGCCAATCCTGAGTTGGGGGGCACTTGGAACAGCCTTTAAGTAAACACACACACAC
>NW_008330576.1:864639-866730 GCF_000622305.1 Nannospalax galili
TGGATGACATTAGCTATCATCAGAAGTCACCCATTCTAAGACAAATTTGTATTTGTAGAAGACAGGATACTCCCAAATTAAATGAGAAAAAAAAATACGGCATTTCTTAAGTTCAAATAAGGTCATTAAAGTATATCTTCATGACTAGAATGTCAATAAAGAAAGCTGCAGTTTCTAAGTGTTATTTTTGATAAAATGTCTCTGTGGCTGGAGAGATGGCCCAGCGATTAAGAGGCACTGGCTCTTCTTTCAGAGGACCTATGTTTGGTTCCTAGGACTCACATGGCAGCTAACAACCACCCATAACTCCATGGGCATTGCATGACATGGGTGTATTTACATACATGCAGGCAACACATTCATACACATAAAATTAAATTAAAAAAATTTTTTTTGGTCTTTTTGAGACAGGGTCTCCCTGTAGCCCCAGCTGCCCTGGAACTCACTATGTAGACCAGGCTGGTCTTGAACTCACAGAGATCTGCCTGCCTCTGCCTCCTGAGTGCTGGGATTAAAGGCGTGCATCACCACGCCCAGCTAAAATATCTCTAGAAGGATCCATAGGATGATGATAGTGAAGATTATCCTTGTGGAGAGACTCTGGCTGGCTGGGTGGTGGGATGATAGAGATTTTCACTGTAACTTCTGTTGTACTTTTGATGTTTGACATATGAATTAGTTACTTAGTAAATAAAAATATAGTTAAAAGACTGCATTTACAGAGGTATAACTGCCAACAGAGTTTTGAAAGGAAGCAAAATGCACATTTTGTCAGTCTATTTATCCACTCCATCTAAGGATAGAACCAGAATATTCAGTCCCCTGGAAAGTGAAACTGCCTGACAAGAATGATTCCAGGGGTTTTTGATGAAATCTCCCTTAAGAACATTTGCCTCCAACTTTTGAGCTCACCAAGCAACCTTGGCATAGGAAAGGAGTCTCCCTGAGAGATCTGGAGACTGAAAGATAGGGCCAGCATTGTAAAGTATCAGCTCAGTATTTTGGCCTCTCTGTGGGAGTCTGGTGAGTTTGTTAGATGAAACTCAGTCCTTACTCTCAAGTAACATCTCTTCCTCCTCCCCCTCCTCCTCCTCCTCTTCCTCCTCCTCCTCCTCCCCCTTCTTTGTTATTGTTTGGGGGTTTTTTGAGACAGGGTCTCACTATATAGCCCCAACCAACTTGGAACAAACTTATGTAGACCATCCCAGGCTGGCCTTGATCTCATAGCAATCCACCCACCTCTGCCTCTTAAAGAGTGCATACGTCAGTGGGATTTCAGTATATTCATAGAGTTGAGCATCTATCCCCCAAACTAATTTCAGAATATTTTCATCACTCCTCAGAGAAACCCAGCACTCTTTAGTGCTTCCCAGGCAAGTCTTTCCCACTTGCCTAGTCAATTTGGAGAAGTGATGAAATCCACTTCCTGGACCTAGAATGCTACAGAGCCAGACTGTTTCCACAAAACCTTGGGTTCTTCTGGCGCACAGCACCCAATGCTCCCCTGGAGTTGCCTGCTATTTCATTTGTCTACCTGGGCATAGGCTCCGTAAGGACAGAGAGCCTGTTTCATCTCCTGCTACTTCCCTGGTACCGTGCCTACCACACAGCACAGGCCTCAGTCAGTTGTTGTTCAATACTGAAAACCTCTCTGATAACCCACAGGCTTTGATTTCAAATGAGTGCAAGATCTTGTGCAGGCAGCCTCTGCACTGTGACCTTACAAATCCGTTCAGGATTGTTAGTAGCTATGAACAGCTGTGTTTTTACTGCAAGGAGAAGGTCTCTTTCATCAGAGGAAATGGCAAAATTTAGCTTCAGCAAAGTCAAACCACAGGTTTCTCTAAGTATTGAAAATAATCCAGCACTCAAGCTGGTCTGACTTTAAGCAAATAGGAAAAGCACTCAAGCCAGCACTCAAACTGGCCTGACTTTAAGCAAATAGGAAAAAACACTGGGAGCTTCTCCTAGGGGCTTTCTTCTTTCTTTCACACCAGTCTTCAGATACCCTTCGAGAATGCAAAAACGGTAAACACTTTAGTCCTCTTTTAGGTCCTGACCAAAAAAAGGCAAAGGTCAATCGATCTGAAT
>NW_008330576.1:866879-945228 GCF_000622305.1 Nannospalax galili
CTGATAATATCTTTATTAAAAAATTATCTATTTATTTATTTTTATGTGTCTGAGTAACCACTACATGTATGTAAGTGCACCTGTATAACACAGTGCCCATGGACACCAAAAGAGGGTGTCAGATTCCCTGGAACTGGAGTTATGGATGGTTGTTAGCTGCCATGTGGGTGCTGGAAACTGAACCCGAGTCCTCTCTCTTTAAGAACAGCCAGTGCTCTTAACTGCTGAGCCATCTCTCCAGCCCCATCATCTAATCATATCTTGATATCAGAATACATGGCAGGCAAATTTATTTATGGAAAAACAACTGCCTTTGTTTCAGGCTCACTTCAGTCTTTAAGAGTCCCCTTGCATTGTACTTACAGGGCTAGGACTTAGTAATTTTTTTTTAACGCCAGATTTAGGGGTTAAGAGCGTGTACTGTTCTTGCAGAGGACTTGAGTTTGCTTCCCAGCTCCTACAGTAGGCAGCTCATAACCACCTGTAACTCTAGCTCAAGGAGCTTCAGGAGACCTCTGGCTTCTACCGCCACCTGTACTTGCTTACACACACACACACACACACACACACACACACACACACACATACACACGAATAAAATGACTTTAAAAAAATAAAATTTCAGCTTTATTTGACATAATTCATACAGCATAAAGTTCACTCTTTTAAAGAGTGAGTGCATGCTTCAATAGGGAGTCAGTGTATTCACAGAGAGCATCTGTCTTCACTACTAATTTCAGAATATTTTCATCAAAGAAACCATGTACTCTTTAGTGTTATTCAGGCTCTGGCGACCACTAATTACTCTTAATCTATTAACTTGCTGACTCTAAGCATTTCATAGAGATGGAGCCATGCACTAATGTGGCTTTCCGTGTCTTCTTTCACTCGGCATGTGTTTAAGGTTCATCTGTATTGCTGCAGAGGTACAGGACTTGCCTGGATATACCACATTTTGTTTATCCGTTCATCCATCACCTGATGGACGTTTGTCATGTTTGCATTTTTGGCTGTTCTGCATAATGCTGCCATAAGTGTTCATGTACGGGCATAGGTCTTCATTTGTCTTGGGCCTATATACCTAGGAATGGAGTTGTTTCATCATATCCTGAAGGATACCCACAATATCCAGGGGAGTTGGCAAACCATTTTCCGTTCTCGCCAGCAGCATATTAGGTTACCATGTCTCTACATCCTAGTTACTGCTCACTTACAGTAAATTCTAGCAGCTGTGATTAGACATCTCATCATGGAGTGATTTTCATTTCCCTAAATAATGATACTGGCATGTTTTCATGCATTTATTGGTTATTTGTATATCCTCTTACATATCTCAATCTTAACACAGATTAAAAATTGAAAAAAATCTTTGTTTATGGAGGAATGGATACCTATTTTCAAGAACTAACATCTTTCTTTAAAGTAAGGCAAAATTAACACTTGTTTAAAAAAAAACTAAAGGGGACGTTTTAAAATACTTGCTTGGGATGCTTGGGTTTAAACGCCCTTTTATCTTTAAAAAGTTATGACAGTAACATTCTAGCTAGATGATTGAGGGAAGATTTCTCTTTTAGAACAAATAAATACAAAGTAAATATAGTTGATGATGAAGGAAACAATGGGCCAGTTAGAGACATTATCAGCAACATTCCAGTGTTTTGGAAAAGCTTTTAAAACTTGCTTAGAAATCAGTCAGTAATGTAATAAATCTGGCCCACCCTTATGAAAAAGATAATGTTACCACTTTAATATAACACACATAGAAAAACTCAGTTTACATAAAAGACACAAATACGTGCAATTGTGGGGGACTCTTACCACACAGTCCTGTCTCGTAATGGTGCTGAATTGATCCTGAGTTTAATGTCAAAGTCATTTCTGCTCTATATGACCATCGATGGTTCACAATGACAGACCTAGTCAATGGTTCATTATTATTCTTGTCTTTACAATGGTGTGAAAATGATATACACTCTGTAGGAACAGTCCTTTTGGAATTTTTACTTTGGGCTAGAGATATGCAATATAATACTCTCTGGTGAAGGTGGGCAGTGGCAGGAAACCATGGCTCCCAGTCAGCCATGTGGTCACCAGGGGAAACAGCTGTCATGCTACCGGGTACTGGCAGTTAGGTGTATTACAATTTTCAACTTATGATAGGATCGTAAGGGTGTAACTACATTTACGATGTGGAAGAACACCTGTAATCACAACTGTTTGCTGAATACCTACTAATAGGGGCTCCCAGGAAATCTCAGTTACTCACTTATGAGGCATTCCTAAAACCATCCTGTTTACTGAATAAACTGAGCCTGTAGAGGATAAATAAGTTGTCAAAACCAAACAGCTTCCAAGTAAATTATAGAATCAAAATTTAAAGCCAGGCATCCAAGACTCAAAAGGCCTATGCCCTTATCTTCTATGATATCTGACTTTCTCGAAAATTCTCTAGGAAATAGCTGTTGTATAATGCAAAGCATATATATGTGTGCATATACATCTAGTCTAACTCCTTCCAGTATTAGACTTTCCTGTAGGCTTCATGCTATGTCAAGTGCTGTCACATATCTTCCAGGATCTATCTGAGTGTTTCTTCCAGGAGCTGTTTGTCAGATAACTGTCTTTGGGTGAGTACTGTGGCCACAGAGATTGCCTAGGAATGAATCTCTGACAAACTCATGTAAGTCAGCTACAGCTGGAGGATAAAGTTAGAGGAAGTCCAGAGCGTAGTATAAGCCCTCAGGAATGGCTTAAATGCTCTTTTGAAAACCGTAGAGAGGCAAGCATGGAATGGCTCTAGAAATACTCACATATTCACTCCATGTAAGTCCAACCTTAAGACTTTCAGCAGGACCTAAACTTGCTTTACAAGTTGTGCCTTCTATTTCTCCCTAAACTGTCACTTCCTTTCTTAGCCGGACAGCCAGTAGCACTGGTAGACAGGGCCTGCGTGGTAGCCAGGTCAAGAAAAGCATATTTGTCCAAGTCCAGAGACGCATGCAGGTTAGTGCATGACCATTGGCATGTATGTACTGTTGTGCCACAGAGATGCCACTGCCCACAAACAGTTCCTGGTTTTGTAGGAAATAATCTGTACCCTTAGGGGACACCTCAGTGGTGGGAGAACAGCTGTCCCAGGCTGCCTCCTTCTTTCCTTTCTTGTAGCGCAAACTCCTCTTCTACTGTTTTTAAACTGTTTTCTTTAAGCTTATGTCCTATTTTTCTTATAGTCTAGATGAGGTTTAAAAGAAAATACTATAAAATAAGAAACAGATTGAATGACCAATCTCCAGAGAAAGATTCAGGACGTTGTTACAGCACACGCAGCTTGGGGCAGAGTTCTTAACTCTTAAATGAATACATTTTTTCTCAGTGAATGTTTCTTTTTTGTATTTTTTAAATTTAAGCATTTATTTATTGTGTGTGCAAGTACATACATGCATGTGCATGCTCCATAGCACACATGTGGTGGTCAGATGACAACCTGTGGGAGTCAGTTCTCTCTTTCTGCCATATGGGTCCCAGGGATTGAACTCAGGTCATCAGGCTTGGCAGCAAGTCCCTTTACCCACTGAGCCATCTCATTGGCCTCTGACTGTTTCTTAAGTGTATCAATAAAGTTAAGGTTTGGAATAAATAAATTTCATCGTACAGTAGAACATGCAGCCTCTGAAAAGAATGTTTACAAAGATATTTCAGTCCCCAAACCATACTGAACATGTGTACATATAAAATATTGGAAAGAAATTCATTAACATATTAACAGTAGTTCGGATCTTGGAATAGAGATGCTACATGTAATCTGCATGCTCTTTTAGTTTCTCTGCATCTGTGTACTTTTTGGCATAAGACATAATTACACTTATAATCAGAAAAACATTCCTAAATGCTATGGGTTTATGGGTTTTTTTGTTTTTTTTTTGAGGCTAAAAGTCATGTGTCTGCTTAAAAAGAACTCTTGTTGTCCCAGATACTTTCCCCTTGCGGTTCTGTTCCAACGCGAAAGTGAGTGTGGGCACTGCTCTGGGAGAAAACCTCCCACTGCCACCTGGCTGCTCGGGCGCACACACTGCTCTGGCAGGGCGGGGAGATTAGCGTGGGAAACCATTTCTGTGTCTCTGCTGTGAACTTGGCCCGGCCGCTTAGCCCTGTGCTGCCTGTTTCCCTCTTGTCGGTCTCTCTTGTTGCTGGTGAGGAATTTCTCAGAAGTATCACACCCAGCAAAAGGCACTTCTCTAGTTGGACTCCGGGAAATGGAGACGCGCGACTTTCTGTTGTGCTGCACACCTCTGTGATATTCCTACTTACCTTGGGCAACGTCACAAAAAAAGGAAAGCAGGTGTTCTCTCCACCCACTATCAAAGTGGAAAACTTGCCCACAGATGTTTTCTCCCTGATTCAAAAAAAAAAAAGCCTGTCCAAATAATTATTCAGAATTTAAAAGCTTAAAGTCAAAATAGGAACCTATTTTAAACTTTTGCTTAGGAACCCTAAATTTCTGTTTCTACTGGCATTCAAAACTTAAAGGTAGAACAAATTTCCAAGACTACATTGCAAGGTCCGAGTCAAAATGTTTGAAAATGGAAATGAATGGTTTTCGAGGCAGGAGGTGTTTCATTGTGTAAGACTGCCTGATTTAGAAGTAGCAGATTATGACAGCCAACATGCAGCCTTTCTAGAAGGCCATGTTGTTCCTGTGACAGCTGTTAACTCTCCTCAGGGAACAGATTTCCTGTATCTCAACAATCCCAAGAGAATGCATCTAACATGATGCACTTGTGCTTTTCCAGCCCAGCTCTGTAGCAGTGAAATCTCTGACTCGGAAGTCATTCAAATGCTTAAAAATCCCAAATAATAATAAAAAAAAATTATGTGTGTTTTGTTTGCATGTGGTAAATGCACCCATGTCATGCAATGCCCACGGAGGTCAGAAGAGGGCGCTGGGTTCCCCTGAAACTGGAATTACAGATGGATGTTAGCCACCATGTGGGTGCTGGGAATTGAGCCTGGATCCTATGCAAGTGGCTCAACCCCTGAGTCATCTGTCCAGCCCCTAATCCTAGTTTTTTCATGCCCAAAGCCTCTCTAGCTTCACACCAGGAGTGAATTAGCTTCCCTGTGGACAGCGCACCTAGTTAACACCTTCTTTACTGCACTCATCACATTTCTAACAGGTTGTGGTAGAGAGATCGCTCACTGCGCTTAGACCTCTGGGAAGGTTTTGTCCTTAGTGCAGCAATCGTCACTTAGTGCATGTGTGTGGGATTCATTGCCTAATCAAAAATTTCCCTTAGAAATAACACCACACTTGGCAGTTGGAGAGATGGCTCAGCAGTTAAGAGCACTGGCTGCTCTTACAGAGGACCTGGCTTCAGTTCCCAGCACCTACATGGTAGCTAATAACCACCTGTAGTGCCAGTTCCAGGAGATCCAATGCCTTCTTCTGACCTCTGTGGGCACTACACAACATAGGTGCACTTATATACATGCAGGCAATACACTCACACACATAAAATAAAAATAATAAATAAAATACATTAAAAAAAAAAAAGCCAGGCATGGTGATACATGCCTTTAATCCCCGTACTTGGGAGGCAGAGGCAGGTGAATCTCTGTGAGTTTGAGGCCAGCCTGGTCTAATATCGAGTTCCAGGCCAGAAGGGCTACAGGGAGTCCCTGTCTCAAAAAGACAAAAAATAAAATAACAGCACATTTTAATGTAATATTTAAAATATTTGAGCAACCTTTTTAAAGAATTTTAGACCTGGAACAGACCTCTTTTTGTAGGTGGGATAAACAGCGCAGCAAAACCAAAGGGCCCATCAGACAAAGCTAAGAATAGTCACCAGTGCAGTTCTTTTCTCAAGGGCTAAAAAAACTAAAGGAAATCGGTTTTGTTTTACACTTTGGGGATTCAAGTCTGTGAACTTTTAACTTCTAAGCTTAACAAAATGGTGCTACAGGCCTCCAGCTCTGGATATCATAGGCATTTTACACAAGTCTTCCTTCTAAACTACAGAAACCAAAACCAAAATATACTAAGCTTGTGAAATCTTATCCATATATTAACATTTTCATGTGGAAAGTCATTTATTTAATGTACTTGGAATTAAACCCAGGGCCTTATATATGTTAAGTAAACATTCTTCTATTGGACTACATTTCAAATCCTTTGTTATTTTCTTTTTATTTTGAAACAGGGTCTCCCTAAGTTGTCTAGGCTGGCCTTGAACTTGCTACGTGGCTCAGGTAGGCCTTGAACTTGTGATCTTCTTGCCTTGGTCCCTGAAGTAGCTAGGATTACAGCCGTGGGCCATCATGACTGACTAGAAGATGTTATTTTCTATTTAATTTTTTGGATTTACAGAGAAGTTACAAAAATAATAAAAAACATTCCTATATACTCATCAACATGTTTCTTTTTCACTTAATCTCCTCCCCTTCACACAGCCATCTTACATGGGATCCGGGTACATTTGTCAAAACCAAGGAAACAGCATTGTGGGTAATTATCAGTTAAACTCCAGACCGTGGATTTCCCCAGCTCTTCCACTAATGCCCTTTTTTCCAGTCTAGAATCTAATCTAGGAGACCATATCACATCCAGCTGTAACTGGTATCTGCTCCCCTCTGCTCTATAACTATGTGTTAGTCTCTGTTGTCATGACATTGACAGTTTTAAGGAGCGGTAAGTCAGGTATATTGCACTGGCCTTCAATTTGAGTATGTTATTCTTTCTTTCTTTCTTTCTTTCTTTCTTTCTTTCTTTCTTTCTTTCTTTCTGTCTATCTATCCTCTATCTATCTAATAATCATCTATCATTATTTATACATACATTTGAACCTTCTTTCTTTCTTTTAATGTATACAGTTCCTTTATCTCCGATTGAAACGTGAGAAAACAGACCTATATATCTTGGGCAACTATTTGCTTAATTTTATATGGCTAGTAAGAAAAAGAGCAAGAAATAGGGAGAGAGAGGGAGAGAGAAAGCATCTGGTGGCCTGGCCTGAGTTCCCATTGTCTCCTGATCTCCTGACACAAGATCTCAGGTGCTCTTGGCAAAAAAAGAGAAGGCAGCTAACTTAAGAGCTTTTGGGGAGGAATGAAATATCTTTCTCATCACATTCTGTCAGAGGTGCAAGATAGCTTCGTCTCCCTGGAGATGGCAACCCTGAGAGTCTGGCTTAGGTTGTGTTTCTCAAATTTCTCTGCTGTAAATTTAGCAGCTCTTTTTCCTTTTTCAGCCTCTATTCTTTGGATGTGCATCACTAAGAGAAACCAGAAAAGGGTGAGGAATGGACTTCTGCATGGAAGAGATTGATTGCTCTCTCTTTTTCCTCATTTATTTATGGAATTTTTAGTTAATAAATAATAACAATTTTGAGTTTGTAGAAACTTAAAGTTACAACTGTGCGATGCAGCGACTTTTGACATATGACATTGGAATATAAGTTTAAGAAATAAAAACCAAGAGGCAGAGGCAGGTGGAGTTCTGTGAATTTGAGGTCAGCCTGGTCTGCATAGAGAGTTTCAGGACAGCCAGGGCTACATAAGCGAGACCTTGTCGCGAAATAAATAAATGAATAGATATATTTTTAAAAGTTTGAAAACCTCTTTATGAAATATCATCATGGCCCATACATTTCATGGCAATAAACTTTCATAACTGAAGCAAATTCTTTTAACCAGTTATGTTGTTTTTTTTCTGTCTTTTTGAGACAGGGTCTCCTTGTAGCCCCAGCTGTCCTGGAACTCACTATGTAGACCAGGCTGGCCTTGAACTCACAAAGATCCGCCTGAAGCAATTTTTACAATCACTGCTGAGAGAAGGAAGAAAAAAAGGAATTCTCCCCCCACCCCGAAGGGAGGGAAAAGGTGTTTCTGCTGTCAGGATGGACGATTATAGTGTAGAGAAATGCTTGTTTCGTTTTTTAAAAACCTTTATCAGGAAACAGGCCATCTTAAAGTAATTTATCTATGAAGCAGTGAGGGTTCCACCGTGTCCTGATTCCTATTCAGCTGTACTTCAATTAGACCTTTTATTTGAAGACAAACCCCTGCAAACACATAATATCGCCTAAAAATGATCTGCAATGTTTCAATCAAAGTTTCTGTGCCTTGATAAACAGCAAAGTTAATGAAGTGATACTTTTATATAGCCAATACTTGAGTTTATAGGATTCTTTTAAAGATTTATTTTAAAATTTATTTTTATTTTATTTAATTTTTAAATTATTTTTATTCTATGTGCATGAGTGTTATTCCAGCATGTATGTAAGAGCACCCATGCATGCAATGCCTGCAGAAGACAGAAGAGGGTGTTGGATCCCCTGGAACTGGAGTTATAGATGCTTGTTAGCTGCCATGTGGGTGCTGAGATTCAAACCTGGGTCTTCTGCGAGAGCAGACACTGCTTTTAACCACTAAGCCATCTCTCCAGTCCCTTATTTTTAATTGTGTGTGTGTGTGTGTGTGTGTGCACTCATGCACATGTGGATGCAGGTGCCCATAGAGATATTAGATCCTGTGGAGCTGGAGTTACAGGACTTTGAGTTCTGGGAGCTGATCTTAGGTTCTCTGCAAGAGCAATACACACTCTTAACTGGAGCTATGTCTCCAAGCCCAAATGACTCTTTTTAACTGAAAATATTTACCATGGGGTGGAGTGACATGGTCTCAGCTTTACTTGTAAACCACAGAAAAGCAATGTGTTCACACAAAAGCCCTCAGGGCACCTCACAGGAACCATCCCAGTACGTGGGAAGTTTGTTGTTCAGAAACAAGTTTTGATCCAGGCCTAAAAGTCTCTCTTTCTTTTTGGAGGGATAAAGGAAAGGGGTGGGTAAAAGCCAGAAAACCTGCTAGATCTGTAATGCTCTGAGGATCTGGACATCTAACAGGCTCCCAGGGACCCAGGGAAGCCCCAGGAAAGCCCACACACTTCAACTGCAGAGGCTGCCTGCTGTTGTAGGGCCAGCAAGATCCTGGGCAGTGCAGAGCTTTCTGCTTGGGCTACAGTGTTTTAATTAAACATGACCATTCATTAAGTACAGTTTAATCTGTGGAAGAAGAACTGACTCCCGAAATTGTTTTTTGACCTCAATCCCCGACTGTGGCACATACCCTGGCCCCTCTGCATCACATACACACAATAAAAACTTTCTAAAAATGTAAAAAGAGCTAGGTAACAAAAATAAGGAACTCATTTCTCTCTAAGGGGAAAAAGAAATCAGTGAGAGAAAGGAGAATTCTTTTTCTTAAATGAACTACCTCTAGGGCAGAACTTCTCTTAATCTGTGCCTCCTTTGATGGTAACGGGAAGTATCTGCCACATCAAAAAGACCATAATTGAACAAGTGAAGGACTGCAGAGCACATACTGGTTAGTGGCTGAGGGGCCTCAATCTTGGCATGAGGGCCCCAAGTCCAGTTCCTTCGAGTGCCAGGATTACGTTTGTTTCCTCTGGAAATCTCTAAGTCAAGGTTCAGTGTGCTCCCCCTGCCCTGCACAGGGTACTGGATCATTATCAACCCAGCTTTGTTCTGCTTTGTGCTACTTCTGTTAGAGGTTGGGGACAAAGGAGTAGACACTTCCCTGGCCCATGAGAAGGTCATAATTTGGTTATGGAGCTGAAGGTCACCTCTCTTCCCATAACCCAAAATTCTCCTATAGTCTTACCTCTTTTTGTCCTCCAGAATCAGCCTGGTTTCTAAAAACTAGACTTGGATCCCTCATAGAAGGAGAAATGAACAGCTTAATAAGGGGGGGGGGTAGGATATTGTGAATAGATGTGTCCAGATGGAGGGGTCCTCAGGTAGACTATGGCCTAGATTTTGAATAAACACCCATTCAGAGAGCTAGGGAACCCAGTGTTGGGTGTGGAGGAGTTGAGGTTTGCGATGCAGAGGGCTGGTGGAGCGGCACTGCTGCCTTCTTTTTGCACAGGAAGATAGCTGGGCTGCCGGAGGGCCACCTACCCTCCTAGAGCACTTTGTCACTTACTAGGCAAACAGTGGCTACACAGTGACTTGCTTAAGGTGGCACATGAGAACCTAGCCCCGTCCTTTATTATTATTTTTTTTAAGCTAGCCAGTATTCAATATATTAAAATTAGAAATCCCGAAACATAATTTTAACTTTTCATTTTCCAATTATAACTTTATTTTTTTCTCCTTAAATCTTATAAACTTTAACAATCATTACTTGGTCCCATTAATAAACAGTTGATTTGAAAAGAGATCATAAGCTACTTTTTTCATCAGTTTCGGGGAGAGGACCCCTTCTAGAACTTGAAGCCAAGGGTTTTAGGGAAACATCAATGTACATTTTGTAAGATGGCTTTTGTTACTGCTTTCTTCTGTCCTTCAAAATCTAAGCCACAGTACCCAGACCCTTAGCTCCTTTCAGGTTAAGCTCATAGACCATATGAAATCTACCCATTTGAGTATAAAATAAAGCATACAATTCTTGAGTGACATGAAGAGCCTTTATAAGTGCAACTGATGAGAGAAGTCTTTCCCATCACTGTGTACGTAACAGCAGCCTCTCTGAGAGATCAGAGGAAATGCTGAAGGATGTGTAGTCTGCATCCTGAGCTAGAGATCTGAATTCTAGCCACTGCTAAACCACCACCTTCTTACATAACCTGGGGCAAGCTACACAGCCTCTATGGGCTACCCCATAAATTCAATCTGAAGATGTCTTTCAAGTCCAAGTTTTCTAGCATTGCATTCTGATATGTTTACATTTCCCAGAAATGTTTATCTCTTCAAATGATTCTGTAAACTGATTCTGCCAATTTTGTGCCTAACCCACCCTTCAGTAAGATAACCTGAGTGTTATCCCAAGTGACCATCAGAAGAAAAACACATTTTGAATTCATTTATTGAATAAGGTATGCTATGTTACACGCTACCTAGTGGCTTAGTTAACATTGTGCAAAACTATTGCTAAATTCTTAGTTTCTCAGGATAATTACTAAAAATCAAAGTTGGTAACGTGAATTGCACTGTTCACTATTTCTCATAACTGAGCAACATATATTCAATTTAGTTTTAGTAAAAACTGACTCTAGGTTTATTGACGGAGCTATAAAGAGTAAGGAGGGAAACTTCTGCCTGTTGCCTAAAATATTTTAGCTTGTCAAAACCACAAGACTACAGCCAGCACTGCGGCAGAGTGAAGAGTCCAGCTCTGTAGCCAAGAGTGTGGGTTCTGGAGCTAAATTCTCTAGATTCGCTGCCTGAGCCTACAATTTACCAGCTGTTTGACATTACATAAATCATTTGACCCCTAGGCATCTCAGATTTCTCAAATTTAATACTAAGTAACTCATAGATGCTATTGTGAGCAAATGAGCTCATGTGTGTGAATCACTTAAAACTCCTCTCACTACATGTTACACATTGTTGTTATTATTAGGAACTAAAGAGAGGGAAGTAGAACAGGAAGTCACATTAAGAAAGAAAAAGATGCTGACAGCAAGTTCAGAAATGAGGAAGAAAACAGTTTCCACATTGGGCTCCTATATCCAGCACTCTTTCTCTGTGCACAGTGACTTTTTATTTATTTATTTTAGAAAAAGTCTCACTATATAGCCCAGGCTGGTTCTGAACTCACAATTCTTCTACCTCAGTCTCCTGAGTGGATTATAGATGTGTACCACTGCCTGGCAGAACGACACATATAAAATCTCTTCACTCTGTGTGTGTGTGTTATTTCAAAACAAATTCATATGTATCAACTCATTGGATTATCAGCAATCTGGAGAGGCAAAGTCTCTTATAAAGCTCGGCAAATCCTTCTAACTCATATAATGTGGGCAGGGGAGACCCTGAGCATGCCGGAATCCAGCACAGAGGAGCCCTGCAGGTGAATTTTTAAGAAGTGTGGCTGCTTGGCTCTTCTGTATGTCACCAGAGAAGGAATGTGTCATTCTGTTGCCCAAGACGCATGTTCACACTCACCAATGCTTGTCATGTTCTTTGGTGGCACTAAGCCTATTTTGCATGCCTCGCCTGGCCTGTACTCTGTAACAGATCCTTTACTTTTTAACATCCATATCAAAGCATTTTCTCCCATGAGTTCTAAGAGATACTTGCTTGCTGAGTTTTGTTTGTTTCTTCGAAGAGAGCAAGGCAGTATTCTACAGATTAGAGATATTCAAAATACCTAGGGGACAGAGAACATACTTTCTAGTCCAGTATTAGAAAAGGTATGTCAGATGCATTACTACTTAATGACAGTTTAGTTGTCAATGTAGGTATGTCTGTGTGAGATCATCTTGATTGCTTTAACTGATGTGAGTAGATCCGGCCTGAAGGTAAGTGGCACCATTCCCTGGTTTGGAGGCCTTGGTCTATACAGGATCAGGGAAAGCTAGGTGAGCACCAGCATGCATGTGTTCACTTCCCTCTGCTCTTGACTGAGGATGGAATGTGACCAGCTGTTTTCAGTTCCTATCACCTTGACTTCCTGCTATGATGGACTGTCACCTGGAATTTAATTCAAATAAACCCTTTCTTCCCCAAGTTGCTTTCTGTCAGTATATTTTATCCCAGCAACAGAAATAAAACTAGAACACGACTACTGATTGAAATAATTAACTCTGACCACTTAATATGTGCCTGGCTATTTAGGAAATTATTGTGTGACTTTTCCTGGTGACATGTGAAAATGTCTATTCATCCCAGATAGGGTACTAACAACAGACCAAAGAAATGATTCCACACAAGTCTAGTCTAGTGAACTAGTGAGTTTATTGGAGTCTCTTCCAGGAATATGGATGAGGGGTTACCTACAGGAGGATGGGTGACGCAAAATATTACCAAAAGCACATCCCAGCCTGGCTGACAGCTCATGAAAGCTGCATTCTGGAGCTCCCTGCATGGCTTCCAGGCAGCTCACCCAGCAGAAGAGTCTTCTCTCCCCAGAAATTGTTCACTGTGCCTTAAACTTGAAGGGCCTTGTGAATCTTATGGCCTTCAGGAGCTTTCTGAGCTTTGTAAGGTTTGTTTCTTTCCTAGGCTTTGCATGTTTTATTTGCTGCTAGAGTCTTATGAGCCTCCCTCCTCCCTCCAGAAGGGAATATTTCAATTTAGAGGAAATAGCTATGCAACACTCCACTCCTTCCTCCAACTCTTATATTCTTTCCACCTGCTCTTCCATAATATTCACTAAGCCTTGGCAGGGGTGACGTAGATGGTTGATTATTTTCCTCTATCTACAACTTGAGCATTGGCCCACTGCCACAGCAACTGTCATCTATTCTCAAGAGCTTGAGCAGTTATGAGTTGATACAGTACCACACCCATTGCAAAAAGAAGTCTCTCCATTACTGAGTCTAACAGCAGGAGTCATCTAGGAGCATAAAAACAAATGTTTAGAAAACAATTTGACAGGCACAGCACATATTTAACAAAACATTGCAATGGCCTCCACATTGAGGCCTATGATCTCCTGAGTCATGGCTTTTCTTCTGGCTTACAGTACCAGATGGGAGTTACAGTCTACGTTGCAAACCTCATATCCAATTGGAAAGCAATTGGTCACACCTGTAACAGTTGTGACACTATTAAGCCAGTAGGCGCATCTTCTCAGATGTGTTGGTACAATATCATGTGGGCCCCATATCTGGGCAGGACTGATGGTGACAATTCTCCTCCAGTGTCCTATATAGCACCTTCTGGAACTAGGAAAGCAGGGAGGAAGCTTCCAGTTGAGTCCCAGTCTGTTTCTTCATGTCATGCAGCCAAGCAATAGTGACTTACGGTGTAGTTCTGGCATGTAATCAACAGCAGTGGCAATAGTTTTTATGGTTTGTGGAGCCTCAGGGTCCCTCATGGCCAACAACTCATAGGGCTATAACCCACTGCTGGCACTGGTGTTTTTACCCAATAACTTTGTGGCTCCTGGGAGTGCCCTTTCCCCTCATGCAGGAGTCACTTTTATCATTCTTCCAGAAACTTTTACAAATTGTAAGACACTCAGGGGTTTGCATTGTATTAAAAAAAATCTTTCAAAAGAGATTGGCAGGATCCCTGAAGGCCTATTATCATCCATTCCAAGTAAATGGACAGTTATTCTTGGGCAGCTATGGGGATGCTAAAAAGAAATATTAGCAAGTTCCAACACAGCACAAAAAGATCTTACCATGTCTACCAACTGATTGGTCAAAAAGTGATGTTGGGTGGAGAAGCATGTGTAGAGTTGCATTGCCCCCTCTAACCTCTCTTGGTCTCCAATTGTTTTCCATGAGATTTATTGCTTCCTGATTCTGGGATGCTGCTGCTATGGGGATGCTGTGCATCTTCTTGCCCCTGACTATCTTAGTGGGGCAGGGTTGTTTACTTAGCTGTGCTCAGACCCAAGAGGGGAATAGGATTACACTCTATTCTGCTGTGCCTGCTGCTGGAATTGACTCCCTGGTTGTGACAGGCTCTGGACCAGCACTTTGGCCCTTGCCTCTCTATCAGTCACACCTGGCTGCCATAAGGGCCCTGACCCAGGTGAATGATCTCCACTCCTAGCACATTTTCTTACAGGAGAGAAATATTCACAGAGTACTCTAGGGGCATAGCTACCCACCCCTAGGACAGACTTAACTCTTTTTCACCTGTGCTGTTCTATCATTTGTGTCTGCCATGAACTGTTGCTTGGCTTTTAACCCTTCCAGAACCTCAACAGCTTAGCACAATATTTGCTCAACATACATCTTGCTACATTTGCCTTCAAGTGGCCCACACAAAACCCTTTGTTTTGCCCTTCTCTCATCCCCTCTCGATTATTTTAACATCCTACCAACCTGATTTATATGCTAGTCTAGATCATTCAGATCTGAAAAAGCCTCTCCTACTTCACAAAGGCCACATTACCTACCACGGGACTCAGCAAAGCCACTAAAAAAACATAGCTGTCCCAAGGTCCCTGACGAACCAAACTCTTGTAATTCCTCTATGAGCATAGTCCTATCAGGACCAATGAATCGGGCATCAAACCTCACCTCTCACATGCCCTCAATAATGGCTGACTTTCCTCTAGTCTTACCTTCAAGTCCCTGAGGTAGGCAATAACCAAATGTCCCTAATGACACACATGAATCAATCAATCGATCAGGGACTGATTTTCCTTGCACTGCCTCAGTTTGTGTAACATTTGTCTCAAGGAGAGATGGGTAGTTATATCACTTAGTTCACAACCCTCAGACTGATCCCATCCCCCCTCCCTGGCCCACAGCCAAACAGTTCAGATACTGAGTATTCACTGAGCATCACAGATTCTTGTCCTGGCCATGACTAATTAGGGCCTCTAAACATCCTGGACCATGGGTTGTTTCCTTCCTTGCTACCTGTGGGCTATCTTTTAGCATTTCTATCTTGCTCTCTTCCTACTCACTATCTGATTTGTCCCACAGATTCTGAGTTTTTGGATCCCAGAAAGGGCTCTTTTGCACAGATACAACTTGTGCTTTCTTTCCCTTGTATTCTACCAGCTACAGTAAAGAGCGAGTCAGCATCTCCATTTCGTCCCCCCTTTTCCCCACTTTTCCTACCAAATCAGAGGCTAATGCAGAGGACAGCAGTGACATGGTTTTTTCCCATGGTAATTCCTCCTTACACTGGCACATTCTTGCTGTGAAGCTAGCTGAGCCTCACTTACATGTCCCCTGTGCTCTACTTTTAGGGATTGTGACATATTCTTTAGTTCATCAGCCATTTAAAAGGCATCCCATGCTGTGCAGTGGACTCTATTCATCAAGGAGGTATGCTAGCTAATTCCAAGTGGAGGAGGATGGACAGTCTAAGGACTTGCTTTTGGCTGCGTGTTCTCATTTCAAGAGCGACCAGTGCAGCAAGCAGGCTTACCATACCACACCACGTGGAAAGGTAACCATATGAGGACTGCCCCCACGAACACTGCAGCCTCACATGGATCAGCCTCCACTGCCTGTGCCAGTACTCATCACAGAGACCATGATGCTCCTCCTCAACTCATCTCTAGTTCTGCCAGGCCCTGTTCAAGCACCAACTGTATTATATGACTTTTCCTGGGGAGATGTGAACAAATGTCTATTTACTCCAGATAGGGATTCCACCAAAGACTAGCACAAGGAACTACTGAGTTTATTGGAGTTACTTACAGGAATGTGGCCAAGGGGCTACGTTTACGACCAAGGATGACTCAAGGGCAGCTGCATCACAAGCAGCCTTCCCTAGCAATGTTTGCTGCTCCTACAACCCTGGGGAGGGGCCCTGTGAATCCCGCTTCAGGAACCTCTTAAGATTTTTTTATTTAGCTTGGTGTGGTAGTGCATGCCTTTAATCTCAGCACTTGGGAAACAGATCTCTGTGAAATTGAGGCCAGCCCGATTCTACATAGCAAGTTCCAAGCCAGCTGGAGCTACAGGGAAACTCTGCCTCAAAAAGACAAAACAATTTTTTATTGTGTTTTGTTTGTCTTACTGGGTCTTGCATGTTTCTTTAATTCCATGATTCTTAAGAGCCCCCCTCTTTCTAGGAAAAAATGTTTTCAAGGAAATAGTTACCCTATAGATGTATATTGTATAAATTTAATTATTGTGATGATGCATTACCAACACATAAACAGTAGGAGGTAAAGAAACATTTGTTACAAGAGTATTCATTTCATCTTAAAATTAAGTGTAGAATTTTAAAGCTTTGCCTAAGGTCACAGAACTATTCATTGGTAGAGCTTTTTTTGCCAATCAGGTTTGGTTTTAGCATAGCACAGTTTAATGGGTTCAGAAAAAGTTTTGGACTCAGCCAAATCGCTGGGAAGCTGAGCTCTGAAACACGTTAGCTGTGCAGACTTTGAGGAGTTATTTAACCTTTTGTGCGTGTGTCTCAGTTCTCTCATCTATAAAGTGGAGAAAATACTTCCAACCTCCCGAACTTACTGGAACGATTAAATGTGATAACACATATAATACACTTAGGACTGTGCCTGGCTCCGCATACACATAGCTGTTACTATGTAGTACATCTTTATATTACATGCCAATAAATCTTCAGTTTTTCAAGAGAAATTTTAATAAATTATCTGGGAGTATCCTCACAAGGTAGGTGATAATAATTGTAATCACTATAATAGCGTGCCACTTCACAACAATTTTGTAAATTATAAGAATTCTGCCTACATGTGTTAAATAACTTGCTCAAGACCACACAGCACACCAGTAGCAATGCTAACCTCTGCTAGGAAAGGGGAGAGCTGGAGATGAAAGATGACTCACACATAGTATCAAATCTCTGCAACTGAAGGGAATTGAAGAATGACAGAAAAACAAAGAACTCCTTCAAAGCAGACTGAGGTCAATTGCTAGCAGGGGTAAAGGCCAAGTGCTGCAGAGAACCAGAGGGACAGTCAATGAATTCTGCCTAGAGGTCTACATTTACCAAGGTTCCTAGCCAATAGCTCTAAAGCAGGTGAGACTATTTCAGAGCTCTGGAACACACTGTGTTTACTTGAAATCAGAAAAAGTTGGAGGTCTGGGAGTAGCATCACAGAAAGAAGTGGGCCAAGGAAATTTTTGAAAAATGCTGAGGCATTCATGGCCACTCCTGCACATTTTGGGGTGTGGGAGGGGAAACAGTGACCTTCATTACAATGGACAAATGAAGCATTCAGTACCAGGGATAATATGAACACTGTGATTATTCTGAAAAAAAAAAAGGCCCCTATCTGCTCAGTTTCAGAGGATTCAGAACGTGTTTTCCTCCCTTTGTCCCCAGTTTTGCTACTTTAGAACCCAGTGGATCAACTTCTCAAAGTAGACCTCTGGGTTTTAAGGACACTTTTTCTCTCTTCTCTCTTTCTCTCTTCTCTCTCAAGGCTTATACTATTCAGTGAGGTCTTGTCAATCAGTAAAACATAATGGTGCAGCAGAGAGGTATTTCTCCCTTCTCTGCTTCGTGCTAGTACCATAGAGTGTAGAAATTAAAGGGCTGGGCAGGGTGGCACAAGCCTGTAACCTCAGCACTCTGGATGCAGAGGCAGGTAGAACTCTGTGAGTTTGAGGTCAGCTTGGTCTACATAGTGAGTTCCAGGTAGGGCTACACAGCGAGACTTTGTCAAAAAAAAAAAAAAGAATTAAAGATTTCATTCCCTATTTGGAGGAAACTTTGATGAAGTAGAAACCCATGAATCATTGTGAACAAGCCATTTCGGCAGCCACCAACCTCCCTATCTCTAGACCCACTTTGTTTCTGATCAGCCTGTAAGACCAGACCTTATATAATGTTAAGTCGACCACAGGCAAGTTTGAGCATTCAGAAACTACAGGAGTCATGACTGATTGAAATGCTCAGCTCTACTGTACCTAGGTTTATTTGGGGTGTATGCCATTTAACTCTACCCTCTCTGCCACTATGGAGGTCTGGATGTCATAGCACATTGTCTGGCATAAAAATGACAAGGGAGCTGGCACTGAAGCCTTCCTGCAATGAAATGACATTTTACTGTTCCAGCCTTGCTGATCCTCATCCAACATATTTCATCTTATGCATAAATGCTTTAGGTTCTGTGGTAGGAACAGAATGCCCAGTGAAGAGTGAGACCTATTTTATGTCTTAAGGAGTTATACCAGGGTGCTAGGGATGTAGATCAGTTGGTAGAGTGTGCATCTAGCATTCATGAAGCCCTAGGTTTAATCAGACATGGTGGTACCCACCTGCAACCCAAACATTTGGGAGACAGGAAGACCAGAAGTTCAAGGTCACTTTTGGCTACGTAGTGAGTCTGAAACCATTTGGGATACATGAGACCTTGTCTAAAAAAGTAAAATAAAAAATAAAGCCAAGGAAGGGGTTCAGGTCAGGGATGTCCAACATTTTGGCTTCTCTGTGCCACATTAGATAAAGAAATTGTCTTGGGTCACAGGAAATACACAAATACTAACAAAAGTTGATGAGACAAAACAGATCTGTGTATAATTCTCATGCCTGCCTCCTCAGATAAGTGAGAAAAGCCCTCAAGTAGTAATCCTAATCTGCAGTGCCCCCTTCAGAGAGCCTTTTAGAATTGTCCAGCAGGTTCCAAGTTTGGGATCACCAATAAAGAAAATAAACATATCTAAGTAATTAAACATCATTGATTCTTTGATTTTTTTTTTTAAGAAAAAAAAAAAAAAACAGGGCAACAAAGCTAGCGGGGCATTTGGCACTGTATTGGAGAAGTTACTTTTTCAGGGTCTGGCTCAGTGGAAGTCACTGCTATTCTCAGCCAGTTCTCAAGGTGTTTATCAGATATTCTGGTTCTAACTCTATTAGCATGCTTCATTCTTGAAAATGTAGCGACTGCCAAAAAACAATGGCATGAATAGGATGTGACTGTTAAGCGATTTTTGTCTCTGGGAAGATAGGATCTCTACAAGTCTAATAAAAAGACACGAGCAAGATTTTTATGCTGAATGTCAGATTGCAGCTCTATACATTCCATTTGAAAATTGGCAGGTAGCAAATTTATGTTGACTGAAAACAGAGTAATGAATAAACTGAAATATTATTTCCCAGAAATCTTGTGATCTGTTTTCAAATTCTAGTATCAAATTGAAAAGCAAGGCTACATATTTTTTCACCGTTCACAAGACTCTGTTTAGCCAGTGTGTCTAAATGCATAAAACCGTTTGCCTCAATTTGAACATGCCGTAATTTCAGTTTCATTTGGAATGTTGTTATGATTTTAAATATTGCAATAAGTTGGTTTTCACCTTAAAAGATGCACATTTGACTCATTTAAATAATGACTAAACCCACTAAGAGTCTGTGAGTATTCATCAAGTTCTGGTACAGATTTTGTTTTGATACTATAAACAACTTAATAGCATGTCACAAGTCATAAAATCTCTTCAGCATTTGGCCCCAACCTAGACACCATTTACTTCTGAAAAGTAAATGATGCCACCATAGCTATCAAAATGTTTAAGGAATTCCTGGAATTGGCAACAATTTAATCCCTTGGCTCTTATGAAATTCATTTTTGATGATGAATTGCATCGCATTACTCCTTTCTAGTGCTTTTGTACATAAATTTTCTTGAAGTGCTGTGCAAATGAATTTAATTAAATGTGAGCTTGGAGCACAGTTGCATCATCTCCTATTAGTTTTACAAATTCCTCTCTTTTGCCGGATGTGGTAGTGCACGCCTTTAGTTCCAGCACTCGGGAGGCAGAGGCAGGTGGATCTCTGTGAGATCAAGGCCAGCCTGGTCTACATAGTGAGTGCCAGGCCAGTTGGGGTTACGGGGAGACCCTGTCTCAAAAAGACAAAGCAAAAAACAAACAACAAAACAAAACAAAAGAACTCACAGCAAAACAAAGCCCTTTCTTTCACCATCAGTGACTACAGTAAGTACACTGACAGCAGAGAAGATGGCTCTGGCATTTTTACTGCTGCGCATAAATTTCTTGTTTTAGCTGTGTCATTTATTATTATTATTATTGCTTTTAACATTTATTTATTTGTGTGCATGTACCCCTGTACTTGCATGTCACAGTGTGACTATCGAGGTCAGAGGGCGACTTGCAGGTGTTGGTTCTCCTCTTCCATGTGAATCCCAGGGATTAAACTCGGGTAGTGAGGCTTGGTGACAAGCACCTTTGCCTGCTGAGCCCTTAGTTTTGTGTTTTCATGGCCATTTTTTAGATTAAATCATGTCTTTTACCAATACCTCTAATAAAAATGGCAAGTTGAGCCAAATTTGTAGCATTGGTGTTGCCATCCATTATCAAAGCAGCTCTACTCTCCAAACTTTTTTTGATAAATTTTCTAATTTCTTCAATTTACCAGGCTAGAGTCTGGTAAATAAAAACTGATGTTAGAAATAGCCCTCTTCTTTTCAGAGCATGTTATGTCTGTCCTGCTCTCCACACATTGCTTAGAAAACTCACCATCAGTAAGTGGCTTTGGTTTTCTTACTATTAACTATGCCACCACATAACCAGCTTTTACAATAGAATCATCTGAGTTTTAGCTTTAAGTGTTTTGTTATTCAGAAGACACTTTTTTCAATTCCACCATTTTTCTTTATACACAATCCTTGACATACACCAATTTGGCAGCATGTTCTTGCATATAATGCCTTTTCAAATCGTCTTTGAAAACTTGTAGTGACCTCAAAGCTTCATCTCTTTCTTCTGGCTAGCTTTCACAGTGCTGGGAGATGCTATGCATGCTATTGGAAAAGAAAAGTAGTAATGAGCCTGTTTCACCAAATTTTTCACTCCCCTTTAGGAGACCGTACCCCTGAGGTTCCAGGGCTGACAAAACTGATAGAATACCTTCTATTTGGGTTTTGCATAGTTTATGACATCCAAGAAAGGGTGACTTACAAAGGCATAAATTCTCATAAGCTTTTCCTTCCCCATATTTGAAATGCCCACACCATTAGCACATCCTGCCCACAGTCTCTGCCAACTTTTCATGCACTGCCTCACTGGGGCCCATGACTCTGTTTCCTGTGTCCAATATGGTGATGGCTCCTCCCTTTTCCCAGTGCACTCAGCATCTCTCCACGTCTCTCAGTATAGTTTTCTAGACCCACCCACATTCAGTTCTAGCTTTTCAGATGATGCCTACCCTACAGAACCTTACCAAGCTCTGAACCTTGAAAGCTACAATAATGACTGACCTGGCAAGATATAACCTCTGGTGCAATAGTGGCACAAATGTTATGGGAATAACCAACCACCTTCTCACTGAATTTAAGACAAGAATCTAGTATGGATGGGGGAAGGAGGGAGGTGAACAAGAAACCACAGACCTAGCTGAAGAATTATTTGTAATTGATAGTTGTTGGAAGAGGGTGAGTCAGTGTTCTTTGAAGTTGTGACTCCAAGTAGGTTGACCAGGTTCCAGGGTATGGAACCACATCCAAGGGCATTTGGGGAACACAAATTAGACTTGACAAGCCCCTAAGAAAAAGGAATAGAGGGGGGGTGGAAAGATGACTCAGTACTTAATAACATTGGCTACTCTTGCAAAGGACCTAGGCTCAGTTCCCAGTGCCCACATGGTGGCTCCAGGGAATGTGATGCCCTCTTCTCACCTCTGTGGGCACTGAATACACAGGGTGCAGTTATATACGTGCAGGCAAAACACTCATACACATAAAAATAAAAATAAAAACAAAAAAATTAAAAACAATAAAGGACATGAAGTGAAGGGGTAGGAGGTGGAGGTGGGTCTCAGCAGAAATAGAGAAGAGGTTCTGAGAGACAGGGGTCTGAATATGATCAAAATACATTGTATGAAATTCTCAAATAATCATTAGAAATATTATACTTTAAAAGGAAAGAAAATCACCTTTTATTCTGATGGACCTGACCTTATATGTGCCCTGATCTTTCTCACAGATTTCAGTATCTTTTCTTTATTCTGTGCATTTAGTGTTTTGGTTATTATATGTCTGTCATAGGGAACTTCTTTCTAGTTCTGCCTATTTGGTGTTCTGTGTGCCTCTTGTACCTTGATAGGCATCTCTTTCATTAGATTTGGGAAATTTTCTTCTAAAATTTTGTCAAAAATATTTTCTGTGCCTGTTGAAGAAACCTGGGTTTCTTCTCCTTATGTCTATGATTTCTGGATTTGGTCTTTTTATAGTGCTCCACGGTTCCTGCATATTCCCTTCCTGGGCTATTTTAGATTTAACATTTTCTTTAACTGAGTGATCCATTTCCCCTACCTTGACTTCCAGAGCTGATAGTCTCCCTTCTACTACATCAGTCTATTGGTGAAGCTTTCCTGTAAGCTTTTTGTTTGACTCCCTCAGTTTTTCATTTTGAATTTTATTTCAGTTTGGCCTTTTGTCAGAGATTCAGTGTCTTTACTAAATTCTTATTTCATGACTTGAATTGTTCTACTTATTTCATTCACCTGTGTTTTATAGATTTTTAATGCAGTTTTTTGTTTATAGCCTCTTTGAGTTCCTCGAACATAATTACAATTACTATTTTGAAATCATTATCTTGTGCATCAACTAGATTGCCTTTCTCAGGAAACATAACAATGAGGGTGCAAATTTTTGGAGGAGACATATTGTCTTAATTATTCATGTTGTTTGTGTTTTCATGATGGGACCTAGGGTATCTGGAGTTGTGTTGGTGGTGGGTTTGCCTGGTATGGCTCTATCTTACCTTTTTTGAGTGAGTGTTTGGATCTTTTTTTGCCATTACCCTAATATGTCAGGATGTGTCCCTGATGAGTGATTGGTGTTCAGTCTTGGATCCACTCTGTGTTGATATGCAAATGGGGTGTAAGAAGTGGTCTCAGTTCAGCTAAGGATAGGTGCAACTTCTGAACCTAAGGATCTAGGAAAGATTCAACATGGTCCCTCCCAGTGGAGTGGTGGAGGTGGCAGGTTGGTGGCTAGCTACTAAGTGAGCAGGTGGGCAGACAGGTCAGTGTTGAATTTTGATTGAAAGCACAGGTGTGATTCAAATTCAGTGATAACCAGGAAAACGTGAAAATGTAACTCTTAGTTGAGTTTGTCTGGGCTGATGCACAGGCTGCACAACACCAGCTATGCATGGTGGTGTGGGGATGGCAGCAAGGGCAGGAGAAATTCTGCAGAACTGACCCAGCTGAGCCTGTGTGAAGGCAGTGTGACTGAGAGCTAGGCCTGGGAGTGCGTGAAGGTGGGGAGGGAATACTGGGATGTGGAAACTCACCAGTCTGGCAGATGTGCAGGTGTGTGACCCAAGGTAGGCCTTGGGAGCATGGGGCAATGGACAGGGAATGCTACGGTTGGGGAACTCACCAGTCTGGTGCGTGTACAAGGTGTGCGACCTGAGCTAGGCCTGGGAGACTGGGATGTCTGAAAATTGGACTTTCTTAATAACAGGAAATATATTCCGACTTCAGGGTGTTGGCACAGGGCTCTGGCACACTCCTGCTCCTTCTCCCACTCTTTCTACCTGGCTCCTTCTCATTCATCAGGACCCAGCTAGAATGTCTCTTCCTTGAAGAGGTCTTCTCTCCTTTCATGTGGTAAAAATCACAAGAAATGCACACATCAGTTTCCACTCCTGTTCCTGACACAGGACTTCTAAATTCCTAGGGATTTCCTAGACTAAGAGTATCTTTTGTTCTAATGAAGAGACTTTTTCTGGTCTCCTGGATAGGGACTAGTACCAGAAAGACCAACCATGATTGTAAGCTTGGAGCTTTCAGTCTCTGTCTGCATTCTCCAAAGAGGGCAGAGGAGCTGAAATAAGCTTTTTTAGACTGGGGCCAATGAAATGGCTCAGTGGATAAGGGCACTTGCTGCCAAGCCCAACAACTTGGGTTCAATTCCCAGAATCCCCAGAACCCACATGGTGGAAGGAAATAAATGATTTCTGCAAATTGTCCTCTGACCTCCACATGCGAACTGCACATGTGTACACGTGCACAAATAAATAAGTGAAAAAAGTAAATCCCTAGACTGTGTAGCCTGGAGAGGTTCCTGGCTGAAAATGTCCATGGTGGGCAGGGCGGGGGCAGGGGGGATGCTACAACTGTGTGGAACAGATGCCCCTGCACTCAGGACCCTCCCAGACCTTGACTTTTATGTGTCTTCATCTGCTGTTCATCTGTACCCTCAGTTAATAAACTAGTCAATATAGTAAGCAAAGTGTTTCCCCCAAGTTCTGTGAGCTGTCTTGCAAATTAATAAAACCTGAAAAGAGAATTGGATGCCCAGTTTACTGTTGTTGGGATTGACATATAAAGTGAGGAGGGGACTCTTATGAGGTGAGTCCTTAACCTATGAGATATAAGACTGTCTCCAAGTAGTTAGTGTCAGAGTTGACCCCGTTGGTGTCTTAAAGATAATTGTTAAATGTGGGGAAAACTCTCATATGTCTGGTGTCACAAATGTATTGAGTAACTTGTTGGTATATGAGAGCAGGAAAAACACTTTGTTTTGGCCACATCCTTAACATGTATGTGAGTTCAAGGCCAGCCTGGTTTATATAGTGAGTTCCAGGCCAGCTGGGGCTATAGGGAGACCCTGTCTCAAAAAGACCAAAAAAAAATCTTGTTCTGTTAATTTCTTTCATAGAATTCTCATTGCCTCTTACTATCTTATCTTGTTCATTTACTTTCTTATTGTCTGACTTCCATACTAGGCTATAAGCTTTAAGGAAGCAAGAATGGGTTTCATGTCTATTTGCCACCATATATCCAGCCTCTGGGATAATGTCTAGCATGAAGTAGATGCTCAGCCAATATTGGATTAATATATACCCCAATATTAACATATTTATTAGGTAAATAATGTGAATCAACACCATAGTGAAAATGATGATAAAACAAGTAGTTTCCTAAGAGTCTGTAAGAAGAGACTTTCAAAATGATGTTGTATGAACAAGAGCCTACAAATCATTTGTAGTTCAGAAAATATTTTCACTCCCCTTTCCTTGACTCCATATCTTCTTAAAAATAATTCTCACCTGGATACCTGGGAAAAAATAAAGTTGCAGAATTCTAAAGAACATTTGCGCTGGTGTCTTATTTGAGGGAATTTTATTACATATTTTAAGATAAAGATATTTATTTGGCATATTAGATGTCTGTGTTAGTCATAAGTCACTTGATCTATCTGCATGAACATGTTGAGATGAAAGCATTTGAAAACCATGCTTTTCCCACTATGTTTAAATGACTCTCTATATTCATCTCTTACAACTCATAGTCAGTGTTAATGTTCAAGTATATGGCTTCAGTTATTTCTTTTGAATTAGATATCGTTAATTTTAAATATCGCTAATTAGGAATTTTATGATTAATTTAATATTAGGTAAATTATAACCTCGAGTATAGCAACTGAAATCAATAAAAAACTATTTGTTGGGGCTGGAGAGATGGCTGTTCAGAGCACTTCCTCCTTAATCACGAGCCCTGTAATTTGGATCCCAGCACCCACTTAACAAAAGTTGGCCTATAACCCCTGCTCTGGGGGATCCAACACCCTCTCCTGATCTCCCTGCACATGCACACACATGCACATGCACATATATACTAACACAGACACAAACAGAGATAATAATAAAGAGAAACAATTTGCAGCATGTATCTCTTTAGGAACATGTCAAGAAAGACTTTGGCAAAGGTAGAAGTAACTCAAAACTAGACATTTTCTATAACAAGAAAAATTCCATTTTCTTATTCTGATTTACCACTAAATTTTAGATTTGATGAGTGTCTCATTTTTATAGTTAATATGGAAATTAAATTTAACGTGGAATCCAACTTTTACATGGACTTGGAATCCAACTTTTATATTTGTAGATTAAGTAAGAATAAGTTATTTGCTGCTGTGCTCTGAATGTTTGTTTCCATTATAAGATTCATCTGTTAAAATCTCTATCCTTAGATTAGGGGATGGACCTATGGAGGTAATTGTCACAAAGATGGAGCCCTCATGAATGATACTGGTGTCCTTATAAAAGAGGCCTGAGAGAGCTAGCTACTTTGAGCCACCATGTGAGTGAAAAAGATGTGAACTAGAAACTGGGCCCTTGGGGCCAAAGAGATGGCTCAGCAGTTAAGAGCACTAACCGCTCTTGCAGAGGACCTGGTTTGATTCCCAGCACGGACATGGCAGCTAACAACTGCTCATAACTTCAGTTCCAGGGAATCCAACACCCTCTTCTGACCTCTGTGGGTATTGCATGACACAGGTGTACTTGTGTACAAGTAGGCAATACACTCATACACATAAAAATAATAAATAAAAATTTAAAAAAATACATAAAGTGGGCCCTCACTAAATACTGAATCTCCCAGCACTACCTAGATCTTTAACTTCTAAGCTTCCAAAACTGTAAGAAGAAATTTTTATTGCCTATAACCTGCATAGTTGATGAGATTATGTTACAGTAGCTTGACGACACAAGACAATATCTAGAGACATCAGATTTGTCTTTATATACCCGGGTATAAACCCCCCTGTCCCACCACTCCCTCTCCCTCCACCAGGGAAAACCTTCCAATGCCGCCTGCAGTCTTCAGATTTATTGGGTCTGGAGTCCCTCTAGTGGCTCAAACTTTGGGTGCATTTTTTAAATTCATAAACCTGCCAAATTTGGTTTAATGTAAACAAGCAAAAGAACACCAGAACTGTTATTATAGTGGTTTTCTGTTTTGTTCATCTGCTTGTTTGTCTGATTTTTTTGAGACAGGATCTCATTCTTTAGGCCAGGCTGGCTGGATCTCACTATGTAGCTCAGGTTGGCCTGGAACTTGTCTCCAGTGTTGGGATATAGATGGGAGCCACTAGGCCCAGCTTAGAGTAGTTTTCTGCAAGACTATGTCATTGAAGGTATGATAAATGTGGATGTACAGATGGGAGAAACAATAGTGTTGAGAAATGGTCTGACTCTAAGGAGCAGGGTAGACGTTACTGGCTGCCTGGGAAAGACATATGCAGTTGTACCGAGAATGCATGAACAAGAGTTTGAAGGCTGAGGAACAGGACATCTATAACCTAAGGCAAGGACGTGCCCTTTGAGGTGGAAAGTAGAGTGAGTATTTCCTGGCACTGGGTCCCACAAGGTCAGACTACTTAGCTGCTGAGCCAGCCCCTTCTTTCTGATTTTTAGACCCTCAGAGCTCTACGGAACTAGAATAAATTTCACAAGGTAAAGGCATCATGATTGAATTACCTCACAGGTATTTTATTTACATATTCAGTAGCCAGGTTTTTCTCTAAAGTCTTTTTACTTCAGAAAAATGCAAACTGTTATTGAGAAG
Source organism: Nannospalax galili (assembly GCF_000622305.1). Lineage (NCBI taxonomy): Eukaryota > Metazoa > Chordata > Mammalia > Rodentia > Spalacidae > Nannospalax > Nannospalax galili. The sequence goes on from NW_008330576.1 coordinate 894,632, forward strand.
TCTAGAGACAAAGAGACCAGGCACTAACATGATTGAGAGAAGAAAATAGGAATGTGCAGGCCATTTTAGGACATCCTAATGCTATATATTTCTGGTGCCTTTTAAGTGTTTCCAGCATTGGAGCTGGGAAAGTATAGTGGTGATCAATTAAATTCCTGTATGTATGTGTGTGTGTGTGTGTGTGTGTGTGTGTGTGTGTGTGTCTTCTGTCTGTCTGTCTGTCTAGAAGTCCATTATACTGTATGCCATTAAGTTTGAACAGAATGAGACCAGGAATTGGCATTGGTCCGTAGATCCCAGATCCCACATTACCCTCTGTTGACAACATATTCCTATACAATCTGGGGTTATAACAACAACCTCCCAACAGGACACTATCTGCAGTATCAATGGTTGTCTTGGGAATTTGGGCTGTAGTGAAGGTAGAAGTCCATTATACTGTATGCCATTAAGTTTGAACAGAATGAGACCAGGAATTGGCATTGGTCCGTAGATCCCAGATCCCACATTACCCTCTGTTGACAACATATTCCTATACAATCTGGGGTTATAACAACAACCTCCCAACAGGACACTATCTGCAGTATCAATGGTTGTCTTGGGAATTTGGGCTGTAGTGAAGGTGGGGAAAAACAAAGGTAGGAAGATTTGAGGAGCCTCAAAAAGAAGGCACATTTTCTTGCCTCCAAATATCTGTACTTCTCTTTCAAAAAGAGATAGGAAATTAACTTCCTGATAAATAGGAAAGTGGAACTCCATATGAAAAAGGAAGAGGAAAGTAGAAAGGTGGAAAAACAGTGGGCAGTAGTAGTCTTATGTTGACAGATATTGCCTCTGTACAAGTACAGGACTTAATAGACAGTAAGCACTCGTCCTATGAACAGAAGATGTAGTGGTTAAGCTGTTGCTAAAAAATATTCAAAGTAAAATCAGAACAAATGTATTGATGTGTTACATGTGTATCAGTCTAGTTTTCCTTTTTTTCCCCTCTCAAAGGGATTTTTTGGTGCCACACCCAGTTGTGTTGATGTTTTTCTATAGAAAGCAGCTTAGGCTTCCCCCAGTGGGCTACACCACTGGTTGTAGAAAGTGTCATGTCTGTAATCTCAACTACAAGTCACTGACGACATTAGCATTTAGATCTCTAAAATACTGTGCCCATGGGTGATAGCCAGTGCTTCTTCAGAAAATGGTCTAAATGTTAATCTAAAGGGTATGTGTTGATGCTCCAGTTTGAAGACCAGGAAAAAGCATGCAGGGCTGGTGAGTGCCAGAGTATAAACCTAAAAGTCTAGTGAAGGAGAGATGATGTCCCTCGAACTCCTGTCTAGACCATCTCCTCCAGTGTGTTATGATGTCCCCCAGACTCTGTCTAGACCATTTCTTCCAGTGTTATGATGCCCCCCAGACTCCTATTTAGACCGTCTCCTCCAGTGTGTTATGATGTCCCTCAGACTCCAGTACAGAAGGTCTGCTTAAAGCCCCAAGGATGGGCAACTCGTATCAGGAAACCGAACCCAAAGTCTAGGGAGGGCAGGCGCGCAGTCTCACTTTCCCATTGGCCGTTTCGACCTTCAGTCACCGCAGCGCTTGCGCACCACCTGCTTCCGGATAGAGAACCGAGCGTTCAGTCCCTCCGTGTCCGGGTGGAATTGCCGGCTTCCGCGGCGAGGTTCTGTTGGGACATGGCCCCGGACTCGGGGCCTTTCCCCGACGGGCCGCTCCTGAAGCTGCTGCCCGCAGAGCCCAAAGACCGGGGCACCCAGCGCTGCCGCCTGGGTCCGGCCGCCCTCCGCAGCCTGGGCGCGCACCTGGGCTCGGCGCTGACGATCGCGCTGCCGGGAGGCGGCTGCTGCCTGTGCACTGCCTGGCCGCGGCGGGACGGCGCGGACGGCTTCGTGCAGCTGGACGCGCAGTGCGCGAGCCCCAGGGCCGCGGCGTCGGGGGCCGCGGGGAGCCTGCGCCTGAGCAGCCTGCAACCGGTGCCTTGCCCGCCCCTGCGGCGCCTGACGGTGTGGCCGGTGCTGCGGCCGCAGGCGGGAGCCCAGAGTCCGGTCGCGGTGCTGGAGGCCGCGCAGGAGTTGCTGCGCAACCGGCCGGTCTCCCGGGGCCACGTGCTGGCCACTCCGCCCGGCTCTCCGGGCCCGGTGTCCGCGCTGCACGTGGTCGGCGGCACGCCGGACCCTCACCCGGCCGGGCTGGTCACACCGCAGACGGTCATCGCCCTTAGCGCCGAGCCGCCGGCGCTCGCCGAGCCGCCGGTGGAGCTGCCACTGGGCGGCCTTTCGGAGGTGGCCGACGAGCTGCGGGAGCTGCTCTGCCTGCCGCTGCGCTACCCGCGCGCCCTAGCAGCGCTAGGGCTGGCGGTGCCCGGCGGGGTGCTGCTGGCGGGGCCCCCGGGAGTGGGTAAGACGCAGCTGGTGCGGGCCGTGGCTCGGGAGGCTGGCGCCGAGTTGCTGGCGGTAAGCGCCCCGGCGCTGCAGGGCGCACGGCCCGGGGAGACGGAGGAGAACGTGCGGCGGGTCTTCCAGCGCGCGCGGGAGCTGGCCCGCCGAGGGCCCAGCCTGCTCTTCCTGGACGAGGTGGACGCCTTGTGTCCCCGGAGGGGCGGCGCACAGCGAGCCCCGGAGAGCCGCGCGGTGGCACAGGTGTTGACGCTGCTGGACGGCATCCACGGCGACCGGGAGGTTGTGGTCGTGGGAGCCACCAACCGGCCCGATGACTTAGACCCAGCGCTGCGCAGGCCCGGGAGATTTGACCGAGAGGTGACTAGCCCCGGCGGGTTAAACCCTGGTATCTCTCCTCCTTGGATGAGGCCGGATTGGGGCTGTTCGTAGCGCATCTGTGCCTGATAGTCACGTAGAGTCTAATCAGAAACAGGATAGGCATTAGGGGTTCGTCTTGTTGCGCAGGTCATGAAGATGAATGATCAAGATCAGTAATGTTAATTCTTGAGGATAACAAACGTATTAAACTGTAATAGCTTTGGAATGGGAACGGAAAGTAGGATTGCCCCCAAATGTATGTTGAAATAAAAATGGAGGAAGCAGGAAAGAAGTAGAAAATAGGCATTAACTCTTCCGTTTTATTCATCCCTTGTCAGGACACTTAGCCCACAGTTGCTTCCTGAATTGTCAAGAACGTTGACTATTCAATGCTGCCTTGCCTTACAAGCTTCGGTCCTAAATTTATGGTTTAATTTCTAAGGAATAGTTTGAAGTTAGTGATTAATGCTTGAATTTCATGGCAGGATTTTAAGAAGTGATAATCACACATTTTTAGCTTGATCTTTTCAGGGTTTAAGTGGCTTTCTTCCTTATGTCATCTATCATAAAGATTTTAAGTTGTATGCTTTCATTCTGCTTTTGCTTTCCCTGTAGGTGGTCATTGGAACTCCCACACTTAAACAAAGAGAGGCAATTCTTCGAGTGATTACCTCAAAGATGCCCATCTCCGATCATGTTGATTTGGGTCTCCTTGCAGAAATGACAGTTGGCTATGTTGGCGCTGACCTGACAGCACTCTGTAGGGAGGCAGCCATGTGTGCTCTTCTTCATAGTGAGAAGGTAAGAAATACTGATTTGTGACTGCCTATGTTCATCTTCTTTATTAAAGTGGCAATTTGGGGGTAAGAGTAAATGGTAAGTATATTATCTTGGAATGGTTGGTAGCCTCCATAGCTGCTTCATGTACATATTTACTCTCAATTCCATATAAATAATATGTTTGAAGATGGGGATAAAGGACTGAGCCAGGTAGGCCTACGTAGTGAATGTTCCTCATTGCCACAGTAACTCCCTAGTGCTAAAGCCCAAAGCAGCCAGGAAGGCACTGCAGCCCCAGAAGAATCAGGCAGATTTGAATTTTGAAATTTTTAAAGCAGCTACTTATACAAAAGTTAGAAAAAAGTAGAAAACTTTCTGTATACCCTTCATCCAGATTCTGAGTAATGTCCCACCACACTGACTTGGTCATTCTTTATATATTTGACTTTACATATATGTATGTTTCTGAATCATTGGAGACTACGTGTAGCCATGATGCCCTTTACCTTTGGGAAATGCAAGTGTAATTGCTGACAAGAATTTTAGCCACTGGTGATACTTTTACCTAGTAGATCTTAATCTAGAACTATCTTCAGTCTTTGTTCTGTCCCTTTTTAAGAGCTTTTATTAGAGTTCAAGTCATCAGTCCTGTAGACGTCAGTTGATTTTGGCTGATGCTTCCTCATGGCTTACTTCATTTTGGGCAATAATAACGAAACAGTCTATTTTTCTCATCACATTATGCAGCATTCTGGCCTATAGAAGTTAACTTTGATTTCGAGGACAAGATGATGTCCGTAAGTTTTCTTCATTGTCAAGATACTGTTTTTCCCTTATTATTAATAAATATCTATGGGAAAAATAAGCTTTTCTAACCCAAGAAACAGTTGGGTTAAAGATTGTCTTTGGCATTCATATCTTAATTCATGATCAATTTAAAACTATTTAAGATATTGCCTTAAATATATTTTTCAACACTATTGATTTGAAAACCAAGTCATTTTGTATATAATAATTCCAAGTCCCTAAACCTCATCAGCAAAAGATTAATTTTAGCAACTGAGGATTCTGTAACATTTCACCTTAAGTTACAGCATCAAAATTGTTCTTTTGACTTAAGCTATAAAAGGATGATTTTTCAACTTTTCATCCTAATAAGGATCATCATCAAATTTGGTACCAATACTGCTTCAGGTTCTTTTTTTTTTTTTTTTTTCGGTCTTTTTGAGACAGGGTCTCCCTGTAGCCCCAGCTGTCCTGGAACTCACTATGTAGACCAGGCTGGCCTTGAGCTCACAGAGATCCGCCTGCCTCTGCCTCCTGAGTGCTGGGATTAAAGGCATGTGCCACCACACCCAGCTACTGCTTGAGGTTTTAATGGGCCCATGTGTAAAGGTGTGAGAATATAGGTCCTTTGTGGGAAAGGATGAGAGTTCAAGAGATGGGAAGGGAAACACATTTAGGATTCCCTCTGCTTTGAAGTTCCAGGTTTGATCTGAAGTGTCTCTGGCTTAGGTGGACCAGTCAGCTCACTGCTACTTCAGGAGGGACCTCCCTAAGTCTAGTTACCACAGGTGACGGCTGAGTTCAGAAACAACCCAGGGGAAGTGGAAGCAAGAAGGGCCAGAGACATCTGGGAAGGTAAAAAAGCTACTATAGTTATGTGCTGCAGTCTTTTCATCAAAACAGCCAATACAGAGCAGTGACAAAAATCACCTAATGATACATTTGTCAGAGTGTGTCCCTATCATTGAGCAATGACCAAAATTAAGCAGAATAGAAAAGTACAAACTTTGCTTAAGACATCACCTTAGAAATTGCAATTGTTAATATTTTGGATAATACTACTCAGAACAGCTCTACCATATGTATCCACTTTCATGATCTTGTATAAATGGGATAAGTAGTTGAAAAATGGGAATTTGTGGACAACTCAGTGCTTAGTTTATGTATCTGAGTGTTTTACCTATATGTCTGTATGTGCACCATGTGTGTTCTTGGTGCCCACAGAATCCAGAAGAGGGTGTGGAATCCCCAGGAACTAGAGTTATAGACAGTTGTGAGCTGCTGTGTGGATACTGGGAATTGAGTCCAGGTCCTCTGCAAGGGCAGCAAATGCTCTTAACTGCTGAGCCAAAAATTGCTTCAAGAAAATTGTAAAATAAAAATCTAATGTTATAGAGAAAACTGTCTTAACAGCTAGAGAGGACATGATTTGCTAATTTGGACATTTGGAGAAGGATATAAATAATCAGACCTAAAACTAGGCAAGACACATTTAGCCCAATTTCCTTCCTATAGAAAGACCAGTAATCTAAAACAGTATTCACATCAGCAAGGCAAAACCAACAACCCAAGAAAAGATACGAGTGGGCGCTTGACAATAAAATGAGTGTCAGTAAACATGAAAAGTTACTCAGCTTCTTTGAAAATTACTCCCTTTTTGTTTAAACTCTTTATTTTCAAATCATTTAAAATGTAAGCAAGCTCTTAACTTTCTTGCCCTTCCTTCTGTGTATACATAATTATGTTTTGTTTTGTTTTTTATGGGAGCCGTTTGAAAACTGGGGTTTTTGTTTTTAGTCAGTTTTGGTTTTGGCATAAGTGATGCAGGTTAGTATTCTTACGGAATAGTCGGGTTCCAGGTCTGCATCCCTCTTGGGATGCAGTAATCAGTATTGTGTCCTTAACATTCCTATATGTGGTGGCACAAGGTATCCATTGGCTCCTGGTGATACTAACTGAACAACCAGTTACAGTGGTGTCCAGTTTCTTCCTGTGGAGCTATTTTCTCATTTGCCACTGATAAGAAATCTTTGAAGAGATGCTGTGAAACGTGACAGTGTCCTCTCCTCATCAAACACTCCTGTTCATAGCCAGAATAGCTTGTACTAAAAGTTGGAAAAAAAAAAAAAAAAGGTGACCGTGATTCCATTATTTTTTCCATTTCACTCTGAATTGAGGAATTTTAATAAACACAGTGTTGAATGCCAAATCTTCCTGTCACATTATCATAATCCTAAAAGTTTATTGGAGCCTTAGTGTGAGGAACAAGAGCTTCATATTATTGGAGGGGAAGAAATTACTGTGGCTTTCTCTGAGGACAGTTTGGTAATAGCTGTAGCTGTCAAAATTAAAATCGTGTATACTCGAACTCTATAATTCCACTTTGAGGAAATTATCATGTACTTGAACATTGGGATTTTCAGTTACAGCTTTGTTTTTATAACAAGATGGTTGATGACCTAATGTTTATCAGAGGAAATAGTTAAATTACGGTACATCCAGCCAGGCATACCTTTGATCCCAGCACTTGGGAAACAAGAGACAGGCGGATCTCTGTGAGATCAAGGCCAGCCTGGTCTACACAGCAAGTTCCAGGCCAGCTGAGCTACAGGGAGACCCTGTCTCGAAAAAGCAAAGAACAAAAACCTTATTATATATGTATATCATGGTGTATTATACTCTTGTCCAAAAAGAGTGACATAGAATTATCTTAGTTGACATGAAAAGATTTCTAAGATAAGTGACACAATATGAATAATATGGTTAAATTTGCTTATCTATTCATAAGGATATGTATGTTTATTATCATAAAACATGCTAGAAAAATACATGGGAGCTGTTGGGATCCTTTGGTGTAGATGCTATTAGGAACTGGTGGGGAGATAATCAATTTTTTTGCCCTATGTATAATTTTTTAATGATAATTTATAAAAGATTTTTAAAAGGCTTTGTGCTTGTATACTACAAAAAGAGCTTACCTAATTTTTGGTTTGATTTTTCTTTTGGGGATGTCATTCTTCAGAACCAAGACAGTCCGATGATTGATGAAACACACTTTCTTGAAGCTTTTAAAAAGATTCAGCCTTCATCATTTCGAGGTATCATTGGACTGACGGACATCAAGCCTGTTGGCTGGGAGCAGATAGGTGGACTTGAAGATGTAAAACTGAAGTTGAAACAGGTAACAGTTCTAGTCAATGTAGGCAGGTAGACTGCTACAGGGGGACATTCTGAGCAGTTAGAGTAAACCCTGCACTGAAACTGCTCCTACCGTTTTACCTAACGGTCTTATTGAGCTAGACTTCTATAGACATACATCAAAGCCAGTTTTCGTGTTTCCCCATTCCTAACCCTCTTTTTTATTTTTGCTTTAAAGAGTTTATTATAATACAGAGCAGAGGTCAGCAAAGAGAGAGAGTAAATCACTGAGCCATGCAGGCTCTGCCCCATTCCTTGGTGTCACCGCAGGGTGAGAGCAGATCGTGAGCACATTTGACCTCTGTGTCCACAGGTTCTGCATCAGTGGATTCAGCCAACTATTGAATTGAACAGATCCAGACATTTTTCTTCTGATTCCCTAAACAGTACCGTGTGCCAACTATGTACAAACTATTTACATTACCTAGGTAGTAAAAGAATCTAGAGAAAATTTGAAATATATATAGGATGTGTGTAGGTTCTGTGTGAATACTATCTTCCCTCAGTGCTGGGGATTGAAACCAGGGTCTTTTCATGGGTTTGTCTCATTTAATCTGAGAGAGGTTAGCCATGCTTTCCTTTGATACTCCTTGTTGGCTTAGTTGTGAAGCTTTCCTGCCTCTCTGAGCACTCTTTTCCCTTAAATGGTGCTCCAGGAGGCTCGTGGACACCCTCTTTTTGCAGTCTAAGTTTATGAGCACAGTGTCTAAGACTGTCTTGTTTGTTTGAGCAGGGTTTCCCTGTAGCCCCAGCTGGCCTGGAACTCGCTATATAGACCACTCTTGACTTGGAAATCTGTATATATCTTGAGTAGACTTTTCTTCAGGTTAATCAGGACTACTTAGCTGCCTGCCTACTAGATAACCACAGGGTCATCACTGTATCATCACTGTATCTAAGGTCCAGCTAATCACCTCCACCTCCACACTTAGATCGCTGCCTTGGTGAATGCAGCCAGCCAGCCATCACCAGTGTCAGAAGCCATATTGTAATGCACAGGGCCAGAACTTAGTCCCTATGTAAAATGCAATTCTCTTTTATATTTCGTTATCAATTCCAGCCTTGCCATCTTCATTGCCTGTGGCAGATCCAGCCTTATGATTTTTGTAGCATGGCTCATTACAAGAGACGTCTAATTGGTCTCTTCACCTTCAGTTTCCTTTCCTTCCAGAGCATCCACATATTTCTGCAGTGCTGCCTGAAACTTTCCGGGTGTCTTATGCTCCGCCTCATCCTCCACCTAACTGCAGTCAGGGTTCCTGTTCGCTGCTGGGGGAGTCAGTTCCATGGCTTCATGCATCTCTCTTTGTAGTGTTCTTCTTGGTGCCCTTTTCAGGCCTGGCTATTTCCCTCTATGCAAAGATCTTACACTTCCTTTCTCCTTGCTTGAGGTCACTTTTGGTTCAGTAAGCTGAGCAACTTCACTCCTAAAGTTTCTAAGCCCAAGTTTCTATAGCTATAAAATGATGGTAAAACCATTTACCTTAGAGGTAGCGAGGTCTTCGGGGGTCAGTTAACATTTACTGAGTGCCTGCTTTTGGCAGGTGTCATTGTGTGTTCTAAGGATTTAGCCCTGGCTTTTGCTGACACTGTTGCAAGAGCAGAATGACAAACCCAAGATTTGGAAAGAACAGTAGTGATTTTACAAATGCTCTGAGTAAACACTAGACAGAAGCACAGACGGTGGCTAGGAAAGGAAGTTCTACTTTGGGGTGGTTAGGGAAGTCTTTAAGGTGGTACGTTTGAGCTGAGGTGTGGGAGATAAAGAATAGCCACACAGATGTTCAGGCACAGGGTAGGGTGAAAAAAAAGGCCCTAGGGTGTGAACAAGCCATGTATTGGAGAACTGGATCTGTCAGGCCTTGGAAGCAGTGTTAAGAAAGGAGTTTTGATTGGGATGCTATGGTAGTTTTGATGGGAAGTCACTAAAAAGCGTTAAGCAGGGAGGAGTGCAGTGTGACCTAGGTTCTGAGATCCTTGGCTGGTGTGCACATTTCATAAAGCTGGGAAGTGCTGAGTGAGGAGGGATTTAGGATGTGACTGTTAAACAATTCTGTTCCTCTTCGTCTGTTTACAGTGTGTTGAGTGGCCTCTGAAGTTCCCTCAAGAATTTGTTAGGATGGGCCTGACACAACCAAAGGGCCTTCTCCTCTATGGCCCCCCTGGATGTGCCAAAACCAGCCTGGTTAGAGCCCTGGCCACAAGCTGCCATTGCTCTTTTGTCTCAGTGAGCGGAGCTGACCTCTTTTCACCTTTTGTTGGAGATTCAGAAAAAGCCTTGTCTCAGGTTTGTTTCTCTCCAGTATATTTAAGTTTACTTTTGACTTTTAGTTCATGTCTCATAGATAAACCTTATTTTCAAAAGTATTGATTGACTTTTCCCAATTATAAAAGTTATACATGCTTAAGTTTAAATAAGAGCCCCCTGTAATCCCTCTACCTTTGTTCAATTTCTTCTCTGTTTTTATCTATCTACAGTTTTACTGTGATTTTTTTTTTTTTTTTAATGTGTGTAGGTATGTGCATGTGAGTGTAGGTCCCTTCAGAATCCACAAGAGAGCATTGGATCCCTGGAGCTAGAGTTACAGGCAGTTATAAACTGCCTGAAGTGGGTGCTGGGAACCAAGCTTGGGGCCTTGTAAGAGCTCTATGTGCACTTAACCACTGAGTCATCTCTCTAGTCCCTTTATCTTGATTTTTAAAATTAACTTGGTTGCTGGGTGTGAGGCAGGTCTCCTGAGTTGGGGGTTCTTTAAAAGCGGCGGGGCGGGGACTGGAGAGGTGGTGCAATGGTAAGGGCAGCCAGTACTGTTAACCATTAGCTATCACTTCAGCCCCTTAAATATCTTTTAAGAATACAAACTTTTAACTGCTACCTATCATTAGCCATTATTTTATTTCTTTATTCCTGGTTCTTGAGCACTTAAAATCTTTACTTTTCTGTTTTAAAAATTGCAAGTAGTCAAATCAAGTAGGACATAGAATCATGTGGATAGTGTGTAACATTTTTTTCCCCCTGACCAAAGGTATTTCGACAAGCAAGAGCCAATACTCCAGCAATTGTGTTTCTGGATGAAATTGATTCCATCCTGGGCTCTCGCTCAGTTTGCAGTGCAGGATGTGATGTTCAGGAGCGGGTTCTTTCTGTTCTGCTGAATGAATTAGATGGTGTGGGACTTAAGACAATAGAGAGAAGAGGAAGTAAATCAAACCAACAGGGTAAATACCAGGAGCTGGAAAAATCCAAGAGGTACTTATTAGCCAGATACACCAAAATTCAGGCCAGCATTAAATAGAATTCCTACATGGCTACTTTTCCTGTGCTGAGTTTATTTTCGAGAAGGATTTATGTAATATCATTTGAATTTGTGGCATTTTTATAGGGCTTGTAAAAATTGTGATTTAGCCAAGAAAAGTGAAAATTTTTATAATTGTATGTGAATTCTGTACTTCCTAAGAATGAGAAATGTATTTTACTTAATGGAGAAGGGAATGCATTTTCTTGTCTTAACAGCTCAGTTGAAGTAAACCACACTAGAATTAGAAGGGACCCTGAGATGGCCCAATTTCATAATGCAGGAATTCCCTATGTAGCAGCCTGTTACTCTGCTCAAAAACGTGCTGCTCTGAGGGATAAATCACTGGAGAACCTCTCTGATTGTTCAGCTCAGCAAATGATTTTGATTGTGGGCCTTGCCTTTTCTTTTAAATGTTCTTCTCTTGGGCTGGGGGGTGTAGGCCAGCTAGTAGAGTGCTGGCCTAGCATGCAGGAAGCCCCAAGTTTTATCCATTGCACCACATAAACCAGGTATGGTAGCACATGCCTATAACCCCAGCACTTGGGAAGTGGAAGCTGGGATCAGCTCAGGGCCATTCCTGCAGTAAGTATAGAGCTCCAGGCCAGTCTGGGACATGTGAGACCCTGCCTCGAAACAGAAACAAATGTTACTTCTCATCCAGGGTGTGCATAATTGCAGCTTAGGTTGTTCTGTCTTTGAAAATAAAAATAAAAAGTAAATTTCCATCTTTGAGGATATGATAGGCAAGATTTTCCAGAGTCAGACATCTCCCAATTAGTCTTTGTAAGTAGTATCTTGAGTGCATTAGGGGCACTGGCCAGGTGGTCTTTGCTAAGGTGTAAGCCTTTTCATCAGTTCTCACATGAAGAAATTTGCCTGTCAGGACTAGCCACACATTTCAGGCACACAGAGTAGCTCTGCTTAATGAGTTTATGTGCAGTGTGTTGATACTAAGAAGGTGGTCAGGATGGGGGTGTAAGCATTCTGGTCCTAAGGAAAGTTTATTCCTGTTCAAAAACAAACAGGCCTTCTGGTGTGTAACTTCACTGTGTGAAAGAGTCTTAATAAATAGCAGTTTATTGACATTACTTTGTGTTGTTTTCCTTCAGGGTGTCAAGAAGTTTTTAATCGAAATGTCATGGTTGTGGTGGCAACAAATAGACCTGATGCCTTAGATGATGCCTTGTTACGGCCTGGAAGATTAGATAAGATTATCTATGTCCCCCCTCCAGACCAAGAGGTAATCACTGTACACATTGCCTCTGCACGTTCTTGGCAGTGCGTTAGTGCACCATCCATAGTCATGATGTCTGTGCTCCAAGGAGTGTGGCTGGATTGGATTCCAGACTGGGTATAGGTGGACTTGGTGTCTGCTCTCACTGCTCAACACTGGTCTCTGAGTTCTTTCCTTGGTGGCTCTTCATAAAGTTGTCTTCCTGTCTGCACGTGCTGGATACCTGGCCCTGCTTTTAGGGAAACGTGCCAAAAGGTGGTTTCAATGCAGCAGACCCAGTGCTGAGTCTACTTGTCCTCATTATGCACTGGAATGTAGGGACCCTGAAGCATTAAAGGGACAGCAGGGGCTTTGTGGGTCAGCACCCTCACTCTTAGGAGAGTCGGTGGTGATTATGATGTGTCCAGTCAGGAAGTCCTTTGCTCTTAATGAATGCCCAGAGCCACTGGTGGGTCGTGAAGGGCTCAGACAATTGATTTATTCTTGAGCTAAATTCATTCATATCTTGGATTTTTATCAAGTTTTAAAGAGATTTAAAAAGTAAATGTCTGTGATACTTTAAATTGTGTCTGATAAACCATGCGTTTGCTTCTAAAACTGTCCTAATAGCACTATTTGTACCCAAAAGAGACGGTTACCTCATAAAGAAAAATGTTTATGTTGGCTGCTTTAAAAATTAATTATAAAAATAATAAAATTTTTCATGGTATTGTTTTCCCCATTGCCATAAGTTGATTGACTCTCAAACATATATTTTCTTTCTCTATAATATGATAGAAAATACAAATTTACAGTGTTTAATATATGAACATCAAACATAAATGTTTTAAGATTGTAAATATGTGGTTTTTATTGTATTCCAGGGCAGGCTTTCTATTTTAAAAGTCTGTACAAAAACCACGCCAATAGGTCCTGATGTTTCCTTAGAAAACCTAGCAGCAGAAACCTCTTTCTTCTCTGGAGCTGATCTTAGAAACCTTTGCAAAGAAGTAAGTTAATTAGTGAAGTAATTGTCAGTAAATTACTGTTCAAAACATTTCTGCACCCAAATCTTCATTCACTAGGAGTACTTGCTAAAAGGCTTTTATGTGACCAATACTATTGAAATGAAGCAAGATATGGCCCCTTCCCATGCAGAGCCTGCAGGCATTGACAAATGGGTACAGAGACACCCTAGGTTGTGAGCTGAGGGTTCAGAGTGCTTCGAGAACACAAAGGAAGGATGTCAGCCAGACATGGGAGTCAGATAAAGCTTTCACAGGGAAATGGAAAGCTGATAGAGAGTTAACCAGCCAAGGGAGAAAGGAACCATTTTAAGCAGAGAGCAAAAAAGGTGCAGAAAATTGGAACTAAGAGAGAACATGATGTTGAGTATTAGAGTAGAGAATGGAAGAAATGAATCAGTGGCAGAAACCAGGTCTCCTGGGTCGTTTTAAGCTACTTTATGGTGTCCAGGTTTTGTTTTGAGGCAGAAGAAGCCATTGTAGGCTTTTCTTTATCTGGAAGCTTTTACTACATATAAAATTCAGAAGAATGCACAGATCATAAGGATATAGTAAAGTGACCATACTTTGATAACTACCACTATGTCAAAAAGTAGATTATGAGTATTCCAGAATCTTCCTTGGACCACTTCCACCCACTGTCCCCTTCTGCCTCTCATGAGGGAACCACTCCCTGACACCCAACACTGGAGAATAGTTTTGCCAGCTTTTGAACTTTATGTAAGTGGAACCATGTGGTTGTATTATTTTCCAAGTGCTTTTTGAATGCAGGATTGATTGAAATGTATCTTTGGTTTCCTGTGCACTCTTAATGCCATTGCTTTATAATCGAGACTATAGTCTACATTTATTTATTTATCCATTCTTAAGTTTTTGAATGTCTGAGTTTTTCCTTTTTGTTATTATGAATTATGTTGCTGTGAACATTTTTCACATGTCTGTTGGTGAATGTTTGGAGTTTCAGCACATATTTATACATACACGTGCATACACATAAAAGTCTACGAGGAGAGGTGCTGTGTCATAAAATAAGTGTTCTTTCCCTTTATGAGCAGTGCTACCTAAAACCCTTTCCCACCCTGGGTCAATATTTCTCTGGTTTTAAAAATTATATATGGACTCAATGTGTATGCTATTCTGTACATTAATCTCCCCTGCCACCCCCCCCCCCCATTTAAGGCTAGATTGAATGTAGGAGAAATTATGGTCTAAGATGAATTTTTATTCACTTTAAATTTTTAGCTTAATATTTTTGATGGCCTGACTATTCGAATCCTCTGAGGTAAGACCAAGGGTTTTCATTCTAATTTACTATTTTCAGTTATTCTTGATTTAAAAATAAAACAAATTAAGCCAGGAGTGGTAGCACACACCTTTAATCTCAGCACTTGGGAGGCAGAGGCAGGCAGATCTCTGTCTGTTCAAGGCTAGCCTGGTCTACATAGTGAGTTCCAGGTGGGGCTACAGGGAGACCCTGTCTCAAAAAGACCAAAAAACAAACAAACAAAATGAAGCAAATTAACCACTCCTGTTGCTTGTCTCTTACAGGCTGCCTTACTTGCTCTACAGGAAAATGGACTAGAAGCAGCCACAGTGAAACAAGAGCACTTCCTACAATCACTTAGGACTATGAAACCATCCTTAAGTCAGAAGTACTTGACCTTGTATGAAAACTTATTTAAGAAAGAATTTTCCAATTTGGAAGCTCCTTAAAAATTACCCTTTATGTAGTTCACATGAATTGGAATGTGAACTTGCTGGTAGTTTGCAACTTCACACTTTTAGAGTCTGTGTATTAAGAGAGACCGACAGAGACTTGGCTTGACAAGCTAAGGATCATCTTATTTCCAGAAGGTATATTAAAATACTGTAAGAAATATATGTGTATGGTTTTGTTAGGGTAATTGTTTTTAGTTTATTTTTTGTAACTTTGAAATAATTTCATGGTCACAGAAAAGTTGCAAGAATAGGAGGAAGAACTCTTGACATTCTCTAACCCAGATTCACCAATCTTTAGTATTTTGTCACATTTGTTTTCTCCCCCTCCTCTACACACACAACTTCTGAACACTTTGAGAGTCTAATAGATGTGTGAGAAATGTATCATCAGGCAGCTTTGTTATGAGCATCATAGAGTAGTTTGGTTATTCAGAGATAGCCACAGCATCGGGAGACGATACCATACTAGGGGCTTGCTGTCTTATGCGCTTGTCGTGGACTGAAGCATGCCAGTCTTTGTGACTATGTGCATCACGCTCCAGCACTGCCGCAGTAGTCAGTGTGTGTCTTACAAATAAAGTTGTCTTATTTTACAGTTTACTGACCAAACTCAGGAAGTTGACATGCTATTGTAATATATCATCCAATGACTTTCATTCTGTCCCAGTGACGGCCTGTATAGTAAATTTTTTCCACCAGAGGGCCCAGTCTAGGATTACACATCAAATTGAGTTGTCCCCTGTCTTTGGCTTCTTAACTTGACAGTTCTTCACTCAGTCCTTCTGGACTGTGACATCTTTGAAAAGTGTAGACCAGTTACTTTGTATCACAGTCGATCCTGGGTTTGTGTTTGTCAGAGGATTCTTTGTTAGGTTTTGCATCACTGATGGAATATTCATGGGTGGCTCTCTTCCTTAGTATCCCAGCTGGAGACAGGTGCTGTCTACATTGTTGGCGATTCTAATTTTGATCACTATTTATTATATTGTATGGTGTATACTTTTTTTAACCTTTCATAATTATAAGTAATTTTTAAGGCATAGATTTGTTTGTTTGTTTTTTCCTTTACAGAAGCAATTACAAACTGAAAATCTTGGTATTTAGCCTTCTAGTCCTTAATGGACATATAGATACTTGTGTTTAAACCAAAAGATAATGCTGCTGCAAGACTTTTATGTATTTTCCTCAGCAAGTAGCTGGTAAACATCTCATTAGACCATTCATGGTGGTGTCTAGGTGCTGGAAGGTACAGTGAATGAGGCAGACATGGCACAGACATCACACAAATCAGTGGATTCAGTGATGGTGGGAAGTACTTCACAGAAGTGTGGGGTGCCAGGACAACACGGGACCCAGAAGCTGGTGGAGGGTGCCTAGGTCTGGCTACAGATTACTTAGGGAAAGATTTGCACAGTTTACAGGTGTGAAATAAAATTCTAACCACTAACTCTGATTTTGAGTAAAGGGAAAATCCTTAAACACTTATTAGGGTTTTGATTATTCATGTTCCTGCCGTACTATACCTGGTAAACCCCAGTGCAAGCCCCTTCACTTCTGTGAACCTCTTGTTTTATCCTTGAAAACCTTGCTAGTAGTCAAGCTGGAAATAAATTTACCCACACTGACTCAGGCTGAATTGATTTGAAAATACCTTTGAAATGGTAATTATAACAAATACTATAATACATTTTATATTAAAATTATGTAATATAATGAAATATGGCCATTGTATTCATTATCATTCTAATTTAGTTCTGTGTTCTCAGTAGAACTTTGGAAGCCTTTGGAGACCATGTTTTTGCTGTCACTGAAAATGTCCAATAAATGGAAAAATATGATTAGCAAGTTCTTTGATTCAGTTTCCATGATTTGAAGATTGCTCTAGACAACTTCCAAGACCCTTTTTGTTTGTTTGTTTGTTTGTTTGAAGCTTTTGCAATTTCATTAGAATCTTAAAAATCCTCAGGGCAGATGAGCTGGTAATCTTGGCAGCTGCCTTGAGGAGGTGAATGGTGGGAAGAAGGAAAGAGCCGTGGAAGCCATGCAGGTTTAGAGCCTGCATGGAGGTCAGACACGCAGCTGACTCGCAGCCACATGGCTGGGAGAAGGAAGCTTTAGAGAAAAAGTGACAAACTACAAGTTGCTAGGGGCAACCCAAAGCCTTAAAGCATGTTTAGTAAGAAAGACATGAAGAAGAAAAGGAGAAATTACACCTTCCTGAAGAGTTCAGGAAAGCAGACAGACTTACAGGGACCTACATGACTGTGGCTGGTCTGGTCCGGAAGGTCTGCAGAGATCTATGCCAGTTCCAGGCAGGAAATATTCGCTACCTCATTAATGCACCAGGTATTCTGCCCATCTATTTAGCATAACTTAAAGTGAACATGCCTTCCTAGGAGTGGTCCTACCACCAGGTAATTGACCAGTGAGACTGGAACAGTGGTCCTCCAACTGATAGACTAACATACTCTAACATTCCCCTCCTCTGAAGAGATAACCCTAAAATCTTTTCGGGATTAGATAAGAGCTCCCAAATACTTTTAGCCAAGAAAGAAACTGGCTGCTTTTCTTTGGGGTCTTTTTACCCCAACTGCCTAGCCAATTCCTACTTCCTTATCATACCACCGTCTGAAGGGGTTACTCAAATTGCTGATAGGGAATCAGGACACAGACAGCTCTGGCTTCTTCCATGTTGAACAGGGATGTAGGGTGAGGCAATTGGGGTACCCCCTCAGAAGGTCTATCTAAAAAACTCCCAAATTCCATAACTATAGGGAGAAAAGAAAGTCCTTGACTGGTGCCCAGGAGATGTAGAGGAGAAGTAAAGGCAAGAGTAGTTAAGTTCTAGACAGGGAACCAGAAAAAAAGTCAGAACAGGGCAAATTTCAAATGTTCAAATCAAAGTCCATTGGAATTTCTTGACAAGAGCTTCCAAAAGCATCCATCAACTGGTTTCCTCTTTTATTTTCCTTTTGGCTGCCAAGGCTGGACTCAAGAGTGATGAACTCAGGATTTGATAGCTGTTAGAATGGCTAGGATCAGTTCCCTCTTAAATGTCCTCTATAGGGAGAGTAAACAAATTTAGCCATCATTTAATTTTCAGGCTAGAACAGTCGTGGGTTGTCTCCCTCATCTGTAGGTGGGCACTATAGTATTGCAGACCAAGATTTGAAGCTTTACACCTGAGCAGCATTTTCTTGTTAAGAACAAAATCACTGCTGAGAAATAATTGTCTAACATTTTACCTGGAGTGAAGTCTCATGTCTGGGAAATGCAATCCTTTGGACTCTTAAAGAAATATACTGGTCACTTTAATTTTTGGTTATACTTTCCTTTTGGGTGTTTAAGACCACACAGTTGGCCCAAATAAACCAATTTACTTTAAGGTCAGTTGAGGATCTGGTCCTCAGGGGTCACATGGGCTTGGGAGGAGCCCCTGGCTTCTTAGGCTTTTCTTTTACCAGTTCCATCTAAGTCAACGGTCCTGCTTGACTGTGACTAGCTTCACTTGGAAGCATGGAGGAAATGTTTCCTCTGTGTTGACCCTCCTCTTTGTAGACTGGACACTGGCTCAAGTCCATCTTGTGGGGTCTCCATAGCCTCCCTGGACAAGAGGACAGGTGACTCACAACAGTTACAGGACATTTCGAGAGATGTTCCATAGCCCCCTGGAACTTACTTGACATTGGAGGGCAAGGAACAAAAACTGTCCTTTAAGTCCCTCTGATCAGATTAATATAGGTCTCAAAGTATGGCTATTAAACACCCAAGAAGGTTAGTTACACCAGTCTGGTACTTTTAGTTACCATGTGCCATGTAGATAAAGCTTGGGAAAAAAACAAACATTCTTAGATAAACCTTGACTAGACATCCTTAAACTAGTTGACTAAGCTATGACCTTAGAAATTTTAAGATTAACTATATATTATTTTTGTGTCATCCTTGTTATAACAAACCTACATAGACCTTCAGCACTTGCTTTGGCATTCTCATTTTTTCTGTCTATTCTGGAAATATACAGCCATCATAATTTTCATAAATAAATCCTTCTTAATAAAATATCCCCATTCTCATATCTTTCTAACATCTTTTAACTTTCCATCTTCTTTCTTAATAACCATGAGACTTAATAACATAAATAAATTTTCCATCTGTTGCAAGAATTCTCTTCCTGGGGATACTAAGCAATGTTTACCCCCTTTCTAAGGTTCTGGTGTCAAACCAATGTTTGATTACATTAAAGTTCACCCTGGGGAACCAATGAATTTACAGTTTTTACTTACAGATATGAGTGAGGAGTTACTGACATATATGGGGGGCCCGAGAGTACTTGCACTGGAAAGCCTTTACCCAACATGTATGTTGACTTTTTATAACCTCATGGGTCAAATCCTCTTTTCCAAGCTTTCCCAAGGTTATGTACTATAATCCTTCCCAAATGCAGATTATTTGCAATTAGGGCAGAATTACATACAGCTGGCTGAGAAGAGCGGCTGGATGCTCAGGTGAGGGTTCAATGACCCTGCTTACCCCTCTTTTAATGAAGGAACACAACTGTCAATAAGCCCAGTTGTGATGATCTTTAGCAAGTAGACACAGCTGAAGTCATGAAGATGGCAGCTATTTGGCTCAGAAGAGAGTGCTGTGCAGCATCACATTAAAAGAACATGGAGTCTAAATTACACACATAAGATAATGTAATAAGTTAATATTACCCGTGTACACACTGCGCTTTCTAAGTTCCCAGGTAAACCTTATAGAAAACACAAAACAATACAACTTTTTTACCGTACATAGTTTAGAGTGTCTACCAAAATCTTGCTTTAGGTGAAAGAAGCAAGTGGTACATAATTAAACATTATCAAATTGATGTTTACAACCTCCAGCATAATAAATTAAGGAAAACTGCCATGCTTTAGTTCCTGACTGAGGAATTCTAGGCAGAAGATCCTCTGTCCTCTCCATCAACTGTAAGTTGTCTTTTTTTCAAAATCGATCCTGTTGGTTTTTCATTAAAGTAGTTAAATTTATCTTTGTATTTACTATACATTTACATTAGTCTGTGTTAGTGACTTTCCTCATGATTGTGACCAAATAGAGAATCCCATTAACTACCTTTACTATAGACAGTAACACCCTCTGTTGAAATTAGTTTACGCCTTAGCTGTTCTCAGCTGCACAGTGCCTTTACTCTTAGGCTGTTTTGTTGTTCTCCTTTTGTTGTTCTTTTTCTTGTCACAGGGTCCAAGACCATTTTTTAAGAAGTGGTCTATCTCCCACTCCCTTAAGATCTTTTTTCCCCTTCCCACCAATGGTCCCTTTGTAATTTCCAATATTCCACAGGTACTCCAAATTAAATACACAACTTAAAGACCTGATGCTAAGATCCACATATAAGCGAGAATGTATGATATGTGTCTTTCTGGGTCTGGGTTACCTCACCATCCTCTTACCCGAAAATTTCATGATTTCATTTTTATTTATAGCTGAATAAAATTCCATTGTATATGGGTGCCAAATTTTCATTATCCATACTTCAGTTGATGGACGTTTAGGTTGTTTCCATGTCAGCTATGAACATGGATGAGCATGTGTCTCTGTAGTAGGAAATTGAGTCCTTTGGGTGTATGCCCAGTAGTGTACTGAAAAGTGCTATGCATGCTTCTGGGGGTGGGGGGGGTCAACAGTCTTATTCAGCTGTGAACCCTGTGAATGATAATAATGGCTGGCATGGCAAGATGCCCATGGGTACAAGAGTGGCATAATGTTAAGGGGTAATAAATTGCTTTCTGATTGGACTTAAAGCTCACTCCAAGGGAAGAAACATCCCTAGTTCTGCAAATCTGGCCAAGAACTCAAAGCCCTGAGGTGAACCTACTACTATTATTTTGATAAATGGACATAGTATCAAACTACCCTCTTAATTCATGTCTCTCTACCTGTACATCAGTGCAGTTCTCATACCTCATTGGAGAAGTTTCTTTTTGCAGTGAGTGGACCGTGATAGAAACTCACAACTAGTCAAAGTGCCTAGAATAAGTACCAGTGGAATACTCAGCCACAAATAAGACCACACACACACACATTTTTCCCTTCCCCCTCCAAGGCTTAAGGACCATCTAGGAAGAGGGAGCATAAAGATTCTAAGAGCCAGAGGTCTGGGAGGACCAGAGCAAAATAATGTCTTCTGGATGCAAGAGGATCATTCTACTTATGAACTCATAGCAGCTGCAGCTGCCTGCACAAGATCAAGCCAGTCAACATTCTAGCATGGACCAGGAAGGGGTTCCCCAGCCCCCACCCCCAAACCGAGGAGCTATTGACAGTTGATGGCTTCTGAGAGAGGAGGGTCAGTTTTCTTTCAGGATGTGGCCCTTGGTAGGTCAACTGTGCTCCAGTGCCTGGCCCACACCCATGAGTATGTGGGCAACACAAATTGCGCTCAATGGACTATTTTTATAAAGGGGTGCAAAATGGGGGGTGGAATTGGGGGAGTAGAGGGAGGGAATATCATCAAAATACATGTATGAAATTCTCAAGTAGAATTTTTAAAAAGATGCTGTCTTTTTGCTCAGTGTGCCTGCACACATCTGTGATTCCAACACTCATGAGCCTGAGGCAGGAGGATCTTGAGTTTGAGGTCTTGGGCTATGTAAAGACCTTGCCCTAAAAAAATATTTCTTTTACAGGTTGAGCTTCAAATGTGTGTGCATTTCTTCAGGAAGGGTCTTATACTGGGAATTTAACCCAGGCTGAAGGATGATCTAACTTTGACAATGTGATGTAATGTCATCTACAAATATGTTGAGCCACATTCATAGCTATTCTAGGGCACACACAGCCTGAAGGCCACAGGTTGCACACTCAGGCACATGTTAGCCTAGTGCTTTATGTGTATGGATGAGTGTATTACCTGCATGTATGTAAGTGCACCCGTGTCATACAATGCCTGTGGAGGTCAGAAGAGGTTGTCAGATCCCCTGGAATTGGAGTTACGGATGGTTGTTAGCCGCTATGTGGGTGCTGGGAACCAAACCCAGGTCATCTGCAAGAGTAGCCAGTGCTCTTAACTGCTGCGCCATCTCTCCAACCCCCCATCTGTAAATAATTTTAAAATGTTTAAAGGCTCTTATTCTTAGTAGCAAAGAGAAGGATGCAGTGAGTTCTGGTGCTGGGAGCCAGATCTGTGTTCTGATTTTGTCAGCACCGCTCACTAAGATGTTTGCCTTGAACATCTCTGAGACCTACCGACTATCCACCTTGCAGAATGGTTGGAAGAACGCAGCTCAGTGTCTGGCTCACCGCCACCGGCTTAGTGAAATTATTTCCAAGGAAAACTGTGATCAGAGGCTGATGAGTTAGAAGGGGACCCGAGGACAAGCCAGCAGTCTGACTCCTCAGCAGAAATGGATGTTTGGAAACTTCCGCAGTTGAATTTTGTTTCTTCGCCCTTAACCATATATATAATTAATAGAAGGAATGAGGACACTGTGGGTGTTACTCTGAAATGAACTTTACAATTGCTTTTTAATAATCGCCACATGTGTGCCTCGCCACGTTTTAGAACCTTTATATGGTTCACTTAATTCTAATTTACCCCCTGCTCCTGGAGGCTCTCCTGGGACTCACACTGCCTCTGTCAGCCCCAGGGCTGCTGCGCCCTCCCACCCCACCCCTGCTGCTGCTTTTTTCATGTCCCCCTTTTAAATGAACTTTACAATTGCTTTTTAATAATCGCCACATGTGTGCCTCGCCACGTTTTAGAACCTTTATATGGTTCACTTAATTCTAATTTACCCCCTGCTCCTGGAGGCTCTCCTGGGACTCACACTGCCTCTGTCAGCCCCAGGGCTGCTGCGCCCTCCCACCCCACCCCTGCTGCTGCTTTTTTCATGTCCCCCTTTTGGAAGCATTAGGTGTCTTTCGTCCAACTGTGGCCATCAGTGCTCTGTCCTTGGCTTCAGACTCCCTTTCCGCTCCCTGGATCCAGAACCTCACAGCCTGGGTTGCAGGTGCTAGGGCGAAGGGACCGCCGGTAAGGACCGCGGTCAGCGGCCGCGCCGCGCTCTGCGTCCTGCAGAGGGCGCCCGCGAGCTAGCCGAGGGCGAACCCGGTCTGTTCTGAGCCCGCGTGACCACAGCTCCCGCCCTTGCCTGGCGGTTGGTATTTAAGGGACCGGCTCCGGGTGCTGGCATCTCCTGCCTGCCCAGGTGCGTCGCCGTCTCCGCGGAGCATGCCCTCCCCGCCCCCTGGCTGGGTACCACAGGCTTGGGTCCTAAGGAGGATGTCACTGATTCACGTCTTGAATGGTTTCTTCTAGATTTGGAATTCTTCTCGGAAGTCATCATGGGCGTTTTCCAAACCTTGATGAAAAGGAAGGAAGTAAGTTTTTCAAGCAAATTGAAAAATCTTGACTGAAAGTGTTCATTTTTAAAGAGGAAAAGACACTGAAGGTATTGAATGTCTTTGAAAATTTTCTCGTATTTCGGAGGTTTTATACCGAATTTATCCATCTGTTATCCCTTAGCTCATTCCTTTGGTGGTGATCACCGCCGTGGCCGCAGGCGGAGCCTCCTCTTTCGCCCTATATGCCCTGCAAAAAACCGACGTGATGTAAGTACACCAAGTCCTTCTGTATTAGAACGTTTGGGCCACCAGTTCTGTAAACAAGAGTATCAAAAGTGTGGGCTTAGAGTTGACTGAAAAACACCTGGGTATTGGAAAGACTTAAATTGTGGCACCTGTCTGTTATGTCTGAACAGGCCCCACTCTCCTGCAAGGAGGTAAAATTTGTTTTCTTTGTAAACTTAAGTTTTGTGAAATGTAGTGTAATGAAATCATTGTTGAAATCATTGTTGGGGTGGGGGATACATATCACCACACTTAATTATTTTAACTTTCAAAATTTCAACTTAAAAAAGTTCTTTCCTAGTATAGTAGAATTGATGCATTTCATCTGTCTGCAATGAACCCTATTTTCTCAACTTTGGATAAAAGAATAAAAAGCCATGTCTCATGGGATATGAAGAAATGAAACTGGCTGTGAGTTGTCCAGAGCTGGAGAGGGCAGTAACTCTAAGAACAGGCGAAGAGGCAGTGCCTAGAACCAGAGCCTATACGCCTCAAGCCTGGCCCCTCACCCCTCCCAGAAACCCGACTAAGACCTCAGCCTGGCACTTTCCATTGCTACCTGTCTGTGGGAGCAGTCTCCAGACCTGCCCTGCAAATAGTCTCCTGCCCTACCCTGCAGAGGAACAGTTCTTTAATAACGGAACCCACCCATGAAACTCCCTTAGTGGATCCTCTGTCAGCTTCAGCTATTACTGGTTCCTGAGGTTGATGGATGACTGCCCCTCAGTGTGGGGACTAGGTTGTCTCCAGCAACTTTTTGTCAGCATCCATCAGAGTTTAAATGGATTTGCTTTCATTTAATAAGTCTTCCTTTATTTTTAGTCTTGACCGAAAAAGAAATCCAGAACCTTGGGAAACTGTGGACCCTACTGTGCCAACAAAGGTATTGCTGAATTTAAAGCAAGTGATTGACAGACTTTACCACCTCTGTCAGTAAAACCTTACACTTTAGAATGCCATTTAATGTCGCTTTGATGATAGTGGAATAGAGTTGTGGAGATTTAGTGCAAACCCTTACTCTGTTAGTCAGAGATGACTTTAGATGCTTTGGCTTCTCTGAGGCTCTCAGAATCTGTAAAATGAGCTTGATAATGTGACTTTTCCTCACAAGTCAAAGAATTAAAATAAAACACACAGAGCTGTTTAGCCCACTGCTTGGTCCGTATTTTGCATTCAAATAAAAACCTTTATTGTTATTAGAATACATTATCTCATTTTTCCATTGCTTACTTAAAATTAATATGAAGTGTGTTGTGGTTTCACAGGAGTACATATCTCCCAGTGAAAACTATTATTCACTCAGTATTAAAAGACCATTACAAAGGTTTTACCTTTTGTGCATTTTTTTGTTTATTAGTGTGTGTGTGGGGGGGGTGCATGTGCCATGACTCTCATGTGGAAGACAGAGGACAAATGGGGTGTCATTTCTCTTCTTACACTTTGTGGATTCCAGGAATTGAACTCAGGTTGTTGTGCTTGCCTTTACCCACTGAGCCATCTCACCAACCTGGGTTTTATTTTTTATAATTTCAATAGGCTGGAGACTAGAAATACTGCGTTAGGATGAACAGTAATTAGAAATATCAGCAAACTTTAAAAACATCAACACTGTGATAACATTTAACCCAGTGAAGGGCATCCCAGATACCTGCACATGTCTCCCAGGTGCTGAGCAGTGAGGGAGAGTGGGGGTGTCCAAATGAGGACGGTCCTCAGCTCTCTCCCTTCCCTGTGTTCTTTACTGTCTTCATTAAGCTACTGCCATGAGGAAACTTTAAAGGCTGTGTGCCTAGCCCTGTGCTAGGAACATTGTGCATCCACTTTGAAGGAACAGACATACCTTTTGAATTTAAATGCTACCTCGGCAAATTAAAAAATCTGGATACTATTAATGAAAGTAAGACAAATATATGACTGTTTTCTCTGGTCTCATAACATAGAAACCCAAGGGCTTTTTAGGGGGTGGAATGCTAGAAATCAGTGCAGTTTACTCTTTTGTGCTTGTTTCAGAGATGAGCAGAGATGTTTTTCCTTAAGGGAGTGTGGACCAATCCCCAAAAGGGATACAAATGTGGAGAGCAAACCTTTAACAAAACACTTTTATTTCTTTTTTAAAGCTTATAACGATCAATCAGCAATGGAAACCCATTGAGGAGCTGCAGAAGGTCCGGAAGGCATCCAGATGAGCCCGCTTGGCCTCTTCCAATGAATGCTCTATGAATCTAGTGGAAACATTTCTGCACAAACTAGATTTTGGTACCAGTGTGCGGAATTGCTTCTGCTACATTTCTAGGGTTTGCCTACATTCTGTGGACTCTGCATAAGCAATTAAAGGAAGTACATAGTCCAAAAATAATTTTCTGTGTTTATTGTTGTAAATTTAAATTTACATTTGAAATTTTACATTTATGATGTATTCCCTGAAATGTATAAATGTGTGTAAATTAGATTATCTGTAATAAAATACTACTTCTGCATTTGTGCAAGATGTCTAAAAAATTAAATAACTTAAAATAAGGAACACTTTTAAAAATATTTTATGTGTATGAGTGTTATTGCCTGCATGTATGTAAGTGCACCTGTATTGTGAATTGTCCTCGGAATTAGGAGAGAGGGTATCAGATCCCCTGGAACTGGAGTTACAGATGGTTGTTAGCCACCATGTAGGTGCTGGGAATTGAACCCAAGTCCTCTGCGAGAGCTGAGCCATCTCTTCAGCCCTGAGGAACACCTTTTTATGGGAGAAAGCAGATCTCAAAGCTCAAAACTTCATCTTTTAAACAATATCAGGTACACATTTCTAGATTTTTTTTTTCTAAGTTCTTGCATCCCCAAAATGCATTGAGCATCTGTTTGCAATGAGCAAACACAAAATTTGGAGGGATATGATTAAGAGCTGGTGAGTACAGGAGAAAAGGAAGTGGAGACAGGTGTGAGGCCTACCTGAGGACTGTGGGTGAACAGGAGTGCAGGGCACCCAGAGATCAGTCCCACAGATGTCAGTGTGAACTGTGCCGCTCCTGTGAGGACTGGGAGTGGGGGCTGGGAAGGTTTGACCAGCATCCCGCAGAGTCTGTCCTGCTCTTCTCTGTGACCAACAGTGGCTTGTAAATGAGGTGCAATCATACCCAGCATGCCCCTGGGGTTCCCTTGACTACTCTTTTAAAAAATGGAATCGACAAGTAGGAAGCTTTCCTTTTTTTTAATTTTTATTTTCTGTTTATGAATATATTGCCTGTATGTAAGTGAGTGCACTGGTGTCATACAGTGCACGGAAGTCAGAAGAGGGCTTCGGAGTCCCCTTGAATTGGCATTAAGGATGGTTCATAGCCGCCATGTGGGTGCTGGGAATCGAACCCAGGTCCTCTGCAAGAGCAGTCAGTGCTCTTAAGCATTTAGCCATCTCTCCAGACCCAGGAGGCTGCTTTTCATTAACTGTAAAATAAGTTGAGATAGAATTCACATTTCATAGTAGTCATTTAAATTGCACAGTTTGGTGTTTTATTATATTTATGAAGTTGTGCAATCATCTTCATCAAATTCTCAAACATTTTCATTACTCTCAAGAGAACCCTGTGCCCGTGAGCAATCACTCCACTATCCCTGACCCCTTTGCTCCCAGTCTAAAACAAACACTAACAAACTTTGTTTCTAGGCTTGGTCTGTTCTGGGCATTTCATATAAGCAGAGCCATATAGTATCTGTGGACTTTGTTTCTAGCTCTACCTTTCATGTTTTCAAGTCATTCATGTTGTGCCCTGTACAGTAACCCTCCCTTTTTCTGAGGAATTCTATTGGGTTGTGTGACTATTCCACATATTGTCAATCCATTTGCAAGTTGATGGACATTTGAAATGTCTACTTTTGGCTGTGATGAACGATGCTAATATGAAGAGTCACAAGTTTTTTTGAGGCCATATTATTTTCATTTCTCCAGATTATACACCTAAATTCATTAACTGTTACATTAAGATGATAAATGCAGCTGGGCATGGTGGTGAATGCCTTTAATCCTAGCACTCAGGAGGCAGAGGCAGGTGGATCTCTGTGAGATTGAGGCCAGCCTGGTCTACATAGTGAGTTCCAAGCCAGGTGGGGCTACAGGGAGACCCTGTCTCAAAAAGGCAAAAAAATAAATGCATTAAGACACATTAAGATGATACATGCCTTAATTTTTTTTTCTGTGCATATAATGGAAATACAAGAAAAGGGCTAAATTCTTGCCACTTTCATAGCAATAAAAACCCACTTGCACTTGGCAGTTTCGAATGGCTCAGTGCAAGACTCTCCCACACTTTGCTGCTTCCTTATCACCTCAGATTTTCCCAAAGGAAAACCTTTGATGCTTGATCGCCAAGAATTATATGTAACAATTGCAAGTTACATTTTTATTTGCTTAAGTTTCTCAAGTGGCGTATGATCCCATTTAGGGAAATAAAAATGAACAGCCTGATGATGGTTGGTCAGCCATAAGAGCAAAGTGTAAAGTGTTCTTTGAGGGGAGACTGTCGTTTGGCCTCCAAACTCAAGCCTGACTATGCTGAGCGACCACAGCCAGGGAAGGTACTGCTCTGCAGGTCGGGGTGGGGGGGGGGGCAAGAGGGGCCAAGCTGTGATGTCAGGAAAGAAAGTGATCTGTTTCCAGCCATGGTGTAGAGCTACTCCCTCAGGACGAAAGAAGACCTAACAGGAGGAAAGCACAATAAAGCAGTCTTCATATAAGTCCAAAGTCCCAGCTAGGTGAATATCTTTTTTTTTTTTTATGCCTGGTTAGTTGGGTAGAACTGTGACTGGGCAAAAAGGTATCTGAGCTACTACTGATAGGCTGCCGGGACCCAGCAAGGTCTTTGTAGACTCTTCTGGACTCGTCTCTGCAGCGTTCTTTCCGGGAATGGGGCAGCACACTTTCTGAGACATATAAACATGGTAGGTCTGAGAATTTCTCTGGCACACCCTCACACAGAAAAGTAGGGAGAAGTTAGAGTAGCGGTTTTAGGTCCTGTGGCTGGCTCTGGGGATCAGGAGCTGTGATTTCGAAGACCTATCTTGAGAAAGAGGGATTTTAGTTTCTACAGTCTAGGGAGAAAAGAGAGTTAAGACAAGAAGGCACAAGAGCAGAGAAATGGCTTCCCAGGCTGCTCTGAGCACTTTACTTTGGGCTTCCATTTTCTCAGCCCTCATAACACTTTCGTTTCAAAAAGATGTCTAAGGGGTTGAAGAGATGCCTCAGTGGTTAAAGCACTGACTGCCCTTGCAGGACCAGGTTCAGTTTCCAGCACCTACACGGCAGTTAGCACGCATAACTTCAGTTCCAGGGGATCCAACACCCTCTTCTGACCTCTGCGGGCATTGCATGACACGGGTGAACTAACACACATAAAATAAAAATAATAAAATATATTTTAAAAGATTTCTAAAACTTTTTTTTTTGTTGTTTTTGAGATTGGATCTCTCTGTAGTGCCAGCTGGCCTGGAACTCACAATGTAGACCAGGTTGGCCTTGATCTCACAGAGATCCACCTGTCTCTGCCTCCTGAGTGCTGGGATTAAAGGCAAGTGCCACCATGCCCAGCTCTAAAACTGTTATACAATGCCCTCGGAGGTCAGAAGAGGGCATCTGGATCCTCTGAAACTGGAGTTAAGAGCAGTTGTTAGCTGCCATGTGGGTGCTGAACCCAGGTCCTCTACAAGAGCAACCAGTTCTCTCAACCACTGAGCCATGCCTCTAGCCCCCTAAAACTGTTCTTAAGCTAGGCATAGTGGTGTCTGTAATTCTACCATTTGGAAAGTAGAGACAGGGAGATCAAGGCTAGAATTGACTACGTGAAACTTTGTCTCACAAACTCCTGAACAAATGAATGAATACATACTGCATTCTTAGAACTGTCTGAGAATTGTTCATACCAGTAATATCAGAAATCTGAGACAGGAGAACTGCAGGTTCAAGGCCAGCCTGGGCTGCATAGTGAGTTCTAGGCCATCTACATGGTAAAACTGCCTCAAAAACTAAAACAAAACAAAAATAACAAGGAAAAAAAACCCTCAGTATATATATATATATATATATAATCTCACCCCCTCCAAGGTTCAGGGAATGTGGGGAAAGGGGGCGGAAAGAATAAGAGCTGGAAGGACTGTGGCTATGGAACACTGACTCCCAGCCTTATATGGCTGTTGTACTTTGGCCTCACACAACTGTGACCACCTGCAGAAGGTCTGCACAAGACTGGGCCTGTCAACACACAGTCATGGAGGGGAGAGGGGCTCTTGGCCCCACCCATCCCTGAGGATTTATACACAGTTAATGGTTAACTGAGGGAGGGAGAGACATTTTCTTCAGTAATACAGCCACTGGTAAGGTGCCCATGCTCCTGTGAACAAATTCTCACCCATGTTTTGGTAAACAACCTAATAAAACACACTGGATCACATACACACAAAGGGCATGAAAGTGGAAGGGCTGGTTGGGAAGAGAAAGGAGATCAGTGGGGAGCGGCAAAAGAGGGTAATGGGGTAAATATAAGTGAAATACATTCTATATGAAAATGTCATAATGAAACGTGTTTTATGTGTAATTTATGATGCTAATAAAAACATTAAAATAACAGGAATATAATGCTAAGGGCCTTGTGCAGAGCAGTTGACTACAGGTAATGTTATCCAGATAAGATTATCCTGGGTATGAATCTAAAACCCAAAATTTTTATCTGAGCTATGAAAAGGGCAGTTTACTGTAGTTTAGATATTGAAGAACTCTACATCACTGAGTCCTCTGTGCTGGTCTCACCCATCTGACAGGTTAGGAGAGGGAAACACTCCTATGAGCAAATCAAAGCAACACTGTGAAAGTGAAGCAAGGGTAGAAATGCCACAAAGGAAAGCATCCCAAAGAAGCTGGGCCCCTAAAAGGCTAAGCGGACTAACATTCTTGAAAAATTCATATTTAGAAGTCAGCAAGGTAACTTAAGTGGAGGCACATCTTCACTGAGGCCAAGAGGCAAAAAATAGCTGATATCTGCTGGGAACTTGAAGGCATTTACTGCCTGGAATTTTTAATGTCAGAGTATGAAGCAGAAGAGACAGTTGCAAAAACAATATCCATTATCCTAGACTGCAAAGAAATGAAAGCAGGATTTTAAACTGAAGATGGTACCTCAGAAGAGATTTACTGCAGCAGGTGGAGGTGGCAGATGTGCACTGAAGAACTAAGAGCAATGCCAGTCAGTGGTCCATGGCATGGGGAAGGAGAGCTGAGACCAGCAGAAGCCATGGCCGAGGAAACTGGGATAAAGGGGATGCATTTGAAAGGCTTTGGAACAATCAAGACAAGACCTCAGGCTGGGGGATGTCCAACACAGCTCACAGATTTCTCACATGGGCTGCTGGTGGGTAGGCAGGCCAGGAAGAAGGAAGGAATGGGGAACAGACAAAAGAAATCAAGGTAGGTTCAATGAGCTCTCCAGGAAGCACCATCTGCAGGCAGGTTTAGGGCAGTAAGACCGCGGGCAGAGATGAGAGGCTGTTGGAGGGCTGTCGGAGGTAAGCGAAGGCTCCAGCAAGAGCAATATCATCATATGGGATTGAAGCTGAGAAAGCAGATCCCGGGGACTGAGAGGGCAAGAGAGGGTGAGTCAGGTGGGATTCACCAGAGCCCAGGCAGGAGGGCTCCCAGGAGTTGGCAGTTAAACCAAAGCCCAGAGAGCTTTCAACTTTATGGCTCTGAGCCATAATTAAACTCCCGAAATTCTCTGTCTACATAAGAGGGGAAGTGAGTTTTCCAATTAAAAAGTTAAATTCAAATTCTGTATCACCAAGAACTGGGGTGAGATCTAATTAAACACTCAACATGTTTTTTATTTTCTTGAAGAAATTCTCTTGGTTGAGACTTCGTGGTATACGAAAACGAGACTGTCACATTGTTGCTTTGGGGAGCCCCGGCGTCCTGGTCCATAAAGCTGGATCAATGAGTGTCTCTCAGGTTAGCTTGTGAAGATGATACAAGATCGTGGCTGCAAAGGACATAGCATGGTGCTGCACGGGTACCAGTGTTTCAATAAGCATTCACTACCCTCCTGTTAAAAAAAAAGGCTTTAAGAATGACTAACACTATAAAGAGGAAACTTTTCCTGTATTTAAGATTGTATTCTTCCCAAAGTGGGAACACTGCTTGTTTGCAGTCCGGATCTTCTTACCTCTAGTGACTCTTGGCCACCTTGGTTTCCCAACATCCGAATTATCAACCTTCTGGAGAACACGTACACACCTGTAGGTAAATGCTTCTCACAGTCACTTTCACCTACATAGATACCAGGGAAAACACAGAAACCTCCGTGCATATGTGCACACAGCGCTCACGCCCCAATAGGCAGCAATGAAACGAGTTTCTGTATACCTATGCCTACATCTCCCTAGGAGACAATGCCTGTATTTTAGTAATCTCTGCACTCACAGCATTACACACTCTCACCAAAATGGCTGGTATGTGTTTGAATATGTGGACGGGGGGAGCGGGGGCGAGGTAAGGAAGCACAAGTACCTAAGATAGCAATGGGAACGGAATTACTTTGTCTGGTAATTGACCCTCATAATGTCTTTTCCTCATGTTTACAGAATTGAGACATTATTTCTTTCCAGAAACTAGGGTTTGGGTTTTGTTTGGGCACTGGTTTTACTATATCATGTGCCTGTGTACATATCACTTCATTAAAACAGAATTAAGAAAAATTCCATGTTTTATTGTAACTTTTGCAGACATGCCAAAACCAACTTGTTTGTTCCTCAGGTATGACTCATAATGTACACATAATAAAATATTGCTTATTTGGAGACTGGGTATACTATTTAAAAATTAAATTACCTCTTTTGTATTTATATCAAGGAATACATATGTGATTTTCCCGTACTTAGATGTATAATTACGAAGTTTGTATTATTTCTTGGCATTTATTAGGGCTATATTAGGGCAAGTTAACCTGATTTATTTTTTAATGTCTCTGTTATCCGAAGTCTCCTTATCAAATCAATGACAAATGAACTTGAGGTTAATACCATAAGGCAAATGTCATTTATTGTTTGCTTACTATTTTGGAGACAATTTTATTATATCAACCACTAAGCATTTCTCAAATTTTAATTGTCTCAAGTTTCTTTGAAGCGGTACCATTTACTTTTAAAATTATTATTAGAATTACCTTGAAACAAGATCTCATTGTAAAACCCAGACCAGTCTTGAATTTCAGATCCTCCTGCCCTCAACCTCAGAGTGCTGAGATTACAGGTGTATGCCACCACGCCTGACTTAAATGATTATTTTTAAAAATTAAAACGCAGTTTAGTTATAATAGAGTAGATTGATCTTAATGGCTTGGCACAAGGAAGCGTTTTGATAACTCTATGCGCCCATGAAACCGTCTTGCAAACAAGCTAGTGAACAGTGTCTGTCCCTGCAGGAGGCCTCCATGGCATCATTTATTCTACAAACTCATCAACATTCCCATCAGGCAGGAGGACTCCCTGACTCAGAGGCCCTCAGTGAGCACTCACTCCTCCAGTTCAAGTCCTCCCTATAACATCCTTGTGATTCACATCACTGGAGCCTTCAGGTCTCCATGGAGGTTGTGGCTCAGTGGTTGTGCATCAGAAACAAGAAAGAAGACATAAACAAATTTCTTAAAAAATCATGACCCCATGAGCAATTCTGAGGAGATAAGAAGCCTGGGGTCTGTTTCAGAGTGCAAAGTAAATTTATAATGTGAAGAATTTCTTTGGATCAAATTCCATAGAAGTTTGTCACTAACTTGTGATCCTGAGCCACAAATGTGGATTACAGAATAATTTCTCTTGAGAAGTACATTTTAAATCGTGCACTTAAAAGAGTGACTTCTTTTTGTCTTTTGGGGATAGGGTCTCCCTGTCACCCCATTTGGCTTAGAACTCATTATATAAACCAGGCTGGCCTCAGTCTCACAGAGATCCCCCTGCCTCTGCTGCGTGCCACCATACCCACCAAAAAAGGATGAATTTTATGCCATATGAAACATATCACCAAGAAGTCGGTTGTTCACTTCCTTGAGCTCTCACTTCAAAGCAATGCTGTAATAATTGTCTATTTCATAAAGTTATGCCAACCCCTGTTTCCTAACTTCCATTTAGTTTTTCTTGTAAGTGAGGAAATTTGAAGGTCTGACCATGACAACAAACACACCAACTGGGCCAAGCTGAGCTAGGTCTGCCCCTGCAGTGACACTGGCTTCCTCTGTTCTAAGGGGCAGAGGATAGACACTGGGTTTACCTCACCTCTAAGGATGCAGATGATACCTGAAATGGCTCAGCAAACCTACCTAAGTTACTCTATTTTGTTCAGAGCCATTTTAGCAGCAACTTTGCTCCACACCAAAAGGAAAAGGAGGGCAACCTTGGGTCTTGGGAAATTATCCTAGCCATGAATCATGGAATGTGCTAATTCCAGACATTTTACGTCTGGCTAACTGCTTGTTTTCGCTTCTGTAATCCACTTGCTATTTTGGGTCACCTTGCCACAAAGCATAAGACCACCCTTGTTATCATGTTATTGTATGACCACCGTTAACTGCTGATTCCAGCTTCCTTACTATACTTGTTATGGCTAAGGAGTTGACTAATTTTAAAATTACAAAGTTGATTGTCAAGTTAGATGACTGTATCACTTGTCTGTATAATGATTAGTTGTTGATTAATAGAGTCAAAATTCTGCTATGTTGTACAAACCTGATTGGTTTACAAGTGTCCTGTTTTAATAATAACTGTAATCCTATAAAAACTCTGACCTGACAATCATCAGGGCTGCTTCTACTCCCGAGATAGACAGCCCGGCCGGTCGAAAATTAAAATTTACCTTGCTACTTTTCTTAAAGTGGTGTTGATGATTTTTTGTGAACTCCGTCCTATAACAACACCCACACCAGCAGAGGCCAGGCCACGGCAAAGTGTAAGGGGTTATCACAGACTAGCTGGCAAGAAGTCCTCTCCACCATAAGTCTGTAACCAATGAGGGAGAGAGGTTACAGCTGACTTCCCTGCTAGGTGAGTACGGTTTGCCAGTCCTTTTTCCATGAGGCAGGTCATGGTGGGTCCTTATCCAGGCAGCAAGGAACTTGGGATATCACTCAGCCATAGTCCCCCAGAACATGCTAGGAATCTGGCTAAACTTTCCAAAGGAACAGCAGTTCTCAAACTTTAGCTGATCATCAGAATCTCCTGTAAGGCATGTTGAACATGTAGAGTTTTTGTTTCAGTTAGTCTAGACAAATGAGGCTGAGGCTGCTGGTCTAGGGACCATACTTTGTGAACACTAGGCCAACATTCTCTGTTTCTTGTAACATTTGGTAGTTGAGGATTCTTGATAGTCAGTAAGACCCTAGACCAGTCCTGAGCACCAGTTGTACTGTCTAGAGAGTAGGGTCAGGTCAGGTCAGACACAAGGAACCCAAGACTGAAATATCCCTCTGGCCATCTGTTCAGATGTACCAATATGACCATCACCCTAACCCGAGGATTGGTGGACTCAGTTATATGGACAGACATGTGCATTCATGAACACTACCCTTTGTATACAGAGATGCCACTATTAACCAGCCATGTCAGCTGTGGTTCTGCCAGTGACAACCAATTATTATGCAAATTAAGCTTCATAGTTGACTCAATGGGTCAGGAGCAAGGAGATGCACCAGTATCTGAGTCCAGATTCCGCTGGTCAAGAGCTGTGTGACTGGGTGAATTATCTTCTCAGAAACTTTGCAAAGGAGAGTTCACCTCAGGGGCGAATCTGGGGAGTGCTAACCAGATGAGTGCTGCTGGCTCTGGAGTGAGCTCCTGATGAAAGGATGGGTTTGGTCTTGCTGTTCTGCTACAGGATGACAACAAAAAGGCCCTTGACCTTGGATTTCCCAGCCTCTAGACTGTGAAAAATAGATCACTGTTCTTTATAAATTTCCCAGTCTCAGGTGCTCTGTTACGGTAATACAACAGGAACTAAGACAATTATTCAAATTTGAGAAGTTCTGATCCAAAGCTAAGATGTTTTGATATAAGGCCTTCAAGACCCATAGCTAAGATCACAGTCTGAAAGGTGCTAGGCATCTATTGTGTACAGAATGTTTGGAGAGAAAGGTTTTTTTCTTTGGTGGACAAAGCTTGAAAAACTGAGCCCAGAGTTCATATTACAAATCATGGTCTGAAAGGCCCAGGGATATAGCTCTGTGGTAGAGTGCTCACCTATTCTGCCCAAGACTTTGGGTTTAAACCCTTATGCTTAAAAAAAATGTAGACAGGTGTGGTGGTATGCTTGTAATCCCGGCACTTGGGAAGTAGAGGTAGGAGGATTGAGGGTTCAAGGTCATCCTTTACTACATAGTGAGTTTGAGACCAGCCTGGGTTACATGAGACTGTCTTCAATAAAAAGCAAAAACTGAAACAAATCAAAAAGTCGTGGCCTCAAGAAGATTCCGTGACCATGCAGTCACCATCGCTACACCTAAACACTGAACAGTGGTCAGGAGGAGGAGAGGAGAGTCAGCTGGGGTGAGACTGGAGTTTTAAGGACTTGCAGTGTCACCTTTCTCAATGACTTCACCAGGTCCTGGTTTGAAAAGTTTACTGGGTAAACTGACTTGAAAGAACTTGGAATACGAGATAGAGAAGAGTCACAGTCAGAGGCTGGGTTAGTCAGCGCCATTGCTAGAACAATACCTGAGAAGGTCAGCTTAGAGAGGAAGTGCATAGCAGCTCACAGGCCAGCCGCATTGCTGTGGACATGTACATGATGGTGAGGACAAAACCACTCACCTCAAGCTGAGAAAAATAGATAAAAAGAGGACAAAGCCAGACTTCCTCTAGTTCTCTTCGAGATTTCCCCTCAAAGACCTGAAGTCCTTACTAGGCTCTAAGAGCACAGTGGTTAGTTCTCATCAACTTGACACAAACTAGAGACACGTGGGAAGAGGGAACTTCAATTGAGGAATTTCCTTCATTGATTGGCTTTGGTCTTATCTGTGAGGCATTTTCTTAATTGCTAGTTGATGTAGAAGGGTCCAGTCCACTGAGGGCAGTGCCATCCCTAGGTAGGTGGGCCTGGATTGTATAAGAAAGACAGCCAAGCTGGACATGGTGGTACACACCTTTAATCCCAGCACTTGGGAGGCAGAGGCAGGCAGATCTCTGGGGGTTTGAGGCCAGCCTGGTCTACATAGTGAGTTCCAGGCCAACTGGGGCAACTGGGAGACCCTATCTTAAAAAGACCAAAAAAAAAAAAAAAAAAAAAAAAAAGAAAAAAAAAAAAAAAAAAAAAAAAAAAAAAGAAAGAAAAAGAAAAAAAGACAACCAAGCAAGCCAGGGAGAGCAAGCCAGCAAGGAATGTTCCTCCATGGTCTCTGCTTCAGGTCCTGCCTCCAGGTTCCTGCCTTGTCTTCCCTCAGTGATGGAGTGTGAGCTGTAAGCCACATAAATCCTCTCCTCCCCATTTTGCTTTTGGTCATGGAATTTCATCATAGTAACAGAAATAAAACTAGGACAAGCACTGTGGGTTGGGGCCAAGCCTTTGACACAGCATCTGGGGAAGTCTTCTCCACACACCTGAAAAGAAAGGGCCATGAGGCTACCGGTCATTGGCATTGAAATTTATTGAGGATATAGGAATGGAAAAGAAGCCAATCAGGAGAAAGGGGAACTGAGCAGAAAATCAGGAAGAACCCAAGGTTAGACCCTACATGTCCTTGGCTGGCAGGACTAATATTATCAGCAAGAACCCTGAAAACTGGTGAGGGCAGCTTGGAAGCAGAGCCCTAGAGGGATCAGAGTCACCCTCCTCATCCTAATTGGTGATAGACAGTGTGGCTTATGAGCCATGCCTGGTTGGTCCTGAGGGTCCCTCACACCCTCCTGTGACTTCACTAGCTGTGGGGAAGGCCCCATCTGGGTTTGTTCCCTAAAGACCTTTAGCAATGGAGGAGTTGGTGCTGAGGAGGGCGTCCCCTTAGGGCCCTGACACCAAAGGAGGCCTGGGTGGCACCTGCTTCACTGCCCTCCCACGTAGTCAAGCTGGGTGTGTCCCCATTCCTGGAGAGTTGGTTCACTGTTTCTTCTTTGTAGGAAAAAAAACTCAGAAGCCCATAGTGATCAGTTTCAGTTGAAGATGTTTTGCATAATAAACAAAAAGCTGTCTTTCCTCTTGACAGACCAGCTATTCCTAAATGCTCTCAATGTGGCATCAAGGCCCTGGAGATGTGGGTTTTCTTCTTACTCTGTGGGACTTCATGGAAATCCCCTGGCTAGCTTGTGCATCCACACTCAGTGTGCCCCAGGGACCTTCCCAAGCACTTGATCAACATTTGGTCATCCCTCCCTCCCTACCTGAGGCAGGTGCTCCTGTGCCCAGCTTCCTGTGCTGGGAGGTGGGAGCTCTCTCTTTTTCATTCAGTCCTGTGACCATGGAGTGGGGACTGGCGCAGTGACTGGTACGCTGGCCAGGTCTGGGCTTTCCCCTGGTACCAAACTTCCTGCTTCTCTGGTTCTGAGTCATGCACTGCCTGCCATTGGAGTTCATCCTCAGATCAGCCATGCCTGTCCTGGTCTTGGGATGTCCTCTACTTTAGCCCCCATGACAGGAGGAAACGGCTTCCCCTGCCCCACAATTTCCTTCCTGGGCTGAAGAGGTTAGATGCTTGGCCACTGCAGAGGCAAGGGGCCCAGTCCACCATTGGCCTGTACTTTTTTTTTTTTGTTTGTTTTGTTTTGTTTTGTTTTGTCTTTTTGAGACAGCGTCTCCCAGTAGCCCCAGCTGACCTGGAACTCACCATGTAGACCATGCTGGCCTTGAACTCACAGAGATCTGCCTGCCTCTGCCTACCAAGTGCTGGGATGAAAGGCGTGCAGCACCACGCCCAGCTTACATTTTTAAAAAGATACTCTTATTTTCTTTACTTTTGATACAGCCTCTCCCTATTACAGAGTACCTGGAACATGGCAAAATCTCCTTAATGTTTTCTGATTCAAATCAGTGGTGAATGCTTTCACAAAGTTTCATACCACAATCAAGCTCTGGCTATGTAATCATAAGATTTTAAAACATCCACTTATTCAACAGATGTTTAAATGAATACCAGGCACATACCAGGTTTAAATGGTAAGTTGAGAAGCAAAAACAGGGTCCTCACAGGGCCCCCAGCCTTGTGGTTGAAGAAATAATTTCCCAAATGTACGTAAAAGACCAGAAATAGCCGGGCATGGTGGCACTTGCCTTTAATCCCAGCACTTGGGAGGCAGAGGCAGGCGGATCTCTGTGAGTTCGAGCCCAGCCTGGTCTACATAGCGAGTTCCAGGACAGCGGGGGCTACAGGGAGACCCTGTCTCAAAAACAAAACAAAACAAACAAACGAAGCCAGCTATACGGGCTACCAGGACAGGAAAGTGGGCAGGACTGTGGACACACACATAAGAGGCTCTCAGGCCACTATCTACTCTGAACCAAGGTTTGGAGGGAGCTGCTACTTTTCCAATAGGCATTTCAGAGAAGGGGATGAAGTGAATGTAAATGCAAACTGGTTTGAGACCACCAAATTATCAAAAATCAATAAAAGCATGAAACCAGCTGGGCATGGTAACCTACACCTTTAACCCCAGCACTCTGGAGGCGGAGTCAGGTGGATCTCTGTGAGATCAAGGCCAGCCTGGTCTATACAGTGAGTTCCCTGACAACTGTGACTACAGGGAGACCCTGTCTCAAAAAGACAAAAAACAAAACAAAGCAAAACATGAAACCTGTCACAAAGCTATAGAGAAAGAGTGTGACTGTGGTCCAGAGCCGTCTCAAAAGCCGAGAGAGCCTGGGGCCCAGGCTGGCAGTGTGGTAGCCCATATCCAACCTGTATGCAGAACTTCTGACGCTGTATGCCAGATGGCCCACTGTGGGAAACACTCCTAAAGAAATCACAGTGATGCCGATAACAATGTGCTTTTAAAAAGAAGTAAGCTGGGGCTAGAGAGACGGCTCAGCGGTTAAAAGCACTGACTGCTCTTGCAGAGGACCTGGGTTCGATTCCCAGCACCTACATGGCAGCTATGAACTGTCCTTCACTCCAGTTCCAGGGGACTCTGAAGCCCTCTTCTGACCTCTGTGGCATTGCACGACATGGGTGTACTCACATACATGCAGGCGATACACTCATACATGTAAAATAAAAACAATAAATAAAAAAATATTAAAAAAAAAAGAAGTAAACTGGGCCAGGCATGGTGATGCTTGCCTTTAATCCCAGTACTCTGGAGGCAGAGGTAAGCAAATGTCTGTGAGATGGAGGCCAGGCTGGTCTACATAGCAAATTCCAAGCCTGCTGGGACTAAGGGAGATCCTGTCTCAACAAAACAAAACAATAAAACAAAGAAGTAGGCCACTGACTGATGAAAAGGATAGTCACATAGTGTTGAAATATGGTCTGAATGCAGGGAGCACAGTGCATCCATTTAGAATGGCGGAGATGTGGAGCCCCGCAAACGTGGAAGACTGGCCAGGGGGCAAGTTCAGTACAGGAAATGTAGGAGGCGTAACTGCAAAAGTTTAGTAATTTAATAAAAGCCAAAAGAGAGTTTAGAGAGAGATAAAAGGCAGAGATATCAATTGTATAAGCATACGTCTTAGTTTGTAACTTATTTTGAAATGATTTCAAATATAGAAAAGTTGCAAAAATAGTTTAAAGAACTTCCATACTTTTTGCTAGATTTCTACCAAAAACATTTTATCACATGTTCCTTGTAATTTTCTATCACCTATCTATCCATTTATTTATCCATCCATCCATCCATCATCCATCCCTCCATCTCTGTGAATGTGGTATATGATTGTGTTCGTGTGTGCGCACACACGTGTGATTGCAGGTGCTGTCAGAGGTCAGCATCTGGTATCTTCATCCATAGCTGTTCACCTTATGTTTGAGACAGGATCGTTCACCAAACTTGGAGTTCATTGATTCAGCTAAGCTGGCTGGCCAGTGAGCTCTGGGGATTCGCCTGTCTCGACAGGGCTGGGCTTCACAAGCAGGCTGCTGGGCCCCATTTTTATGTGGGTACTGGGATCTGGACTCAGATCCTCCGGTGTGTACGGTAAGCACTATCAGCTCAGCCCTATGTATCTATCCTTTATCTTCTCTACATACCACCATTCATCTGTCTGGTCTTCTAGTTTTTTAACTTGAATTAAATGAAACTAAGTAGAAGACAGAATCCCCTCTAGGCTGCGTTGTCTGAAAGATAGGACAAACTTTAAGTTACTGAGATCCATTTGGATGCAAACTTGAGGGTGAAATAACATGATTTTTCACAAAAGAGCTGGAGAAGCCTGCAGCCAGAGAAGGTGACGTCTTGCTTGTTCCCTAGAACCAGTAAGATGAGGACTTGAGACCACAAGCTCGGAATGTGGCGGGGAGGGACTCAGGTCCTTCAGAAAGATTAATTCCTGTGGGAAAAGGCAGAGCTGGAACTGATCAGCCAGTGGGGTGACTGTCCCTGACAATGTGGCACTCCTGTCCCCAGTCAGTGCCTTTCTGATAGCAGGCCTCTCATCCTAGTGGAAGGCTCCCTGTCTCAGGTGGCCTCCCATGGCCTTTCCCAGTGCTGGTCCTCTCTAGAGCCCTTAGGTGTTGGCACATGGCTGAGGCCTGTCATGACAGTAGGTGCTAATGGGTCATGTTCTTAATTCATTGTCCCAGTGTTCACATGCATCACCCCTTTGACACCTAAAACCTTTCTGTGAGGAACAGGAGGCTTTGGGCACCCAGATAATGGGGGCAAGTGTGCTGATCCCCACCATGGCCCCCACACTGTTAGCCTCAGTCCCACTGGGCCCTAGGCTCTCTGCTTCTGAGGGTCTCTGAGCCACATTCATGCTCCCTTTCAGGGCGAGGGGGTTGAGGTTACTGTCTGCCCCCAATCATTTCCTGGGCGTAAGAAGGGGAGGCTCAGCCCCTGCTGTTGTAGCCAGCCTGGCTCCTCAGGCTTCAGAGACTGCTGGGAACAGCCTTCTGGTAGTGAAGCCAGGAGCCTTCCCTGGCTCTGCTGCTTCTACCCAACGCTTGCCTTACTGTGATCTACTGGGGGTGAGGAGATTTTATTTTTCCAGTTCCTTCTATCCTGAACCAGGTCTGCAGCCCACAGAGCACCTCCTCTGGTCCTGCCTTCACTGTGGTGGGCAGCCTCTGTTCCTGTTAATGAAATCTGGGTGGTCCTCTTCAGGACTCATGTGGAAACCATGGAGTTTCCCCTAGAAGGAGACTTTAGCAAGCATAGTTCCACAGAGTATGTGAAGAAGTACAGTCCTGCCCACCTGCCAGGGCCCCTTTGCAGCAGGCAGGGAAGTGCTGCATTTCCACAGTCAGGTCCCAAGGCACTCAGGGAGCACCATGGTTACCGGTGGCTTTCACCATACACACTGCACCTGCTCTGCCATCTGGAGCAGTAGTTCTCAACTGGACCAGGACTCTCTCATCCCAAGCTGCACTCTGGACCCATCCCACCAGAACTGGCCTGGGGCCTGCTGGGCACTAACACTTTTATAAATTCTTCAAGTTTTGGCTATGAGCAAACAAGGTTGAAGGGCAGTATGAGAAAATTGAATTTGACCCCTTATCTTCCATAGTTTGAGGTGTGCTTCCTCACCTATGGAAATCCCACTTGTCCTTCAGTAAAGCCTCCCTGGACCCTCCTGTTTTCCCCGGCAATGTCT
This sequence comes from Nannospalax galili, assembly GCF_000622305.1. Classification (NCBI taxonomy): domain Eukaryota; kingdom Metazoa; phylum Chordata; class Mammalia; order Rodentia; family Spalacidae; genus Nannospalax; species Nannospalax galili. Next base: position 936,796 of record NW_008330576.1, read on the forward strand.
GTTGCTCCACACACATCACTGGTTCTATTAAGTATTGTGCTTGGGCATGGGGCTGTCTGGATTCAATTCCTGTTTCTATGATTCACTAATGCCATTACTAAGTCTGAAAGCCTCAATTTCCTCATCTGTAAAAAGGAAATAACAGCCAGGGGTGGTGGCGCATGCCTTTCATGCCAGCACTTGGGAGGGAGAGGCAGGCGGATCTCTGTGAGTTCAAGACCAGCCTGGTCTACATAGTGAGTTCCCGGCCAGCTGGGGCTACTGGGAGACCCTGTCTCAAAAATACAAAAAACAAAAAACAGAAATAACAATAAAAGTGCCACTTAATAGTTACTCTACATTAAAGAGCACTAATCTACTTATAAACCTTATAACAGGGTGGCCAGTAAGAGCCAGTCTTTTATTATAACTCACATTCTTTGTTTTTCTATTTTATTTTTTTATTTCATTTTTATTTTATGTGTATGAATGTATTACCTGCATGTATGTGACTGCACCTATGTCATGTAATGCTGTGGAGGTCAGAAAAGGGCTTCAGATTCCCCTGGAACTGGAGTTAAGGATGGTTCATAGCTTCCATGTGGGTGCTGGGAATCAAACACGGGTCCTCTGCAAGAGCAGTCAGTGCACTTAACCACTGAGCCATCTCTCCGCCCCCCCCCCCTTTTGAGACAGGGTCTCCCTGTAGCCCCAGCTGGCCTGAAACTCACTATGTAGACCAGGCTGGCCTTGAACTCACAGAGATCCGCCTGCCTCTGCCTCCCGAGTGCTGGGACTAAAGTCGTGAGCCACCACGCACCATATTCTTTGCTGCTGAATCTAAACTGAAATTATAAACTCCTGAGGATAGACATAAAGCCTGTGTCTACCTCAGTTTTGTGTCCCTAAGGTTTTGTCCACACATTGCTTTGTATACAACAACACTCAGTATCTGATGAATAAATGAATCCAAAGGGGATCCTTGTGTAAATTGAAATTTGCTTCCTAACTTAGGCTAGGAGAACTGCCTTTTCTCTTTCTCTTCACCTGTGGTGACACCATGGGTGCTTAATCCCTCACAGTTTCACCTGTAAACCAGAGTGGGTGGACCAGGTAATCTGACTCTTAATTCCAAGGAAGAAGGAAGTTCAAGGGGCAGTGTGGGATTCCTAGATAAGTTATCTGGCGTGGGGAGCCAAGGGTGGGGACTCCCAGATGGGACAAAGTCTCTTCTACATACCTTCCAGACTGGGTAGGTCTGAAGATGTAGAGGACAGTATTTAAGTTGCTCTGACTACATGCTCACAACCATAGATCACTTTTGGGATCCCCAAGCACATAGGGATATCACGCCATCCTTCAGTTCTGTCCAGTGTTGACATTGTCTCCTGGAAGGAGCATCAAATCCGGCAGGTGAAGGGCCTAGTCCCCAAAGCTCAGACCCAGTCCCAAGTCCAGGCCTCTGGCACTTCTGACTGGCAGCTGCCAGGGTTCCCACAAGCTACTCTTCAAGTTTGATTAATCTGCTAAAGCAGCACACAGAAATTCAGGGAAACATTCTTCCCAGTCTATCATCAAGAATGGTTGAACACAAATGAGCAGCCAAATGGAGTGATACCTAGTGGGGTCTGGAAAAGTCCAGAGCACAGGAGCTTCAGCCCTGTGGATCTGGGTTCATCTTCCTCTGGTCCAGAGATAAGCTCTGCTCATCCTCCTGCAAGCCTCCATGTGTCCAGCTGTCTAGAAGCTTCCTGAGGAGCTGGAGAGATGGCACAGCAGTTAAGAGCACTGGCTGCTCTTGCATAGGACCCAGTTGAGTTCCCAGCGTTCACATGGCAGCTCACAACTGTCCATAACTCCAGTTCTAGGGGATCCAACATCCTCTTTTGGTCTCTTCAGGCATTGCATGCACATGGTGTACACATACATGCAGGCAAAATATCCATACATGCATACATACATACATACATACATACAGACAGACAGACAGACATACATACCTAACATACATACATACATAAACAATAAATAAATAAGGCTTTTTTTTTTCAAAAGAAGCTTCCTAAGCACTGTCCTCTGGTTTTTTTTTTCCCTTTTATTTTTAATATTTCATTGTACTGGTGTAATTGAAACATGACAACTGTATGGAAATGTGTTGAACAAAAGAGGTCAGCTCTAACTCATAGGCTGGTGGTGGGGAGTATATAGCAAGGCCTATCCAGCTTTTTCTTGACTTCTCTGTGCAGCTTGGCCTTCTGGGCCTAGAGCCCAGAGACAAGATGATGGTGAAGTGCTGAGCAGCTGGGTCCACCCTTCCTCAGCAGCCACGCTGTTACAGACATGGCCTGGAGTACAGAGGGCACCTGATTCCAAGCTCTTGTATTCCAAGACAGAGGACTGTGCCAGGGACACTGGGTTAGAAATAAAAATGATGACTGTTCATTAAGAAAGGCAAGCTGCTCCTGAATATGGGCGTGGGCCAGAGAGCTGAGAGACAGGCAAGTGCTCAAGAGCCACTGGCTACCAGACCCGGCTTCAGAGCCTTTTATAGGACATTTACATAGCACCTGCCTCTCCTAAAATGTACATAGAAGGCTTTTCGAGCATGTTCTGTTCTCAGAAGCCCAGTGAGAAGGGCTTTCCAGTCTTCCTCTGCTAACTAGCTTTTTTTTTCATATGCTAATCTTGGTACAAGTCTTGCTTTAAGAAATATTTATCTACGGGCTGGACATAGTGACACATACCTTTAATCCCAGCACTGAGTAGGCAGGGGAAGGTGGATCTCTGTGAGATCTAGGCCAGCCTGGTCTATATAGCGAGTTCTAGGCCAGTTGAGGCTGCAGGGAGACCCTGTCTCAAAAAGACAGAAAAAAAAGAAAGAAAGAAAGAAAGAAAGAAAGAAAGAAAGAAAGAAAGAAAGATTTATCTATACCTTTATTGGGTCCCAGAACCAACCTTTTCTGAATATGTGAATTAAAGTAAAGGATTTTTAACTAATTAAAAAAATACACTACTCAATTATGGATCAGGAAGACTTATCTGTCACTTAAATGAATACAGAGTTCTTACTGTGCCAAGCTCTGTGCTGGGCTCAGAAGATCCAGGACTTAGGGGGTGACAACAGGTACTATGGAACTATGTAAATGATTTGGGAACACTCTGCAGAGGAGAGAGCTGACCACCTCATGGAGCTGTAACATCTCACCAAGATGAGCAGCCTAAGCCAGGGCAGGAGCGTCTGGTGGTTTGCAATGGTTGAGCAGTTCACAGGAAATATTCCTTTCCTTACATGTATCACAATATGAGAATTTGTTTAATGTCTGTGTCCTCTGCCTGACCACAGGCCTCAGGAGGGGAGTAACATGCCTCATGCCCACTGCAGCATCTTGGTACCCAGCACAATGCCTAGCACACAAAAAGTGTTCTGTTAAAGCAGAAGAAATGAATGAGAAATAATTTGCATGTTAAAGTGGATTGGATTAGAAGGGCTGTGAAGCATGCTAAGGAGTTTGGATGTTATTCCAAGAGCAACAGGGAGTCATTGAAGTTCTTAAACAGGGGAAGGACACGGTTGGCTTTATGGCCTAAAAATCCCTTTTTGGAACTTCGTCTGGAGGCAGAGTCCAGCCAGCACCAGGGGCAACTCAAGTGATGGTTATGGAGTGGAGAGACTGCATAGATTTGGAATTTAAGAGACTTGGTTCAAAGTTTGGGGGTGACCGGATCTAAGCAGTGAGAACTATGGAGGCAGCCTCCCTTATTACAATATGGATTTTTGAATAATTTTAATTTATATCAACATGCTGCCAAAGAAATGGTCAAATGGATACTTCCTGATTGCCTCCTAATTGGAGTGCTCTCTCTCTCTCTCTGTCATTGTCGCTCTCTTTCTCTCTCATTGTTTGAGATAGGGTTTCAAGTAGCCCAGGCTGACCTCCAACTGGCAATGTAGCCAAGGGTGAACTAGAACTCCTAGGCCTCCTGTCTCCACCTCCTAAGTGCCAATTAAAAGAAGGCTTTGTTTGAATTTTTTTTTTTAAAGAACAAAAGGTTGGTTTCCCAATGTGGTCTGGTAGTTTGGTAGGACTGTGTATGTGTCCCCTCTCCTGTCCTGACTTTGGAACATTGTTATGATTTATTCATTCTTTATGTGACCTTGATTTGATCCCTGGAGTATCAGGTTCAGGGCCTGGTCACCTATGCTTTCCTCATACCTAGCTCAGGGCAGGACCTGTCAACTGTTCAGTAAGTATTTAATGGATAAAATTATGACTGGAAGTTGAAAATACAAACATTTGCACAAGAGTGGAAGATGGACTAGCATTTAGTAAATACAGTGTTATGAATGTCTTTCAAGTCATTTGGCCTGGAAAGCTGTGTTCAGAGGAAGAAGGGGCAGGTCTCAGTGCCCAGGGACATCTGGCTTAGCATGGCAGGTGCCAGAGCCTGGCTGTGAGTGGGAAGACCTGAGGGTGTGAAGAGGAGGGCTGGAGGAGACCTGGATAAACAACTTTAGGGGAGGGGCCAAGAAGGGCATGGCCTGGGCAAACTCCCCAGCCACTCACTCTCTTCCTCCTGCTCCTGGTACCCCACCAACCCTATTAAGCAAAGCAGGGCTATGACAGGGGCAGGGGAAGAGCCCGGCACTTCATTGGAACCACAGCTAGCTCCACACGTCAGCCTCTGCTGTGTTGTGGCTCATGTCCTTTGTGGTCACAAGAATGTCCGGTGTCTTCACAAGGCTAGCCACCCACAGGCCAGTTTCATTTCTTCATGCAAGCTGACTTGTCACCCTCCTTATGGCCCTGACTTTCTTCCCCTTTGCACCCCACAGATCTGTCCTGTCCACCCAAGCTTCAGGGCTCTTCCCGTCTATGACCTGGGTAGGGTCAGGTATATTCCCAGGAATGGCAACACCTCTCCTGCCCACTTCTCTCTTCTCTTCTGCCCACTTCTCTTCTGCTGTAGAAGGCCCAGGGCTACTAGCAGCAGTGGTCCGGTGACCCAGGGTCGCTGACCTTCCAGCAGTGCAGGTCCTGGGAGCTGCTGGCCAGTCACCCTGGCCCTCTGGCAAATGTGAAACCGCAGATACTGGATGGCTTTGCTGATCCCTCAAGTGCACTTACCCTGCCTTGGGCCAGTTCAGAGCAACCATCGTGATGTCACAGAAGGTAGAACTGGAAAGAGACCAGCAGGCTGCCATACAGTGCTTCCACCCTGAGGCATGGAGTGCCAAACCCCTGAGCACATCTGGCCTGAACAGCGTGGTACTATAATTAGGAAGCGATGATTCTGAGTATTTCTGTGGTTTAAAAAAAAAGAAAACCTTTAAATTATTTTTATAGGTATGTGTGGGCCTGCTTGTCTGTATGTACACATGGGTGCAGTGCCAGAAGAGGGTGTGGGTCCCCCTGGAGCTGGAGTTACTGGTAGTGGGCCACCTTGGGGATGCTGGGATCTAAACCCCGGTTCTCCACCAGAGCAGCAAGTGCTCTTAACCACCTAGTCATCTTTCCGGCCCCTGACTATTTCTTGTTTTTAAAATATAACTAATTTTCTCAACTGTTTTTATAACTTACTTTTTAGAGCAATAATGGTTTAACAACTGCTTTGCAAGACTACAAATTTAACCTTTGTGAGACGCTCCACCTGGGCCAGGAGAAAAGGGAGAGACTGCAAGCCCCAAACTCCAGGGGGCGCCAACTTCAAGGCTGTGTCCTCTCCCGGCCCAGATGATTGACACTTTCAGCTGGGGCTGCAGGTCCCTGGCCTAAGAATCCGCATAGCCCGTGCGTCAGAAGAGCCTGTAGCAGACACGTCATGCGGTTGTTTCCTGGGTCCACTTCTGCCCCAGTTTCTGGACACTACCCCAGCAGCCCAATTGCCAGGAAGTTCTCATGCTGTAATTCCTTCCCCTCGAAGGCGTGAAAGTCGGTTAGAATTACCACACTAAGACCTGTGTCTACGCAATGTTCCCTATGAAGTAAGGAATGGAGGCCAACGCGCTTCTCTGCCCCTGCCTGCTCCTCAGTCTCTAGGGCAGGGCCCTGCTCTGGTCCAAATGGAGGGAGACAGACAAGAGCTTCCTACCTCAGCTCTGTCTGGCGTCGTTTCTAATTGGGGAGGCAGAAAAGCAGAAATGATTTCATTCACCAAATTCTAAGAATGCTCATCCTTGCCCTAGGCCTTGCCGACTTCTGAGGTGGTGACCCACAGTTGTGAAAAGACTTGACACCCCCAGACAATGGGTCGAATCCTTGGCTCAGTGTTCCTGTGTTCCTACCCGGGAACCTACTCACACCCAAAGCAGAGGCCTGTGAAGGGTGGAGAAAGGGTTCATGCCCTAAATATCCACCAGGTCCTCAACTGCTGGAGTCTCTCCTTTTTAAAAAAAAAATAACGTATTTTATGCTAACACATGATAATTGTATGACTTTCCTTGTTCTTTTTTAACTTAAAAAATTATTTTTATTTTATGTATATGAGTGTATGTATGTAAGTGCACCATATACATGCTGTGCCCAGGGAGGTGAGAAGAGTACATCTGATCCTCTGGAACTGGAGTTAGTGGGAACTGAACCTGGGTTCTCTGCAAGAGCAGCAATTGCACTTAATGGCTGAGCCACTCTCTCCAGCCTCTCACTTTCCTCTTTAAGCACCAGCAGCCTAGTCCCCAGGCCCTCTCCAAGGTCTCTCTTGAAGAGCTCCCTCCACCCACTGGGCTCTCTCTTGAGGTCTCCCCTTGAGCCTGGAGAATATGCTCCTATGCTCAAGAAGGCTAGGACCTTGTCTTTTGGTCATTAAATCATGGTAGGGTGTGGCAGTGCTGGGGAGTAGAGGGAAGGATGGAAGGTGTGCTGGACAGACAGCTTTAGTGTCAACTTGACACACCTGGGTTGAGGGAACCTCAATTGGGGAATTGCCTCCATTGGACTGGCCTGCGGTCACGTCTGTGGGGCATCTTCTTGATTGTTGAGTGATATGGGAAGGCCCAGCCCACTGTGGGTGGTACCACCCCTGGGCAGGTGCCTCTGTTGTATAAGAAAGCAGGGTGAGCATGGTGGGCCAGGGGAGCAAGTCAGTAAGCAGTGATCCTCCATGGCCTGTGCTCCAGCTCCTGCCTCCAGGTTCCTGCCCTGAGTTCCTACCTTGGGCTCCCTGATGAACAGTGATCTGGGACATGTAAGCTGAATAAACCCTTTCCTCCCCAAGTTGGTATTGGTCAGTGTGTTTTGTCACAGCAAAGGAGAAACAAGCTAGAACAGAGGATTTGGTCAAGTCTGAGTGTGGGAGCCTCCAGGCTGAGTGCTGGCAGCAGTGGGGGAGGCAGGCTGCTGTGCCCAAGGGACCCCCAGGATTGCAATGTGCTAGCTCATTTCAATGAGAGCGAGCAGGGCTGCTTTCTCACTAGGTTTCCTAGGTGCACCGGGGCAAGTTTGAGCAATCACGAAATACCATGAATGTAAACTGGAAAGAATACAGGAAGGAGTGGAAACTACTTCTAGCCTCCGGACTAAGCAGACCCTGTTCTGTCTTCTGATTACTGCTGGTGGGTACCTGCCCTCTGTAAAAGTGAACCGGGGTCCCCATTGCCATTCCTTGTGAATCTGCTTCACTGACTCCTCAGAGGGTGTTTCCACAAATTCCTCTTGTCTCTGTCTTCAGCTCACTGAACTCCCTGCCTTTTGGTAAGAGTCAGTTTCCCCCCAAAGATTAATATCTCCCTCCCATCAGAAGGAGATCTAGTTCTAGCCATTTCCTGTGTGTTTATAATGGTTGAAACGTTAATCTTTCTTTTGCTTTGCTTCCTTGCAAAGCAAAGAGAGGGGTTGAAATTTAGTAAAAGGGTCAGGCACAATCCTAGGGCGCCATCTACTGGTCTGTTATGAATATGACCAAATTGAACTGGAATGCAGTTCCTGTTTATACAGCTGAAAATTAATTGATTTAAAAGTTAAAGGGTTGGTACCCTTCCCACCGAATCAGTCGACCTTAGCTGCATGTGGGGGAGGGGCTAAGGATATATAAGCCAAGGAGGTCATGAAGCACCTCTCTCACCATTTTGTGGGGCTGTCAGGAAGTTACAGGATTATATATATGAGTGTGGACTTTCCAGCACAGCCGTAAATGGGGGGTGCCCACTCTTCTGTAAATAAACCCCCGCCCTATGCTTTGTTAGCAAGCCCAATAAACTAGGAGATGGAAACCTTCATTCTACCAAAGTTGACCCCATGTTGGATTTTTTTTCTTTTTTTCTTTTCTTTTCTTTTTTTTTGGGGGGGGGGTCTTTTTGAGACAGGCTCTCCCTGTAACCCCAGCTGGCCTGGAGCTCACTGAGTAGACCGGGTTGGCCTCGAACTCACAGATCTGCCGGGCTCTGCCTCCCAGGTGCTGGGACTGAGGACATACGCCACCAAGCCTGGCTTTAGTCTTTGATTTAAAAAATATATATAT
>NW_008330576.1:945334-982942 GCF_000622305.1 Nannospalax galili
TTGTTAGCTGCCATGTGGGTGCTGGGATTTGAACCTGGGTCTTCTGCAAGAACAGTGTTCTTAACCGCTGAGCCATCTCTCCAGCCCCAGTCTTTGATTTTTTTTTTAATCCCTACTTTTCCACCCTTAAACTTCATTGTATATATATTTTTTTATGTGACCTGCTTCAAGTTATTTCCAGAAAAATGTGTTAAAAATTGCCTATCTTTGTAATAATAAAAATATTCTTTAAAAAAGTTAAAGGATTGCGACTGGAGACAGGGCTCAGCAGTTAAGATCACTGGGCTGTTCTTTCAGAGGACCAGGGTTCGGTCCCTGGCACCCACAAGTTGGCTACCAACCGACTGTAACTCCAGTTCCAGAGGACCTGACATCTTCTGGACTCTGGGGCCTTGCAAACACGTGGTAAAAACACTCATACACAAAAGAAAAACAAATCTCCTCCCCGCCCCCCAAAGTTAAAGGGTGACCAGTGAGATGGTGGATAAAAACATTTGCCACCCAAGCCTGGTTGAGGTCAATCGCCAGAACTCATATAAACGTGGAAGGAGAGAACCCACCCCACAAAGTTGTCTTCTGACCGCCACACTATGCACAAGCGTCCACCCCCCATCATACCTGTGCACACACACAATAAACTTTTTTAAAAAGCTAGCGAGGGAAAGGCATGTGTAGCAACACACATGTAACTGATGAAAGGCTTGTGCACAAATCTTAGCAGATAATATACTCAACCAAAAACAGCAAGAGAGGCACAGGCAGAATTTGTGAAAGAGGATAGCCAAATGACTATGAAATTGCAGCTTTAAAAAACTATTTTATTATTTTTATTTTATGTGTATGAATGTGTTGCCTGCATGTCTGTGAGTGCACCCATGTCATGCAATGCCGCGGAGGTCAGAAGAGGGCTTCGGATTCCCCTGGAACTGGAGTTAAGGACGGTTTGTAGCTGCCATGTGGGTGCTGGAAACCGAACCCAGGTCCTCTGCAAGAGCAGTCAGTGCTCTTAATTGCTGAGCCATCTCTCCAGCCCCAAAAGTTCGGCTTTTTACTCTTCTTACTCTCGGGGAGGCTTGTGGGGAGAAGAGATGGAGGAGAGCCCTGGAAACCCATATACTCTATACTCTCTGTAGTGGACCACTGCCATATGCAGAAGAAAGATCCAAACAACAACAAAAAACACAGAAAATTAAGATTTTTATCCAGTAGGGGACATACTTTTACTACTTTCTAACTTGCATTAGGGAAAAGCAAATTAAACCCATAATGACATTACTCCCCAGAATGGTTAAGATTAAGACAAATAATAGTAAGTCAACAAAAATGTGGGGCAGCAGGCACTCATACACTGGAGGGAGGGCAAATCAGTACCACGTTGGGAAATTGTTCATGTGACTGTGTGTGTGTGTGTGTGTGTGTGTGTGTGTGTGTGTGTGTGTGTTGCCTCACACATTCTATGCAAGTGCTCTAACACTGAGCTATAGCCCCCTGTTCCACACAATATTATATTAAAAAAGTTAAATATAGGCACATCCTACAACATAAAAACTTGAGTCCTTGCTATATGTTCAACAAAAATATGTGCACATATTCACCAAGAGACACACAGAGTACTTCTAATATTACTGGTAATATCCAACAATGAAAACAACTGATGTCCATGAAAAATAAGTTTCTTAAATAAACTATATTGATGGAATGAATCAGCTAACATCAGAAAAACCAAACAAAAAACCATAGCTATATGCAGCAAAAATATGACTAAATATGGCTAAATGTAATGATCTTTTATGTCTGACTAGACATAAAATAATGCATACTGTATTAAAATTATAGTGAGCTCCCAGTGTTGGATGTCAGGATAATAGAGACTCTCCCCACTAGGGGGTGTACCTCTTCCTACTTGCACTTCTTGCTGTGACCTTTATTTTCCCTTGAGTTATTGGGGAGGGGGTGTTGATCCTAGGGGAGAAATAATTACATGACCTGAGTAATTTGGTCAAAGAGTTCAACTACTTTAATTTCCTATTTATTAACTGCCAGACTGTCCTGGCAGAAAGTGATTGACAGCAAACCATCAGTGCCTCCAAGTAAGGGCCTCAGAGACTTCTTCCCACACCTTTTGACTTTCAAAACAGGATCCTGAGAGCTGGTGAATTTAATGGTTGCAAAACAATACTTGAGTGGATTAGTATGTGCTTCTCCAATTATTAGTGAAGCAAACATTTTTCCCTTTAAATGCTTGAGACATACTTGCCCCTTACATACATTGTCTGGTCAATGCATGGTCTTCGCCTGTTTACTAGTGGACTGTTTCCTTTATGGATATGTACATGAGGTACTTGAGGGTCTGGGCATGCAGCTGTGAACAGGAAGAGTGGCATGGTACTTGGATCTTCTCTGATGTGCTTGAACAAAAGTTGTTTCTGTTTGGAGTTTTAAATTTATTTTTATTTTATGTGTACGAGTGTATTATCTGCATGTGTGTAAGTATACCCATGTTGTGCAATGCCCACAGAGGTCAGAAGAGGATGTCAGATCCCCTGGTACTGGAGTTACTGACAATTGTTAGCCACCATGTGGGTGCTGGGAATGGAACCTAGGTCTCTGTAAAAGCAGCCAGTTCTGAGCCATCTCTCCAGCCCCTGGTTTCTCTCTCTTTCTTTCTTTCTTTCTTTCTTTCTTTCTTTCTTTCTTTCTTTCTTTCTTTCTTTCTTTCTTTCTTTCCTTTCTTTCTTTTTCTTTCTTTCTTTCTTTCTTCCTCCCTCCCTCCCTCTTTCTTTCTTTCTTTCTTTCTTTCTTCCTTCCCTCCTTCCTTCTTTCCTTCCTTCCTTCCTTCCTTCCCTCCTTCTTTCTTTCTTTCTTTCTTTCTTTCTTTCTTTCTTTCTTTCTTTCTTTCTTTCTTTCTTTCTTTCTTTCTTTCTTTCTTTCTTTCTTTCTTTCTTTCTTTCTTTCTTTCTTTCTTTCGAGGCAGGTTCTCGCTATATAGCCCTGGCTGAACTGGAACTCACTATGTAGACCAGGTTAGCCTTGAACTCACAGAGATCCACCTGCCCCTACCTCCTGACTGCTGGCATTAAAGGTGTGTGCTGTCATGCCTAGCTTCCTGTGGTTTTTTTTTTTTTTCTTATCATTAGTTGTTTTCATAATTCAGGTTAACAGAAAAGCATAGGCTTTGCTTTCCTCAAACTTGGGGACAGGACACATGAGTGCCTAAGGATGCCTTTAAGCACTTAAGAGCAAAAGACTGATCTGGGTGCTGTTCTGTCTTCATGTTTTGTTTGTTTCTTTGCTTTTTGTTTCTGGTGGTTGTGAAAATGAACAGGCAAACATACAGGCAGATGACTCCATGTCAACTCACAGCATCATGATCATGTATGCAACAGAAACAATCCCACTCTTTTGCCCCTTTATGAACTTTCTGCAGGAAGATCTGAGCTCCCCCCAGACTGAGCATAGGGTGTGGGTAGAAAGGACAGGGCTCCATCTCTGAAGGAACGTGAGGAGGAAGGGGCTCCATGGAAGTGGTCGGAGGTCAGAGGAGAAGCAGGAGGGAGCGTCAGCAAGGAACCAGGGTGGTGTCTCCAGGAAGAATAGACCACAGGCCAAAGTGAAGTGGGCCAGGAGGCAAGCCTGAGGAGGCTCTAGGCCCTGATCACAAGATCTTGAGTGAAGAGAGCAAAGCCGCTAAGCAAGCTGTGTGTATTTGTACTTGCGTGCGTGTGTGTGTGTGTGTGTGTGGTGTGTTTAGGGAGAAAATTGCCAAGATAAACTGGGAAAAGTCACCTGGGAAGCTAATACAAGTGGTTACTTCTGGGGGAAAGACTGGCACAGTGGGGGTGGAGGTGAGATGTCGCTGACTGTATTTTCATATTGCTTTAATTTTTTAATTATCTGAAGGACTGTTCGTTGAAAATAAGAAAAAATTAAAACCTACTCAAAGAACTAAAATGTGTCTAAGGGCCAGTTGGAAGGGTCATGGTGACTGTATGGGGATATTTTGATCAAAAGGAGGTAAAGAAATCCAAAGTGTGATAAATTGGAGTTTAAAAGGGGAAGGAGGGGGATAAGGGCAGTGGCCAGAGGTGAACTTGGGGCAGGTGGCTTGCAGTGTTCTTTCAGCATAGAGGGACATGGGAGGGAGGAGGAGAAGCTGAAGGCAGGATGGAGGATGAGCCTGGCAGTGTGGTGAGCCCTGCCAAGGCTTAAGCACTGTGTGGCCCAATACCTGAGCAGATCTGTGGTCACTGGGGCAGCCTGGAGTTTGGGGAATAGATCATGCTTGAGCAGAGGGTTGTGCAGATGGCTTCTGTGCCCTTGTGCCTTTGATTTTCTCTGATTCTTCAGTAGCACTCAACAGAACTTTCTACAGATGTGAATGGTCTATATCTTCAGTGTCCTATATGAAAGCCTCTGGCTGCACATGGCTCTTGAGTGCTCGAAGTGTGGTTAGGGTTGACGAGTTGAGAATTCAAGTTTTTAATCCATTGGTGTTTTCAATCATTCTCTTGATTGAGATGTAATTAGCATGATACCCTGCACACATTCAAAGGGCACAATGTGATGTTCTGATATATGTACATCCTTGTGAAACCACCACTGCATTCAAGACAGTGCACATATCCATGACCTCTGAAAGCAGTTCCCTCCTATGTCCCTGCAGTCCCTGCCTCTCATTCCAAGTCAACTGCTGACCTATTTTCAGTAACAAAAGATTGCTTTTGGGGGGAAGTTGAGAAAGGGTCTCCCTGTAGCCCCAGCTGGCCTGGAACTTGCTACATAGACCAGGTTGGCCTTAAACTCACAGAGATCTGCCTGCCCTACCTCCGAAGTGCTGGGACTAAAGGTGTGTACCACCACGCCTGGCTATAAGATTGCATTTTTAAAAAAGATTTATTTTTGTGTGTGTAGTGTTGGTGGTGGTGTGTGTATGAGGGGACGGGTGTATTTACACATGAATACAAGAGTCCATGGTGGCTAGAGGCATCAGATCCTTGGAGCTGGAATTACATACAGGTGGTTGTGAGCTGCCCAATGTGGATGCTGGGAATCAATCACACTGGGGCCTCTGCAAAAGCAGTATGCACTCTTCACTGCTGAGTGATCCCTCCAGCCCCCAAGCAATTAAGATGGGATTTTGAAGAATTTTATATAAGTAAAATCATGAAGTGGTTATTCTTTTTTATCTCTCACTTTTGCTCAGTGTAATTATTTTAAGGTTGTTGTATCAATAATTCATTGTTTTGTCACCAGTTGTATTTCATTGTATTAAAACACCACAATTTGTTTTATCCATTCATCTGTGAATGAATGTTTGCTTTCTCCCCTCGTTTTTAGCTGTCAGGAGGAAAAGCTGCTATAAAAATAATTATAGGGCTAGAGAGAGGACTTCAGTGGTTAAGAGCACGGACTGCTCTTGCAAAGGACCCAGGATCGATTCCCAGCACCCACAGGGTGGCTAACAACCATCTGTAACTCCAGTTCCAGGGGATCCAATGCCCTCTTCTTACCTTTACAGGTATTGCATGACTCAGGTGAATTTACATGTATGCAGGCAATACACTCATACATATGAAATAAAAATAAATAAAATATTTTTTAAAAGATTATACTAGTTTTATGTAGACATGTGCTTTCATTTTCTTGGTTACATACTTAAGAATGGAATGGCTGGATCATATAGTAAAACAACCAACATGGCCATATAGTAAAACATATATAGTAAAACATATAGTAAAACTACAAACGTGGCCAGTGGCTACGGCATCAGACAGCAGGGTTCTAGTGTGTGCTCATTCCTCCAGGGACTTGATACCTGGGAGAGATTTCCATTCTTCTCTACAATCTGAATTTATTGACTTTTCACTCACTAAGCAAAGACTGAGCCTGACTTGCCACTTGTCCTGGAGTGCAGACATCATTCTTAAGGTACTTGTAGTCTGATGGAGTCTGGTTAGGTCGTGGATACGTTCATTGCTGAAGTCTACCAAGAACCAGGAGGAGGAATCTAGTGTGACTATGAAGTGGAATACTTCGTGTTTCTCTAGGAGGGTGAGATGGCTCCAGGAAGGGGTGGACTTGGGTTGGGGACTAAGACTCTCTCCTGCTGAGGCAACCTGCAAAAATGAGAACCAGGTACATGGATGGATGGGGGGCAGAGGGAGGAAGATGGGATGCAACTGTCGGTGAGGGAGGAAGACACAGCTGTGTATTAGTTATGACAGTCCTGGGGATGTGGTGGCAGCACAGCAAGGAGACTCAGCTAAGGGAGCTCCCAGCAACCAGAGCTCATATTCTCTCACACACTGTGACATGCTATAGACAACTCTACTTAGCTTTCCCTCTAGAGAGAAACTATTTTTAGACTATGACTTATGGTGTGGGTGTATTGAACTGAGAGGCTTCTTAAGAATTTTAGATGTCTCTGCTTATGACTGATTAGCTTTTGCCTCAGGACACGTTCCTCAGAAGCAGCCTTAATCATAGGCTTTTGGTAGGAGAACAAGAGAAGGGGTTGCGATTGGGTATAATCCCTGAGCTGAGAGAATGTTCTATGCGAGGACAGTCATGAGTGACACTTGTAAAGCAAACCCTGCATCCTGCATGTGTATATAAGTTTGTGACTTTGAACCAGTTTGTGATATCAGTAAGGCTTCTAGGGAGGCCAGGAAAACTCAGAAAACCAAAATGAGGGAGACAGCTGTGGAGCCTGGTACAACAGGGCTATGGCATACACTACCCCTACTTTGTTCTCATGATGGTCCTACATGTCAGATAATATTGTAACCCCCGACTCCACCAGTGAGAAGTTAGACCAAAGAGGTCAAGTAACTTGCTCAAGGTTATACCACTGAACAGTTTTAAACTCTGGACTAGCTCTTCCCTACCTCGGAGAAGCTGATAGCTGATATATATCAGGCATAAAATACATCCTGCAAGTTTATTTCCATTCTTATATTAATCCCTGACGAGAGAATCTACTTAATTAGACTAAATTACCTAGATGTGACCAGCAGAGTCACTTGCAATTTCTCAATCATGCAGTGGAAAATAGAAGAGATTATTTGGCATCAAGCCCTCTGCTGGATGTACTACACGTTATTTAAGATAGTTTCTGAGGCAACCATTGTGGGGTACCATGTTACTATCTTATATAGCTGAAGGAAATGGGCTTAGAGAACTTTAGACCCATGCTAACTCGCCACAAGTACACAGCTATGAAGCAAGCAGAGCTGAAATTGAACTGGCTGCAGGCTGAATCTTAACCCACTTTGTTAGGCTGACTCTCTTGAGTACCTCACGAAGTGTTCAAGAGAAAAGTATAGCTCCTTTAAGGTTTTGTTTACAAAAAAAATATGTCAGCTAGACCCTGGCAGTAAGTTGGTCAACTTCTGACAAAGCAGGCCCAGGTTTTGCTTCCTCTCTCTCATCTGTCCCCACCCACATAGCTTCCCAAGCAGGTGGGTTCTTATTTTGGGCTGGGGCAGACCCCTATCACCCGAACGGCCTTTAGAGAATGGCTTGTGGGACTGCATTAGATCATTGAAGGCCAGCCCCAGCTCTAATATGGTTATAAAGGCTAAAGGTGTAGATGTTGGGGTCAAACAGTTGGGAAGGAATCCCAGCACTGTCACTTATTAGCTAACTGTGGGTGAGTTTTACTTAACCTTTCTCTGCCTCAGTTGCCTCATCAGTATAACTAGAGCAATAATTCATTGGAACATTCATTGAGTTAATATCCAAGAAGCTTTTAACACTGCCCAGGATATACAGTGTTATGTATTTGACTTTTATTATATTTCCAAACAGCCAGACCAGACTGAGGCCCTACAAAACAGAGCCACTTGTCCAATGATAAACACCTACCAAAGCTGGGGCTACGCCCAGTTCTTCAGCCTATGAATCCAATGTGTTTGTAAACACATGGCTAAATATTTTAACAGTGAGAACAGAAATTAATGAGTTGTAAAAAACATCCATACTTTGAAAGTGGTGTAAGCTGTTTTTCAGTTTCAAGTTAAGAACAAGTCTTGTTAATTCATCTTTTAGGGTCTTTTATGAAAGCCAACATGTCAGGAGCCAGCTCAGTGCCATCATTGGGCTCAGAGAAAGATGATCACATTCTCTAAGTGGTAAGAACAACAATTTAGTTGCTCTTAATTAAGCAATTGGGGTGGGGTGTTTTGGAAAAGCATTTAATTTTTGTTGTACTCTTAAGATAGAGATGTAGAAAGGTAGGCGTGGCGGTGCATGCCTCTAATCCCTGCACGAGGGAGGCAGAGGCAGGTGGATCAAGGCCAGCCTAGTCTACATAGTGAGTTTCAGGACAGCTGGGGCTATAGGGAGACACTCTCAACCAAACCAAACCAAACAAACAACCAAACAAAGAAAACAAAACAAAAACCGAAACAACCCCTCCCAAAACAAGATACAGATGCAGAAAACAACTATAAAGATTTGCATAACTATAGTACAAGGACACCCAATTCTTTGCGTTTGGATGGTCAATCTGAAATGTTTTTTCTCTTTCTCCCCCCCTTCCTCCCTCCTCTCAGATTTATTTATGTGTATGAATTTTTAAAATATTTTATGTGTATGAGTGTATTAACTGCATGTGTGAGTGCACCTATGCCATGCAATGTTCACAGAGGTCAGAAGAGGACATCGGATCCCCTGGAAATGGAGTTAAGGACCGGTGGTAATCACCATGTGGGTGTTGGGAACCAAACTTGAGTCCTTTCAAAGACAGTAAATGCTCTTAACTGCTGAGTCATCTCTCCAGCTCCTGGAGTGTGTTCATAAAACAGCAGTTGGTAAAATATTAAGGTTTCAATTACATTATAAGAAAAAAGTTAGGATATTGATGGCAAGGGGCAGGGTTCTTAGGGCTCTTAAAAATTCCCATGCCTAGGGGCTGGAGAGATGGCTTAGAGTTTAAGAGCACTGGTAGCTCTTGCCAAGGACCTAGGTTTGATACCCAGCACTCAACATGGCAGCTAACAACCATCCAGTTCCAGGGGATCTTATAACCTCTTCAGACTTCCTCGGGCATTGCGCAGGCAATACACCCATACACACTAAAAAAAATTCTGTGGATAAATATTTCATGAATGTATAGTTTCCAAGTGGGAATATTCCAGTCCTCCTGACCCCCATTGTGGTGATTCAAAGAGAAGCCCTATGATCCACCTCCGGGGTGCCTACCTCCAGGGTGTCTGGGTACCTGGACAGGAATGTTCCACAGTGGCCAAATGATGGCAGCAAACAGCACAGGGGCTCCTCATTCAGACGGGAAGCAAGAAAGCTGCCTGGAGGTGCTGCTTCTGGAGAAGGGCCTTAAGGAGGACCTAGGTCAAAGCTAAAGTGGTTGGGATGAAATCTTCCAGGTCAGGAAGGGCGCAGAGGAACAGAGGACCATAAAATCTGATCTTTTCTGGAAGCTGCGTGACTGGCAGTGCTCAAACAGTCAAAAAGTAATAATGTTTGTGAGAATTAACTCAGCACTAAGTAAGAGCTCACATTTTAGTTTCTTTTGTTCTTCTTTCTTTTGTACACAAAGTTTCACTACATAGCCAGACTGGCCTCAAACTTGTGGTCCTCCTGTCTCAGCCACCCAAGTGCTTAGAATTATAGGTGTATACTACTGTGCCTGGCTGACACTTGAGTTTTGTGTGTTCATATTACTTTCTTTATATAGCTTATTTAATCCAAAAAAGAATCAGGTAGGACAATCATTACCCCCATCTAATAGACAGGGAGACTGGAACAGTGACTTTGTTCACATCTCTCTGCTGAGGAGGAAGACTTGGGAGAGAACTCAGCCAGGCTGTTTTGAGTGAGACTGTCACTGTGAACTCAGAACAAAAACATCCATGTGGTTTGGAGCAACCTTGTAACTAACTCCACTATCAACTATATCTTATCCACCCCTCAACCAACATGAGGTCAGCTTTAACCTCTAATTCTGACTTCCTGGATAGTTCTGTGAATTAGCTTTTGTTTCCAAAGCGCTCAGTCTCCATGCAGCATTCCTGAGCTGTTTAGTCGTCACCCTGTGTTAGTGGCAGTCCAGTTGTAGGTCAAATTCCTTCTGTTTTCAGATGTTTGTAATTATCTTTCTCCAATCCATGTATGCATTAAAGTTGGGGGGCTGCGAGGACCACTGGGTACCACGGAATGTTAACCGTAATATGCAACTGCTTCCTCCCATCCAAGACAAGACCAAATGAGGAGATAGGACAGTAGTGGCAAAGTTCAGGCTGACCAGAGGGCTGAACAGAGAAAGGCATAGAGAGAAACTATTGGGACCTGATTTGGCACTCATGTGATGTCCCCCGCTCCCATCCCCACTCCCCGCCCCTGCCAGCCGAAGTAAGACAGCAGACTTTTGGCTACTTCATTTTTTGACACATGCATGCTATCATAAAGAGTGCTCCTAAACTATTGTTTTCCATTATTGTTAGGTTTTCTAGAACTTGGTTGTGGTTTTTAAGTACATTAATCTACACTGACGCCCAAGTTATATCTTACTAGTTAAAAACTACCTTAATGACTTCGTGCAGGTCACCCATCCTCTTCTGGTGAGGATTATAATGTCCTTCATGGGAGTGCCATGAGGATTAAACAAAATACTACAAGGTACACAGCAGTGTCTTGGATGCGTAAAGAGTTTAACAAGCTAGAATTATTTTTCCCCCCAGGTTAGCCAAATCTGATTGTGGTTTGGCATAGCTGACACATGGGAGACAGGACAGTGGTGGTGGAGATGATGTAGCTCTGGAGTGGTGAGCTAAGCAGTACCAGATCAGGATCCTGGGTCTTTGCTGAGAGAATGGACTCTATCCTGTGGGCCAGGTTCTGAAACCATCCCCAGTGAGAGCCACAGGTGATCTATCTCTAGGGGTGAGGGCATGGCCCAAGATGCCCCCAAACACAACATTTGCTCTTTAACAACTCAGAAGTTTTGTGCCCTATTTCATAGCATGTTGACTGGCAGGGAGATGGCCCTTAAAGGTCAATTCTTTTTGAATGATTGTAAAATAGAAAAAAACATTTCCAACTAACTGAACCAACCTGTTAAGGTGTCTTAATTTCAATGAGAAGTGCTAATAAGAACAAACTATGCATCAAAGGCCAATACACTCTAAGTTAAATAATACTTGTCTTCCGGGTTTAAAAGGCACCCCAGGCTTTGGAAAATATTATTACACAAAGAATCAATGGGAGAATGGAATGATAATGAAATAATGCGTTCTGATAATGAAATTCAAATGATCACTAATTAAGAGCCTGAAGGAACAAAATTTTTCCTGTGGCCTGCCCCCCTACCCCATCTTCACGTCCTGAATGTCATTCACTACCATCACTTTTGGAGACAATATCGTTGTGATCCTTTAAGCAGTTAGGTTTCCTCTGGGTAGGAAGGGCAGGCAGATGCTGGGAAGGGTGGGGTCCCCAGAGAAGTCTAGGGAGCAGAGGCAGATGGTAGGAAGGATGGGTCCCCTAGGGAAATCTAGGGAGCAGGGGTAGGTTTTCTCCAAGCCTAGACTTCCTCTCATGAGGTCTAAATTTTTTTCTGTTTATAAAAAGACCTTACTGTACCAAGAGATAGCTCAACATTTTGGAAAAAACCTAACTCACATAACATTTTTATCCTTTATTTCTTGTGGGGCTTGAATCCAGGATTTTGTGCAAGCTAGGCAAGTGCTGTACCACTGAGCTGTATTCCCAGTCCCCCCTTTCTACATAGTCAGCAGTCTGTTAAAGTGAAAAGGTATAAAAAGCCAAGTCAAAACCCACAAACCAGTATGCAGAAATGGCAAGCACAGAACACAGGAATTTGAAAACCAAACCAGAACCAGTCTGAAAAGTCCAGAACAGGAGACACAGCATTCACAGAGTAACTCAAAGTTAACATCTTGGTGTTTATTGGGCAATACCCGATGGACCAAATTGTAGTTTGTTATGTTCTATAAAAGTAACATGAGTGTCTGTTAAGCCAGAATGCTGCTCAGAAAACGGTATCTTTGGTGGTATCACCAAGGCTGGGTTTTTATAGTTTTGTTGTTGTTTTGTTGACACAGGATCTCCCTGTAGGCCTTACTGGCCTGGAACTCCTGATGTATATCATCACAGTCTGGCCTCAATCTCACAGAGATCTGCATGCCTCCGCCTCCCAAATGCTGGGATTAACGGTGTGTGCTACCACACCCAACTAAACCTCCTGATCTTCTACATGACTCATCTGGGGATTAAGGTCCCGGGGCTTGCTACTTTCATTTTGCCTAGTCTCATTTCATAGCTTATAGAAACTATAATGGAACCATAGGTGAAATTAAAATATACCCCATCTTACTACTTTACTAAAACAAAAGTTCAAAAGCTAGCCTAGTTTGTAAGATTGTTACCCTCAAAGTATTTAAGAATTTAACATCTGATAGATGTTAAGACTAAAACAGTAACACATCAAAAACTGAAATACAGGTATACGATCAAGTAACAGTATTTGTCAATATATCCTACCTACAATTATTTTGTTATTCCTTTTCCAATAGAGTTAAGTCTTCTCCAGGTAATGTGAAGCCTTCAAAGATACTGTTCTAAGAGCCTGACAGCCAATTTTTATTCTCGTTAGCAGTTATTTTTTCATTTGTGAGCTCTCAATTGGTAAACTATGTAAAGCACTTGAAATGGCAAAGTTGACTCCATTTTCTTCTAGTTGACTTTTGCTTTACCCTGTGTTTCTGCCCAACCACCCCGAGGCTCATGCTTGCTAAGTGCAGCCAGCCAGGCAGCACGTTTCATGCAGGCAATGTCAGGGAGTTTGTTGTTTCTGCAGGACTGGGAAACTCACAAGTTGCCAGGTAGCATGTCATGTCTTCTCCCAGCATCTCCATAGAGCCCACTGCTTCTGCAACTGAGAAACTTGCTTTTCCTAACCAAAACTTAGAAAACTTTTTGTTAACTGAAAACAATACTGACTTGCTCCTGGTCTGGTGTAATTATGGTTACTGGCTTTGCCCCTGGCCTGATGTAATTGTGGTTTTTAAACTTCATAAACTCTGCCCTGCTTCTCCTCAGGGTGAAGAGTTCTTTCTGGTGATGGCCCCTCTCAAATGCTGACTATTATTATTAAAAGACTTTTCTTGGGGGGGGGGTCTCCCTGTAGCCCCAGCTGTCCTGGAACTATGTAGACCAGCCTGGCCTTCACCTCAGAGATCCACCTGCCTCTGCCTCCCAAGTGCTGGGATTAAAGGCGTGAGCCACCACACCTGGCTTTTAAGTCAAAAATTTAAAAATTAAATGCAATTATTTTTTGTTTTTTTTTGTACTTATACAACTGTTCTGATCATGGTGCTATGAGAACTTCTCTGGTAGTGGAGGTTTGGAGAGAACACTGTACATGAGTAATACCAGGAGTCTTGCTACTCTATATTTCTGCCCCAGACCCAAGAAAAAAGATCAAGAAAGGAACTTCTAGTGAAAGATGCTTTAAGTTTTACAGTTATATAAACTTCCAAGTGGGAATTCCTGCATCCATCCATGCTATTTTAGCCTTTAATATGTACAACATTCTATACCAGGGCTTGGCAAAGTTTTCCTACTAAGTTTCAGGTAGTAACTCTTTGCATTTGTCACAACTACTGAACTCTGCCATCACTGCATGAAAGCAGTCATGGCTATGTAACTGGATGAACATACATCTGTCCGATGACACTATTTATGGACACTGGATCGTAAAGTTCACAAAAGTCACAAAATATTCCATCAATTAAAAAAATTCAGCAATGCGTTTGTTGCACATGGTGGTGCATGCCTTTAATCACAGCACTTGGGAGGCAGATCTATGTGAGACTGAGGCCAGACTGGGGTGGTCTATGTCGCAAGTTCCAGACTAGCTGGGGTTACACAGTGAGATCTTGTCTCAAACAACAACAAAATTAAAAAAAAATCATTATTAGTTCTTGGGTCACAAAAAATGGCTGCAGATCTGGCCAATGAGGGTTTGCGCAGCACTGGCCCACAACACTGGCATGACCAGGCTCTTCAGCTCAGGCTTCCCACAATCCTTATCAATCTGACTTTCGGGGTGGCTTCTGTCCTTTATGCAGGTTTCTGGTATTGGAGGAACATTACAAGTCAGTGACTGACACCAAAGGAGAAAGGTTCCTTTACTATCTCATCCTATCTGGAAGATGTTTTCAGGCTTCTTTCTTAAACATTTAAGAAGGCATCACAGTTTGAGACTATAAAACTAGATAGGTTATAATCTATTTTCCAAAGTTTTTCTGTTTAAAGAGCATGTTTTAAGGCCTCGTACTATTTTTTTAATCAATAAAAATAAACAAAAACTTAATGGATTGGACATTTTTTAAATAAACCACATGGCAAAACAACACTTTATTTAATAAATGTATAGGAAATTACAATTTGAAAATTGCAAATACAGTACATATACATATACCTTTATCTTAATTACACAAACCAACCCCAGCTTCAAAATCTTTCTAAAATCAATCATATTCAAAATACCTGGTTTCTGAAGGGGTATATGGAAAAGTATATACAATTTCTTAAACTGTGATATGGCTTTTTAAATAACACATTTATTTAGAGATGTGTAAGTTCTCCAAATATAAGGTATCTTCCAGGTGGAAACTGACAACTGGCACGTTTCAATTTTGGGTTGCATTTATTTCAGGATAGTCTTGATTACACTATTTAAATTGACACTGTCAATTTAATCAGAAAATGTCTGTTGGTCCCAACAAACTTTGGTAAGCAGGAACTCAATGACTGGCTTGCCTAAATGTAGACACAATTTAACACTGAGGAATTTCCCACAATTTCTTCTCTCCAATTTGCATGCTCCCACTAACATCACAAACAATATCCTAACTGCAATCTCTAAATAAAATCTGAAGTCCTGACCAATAGGCTCCACATGCAGACTTGGAGAGAGTTTGCTACAGAGATATTATCTTCATCAACTATCTGGAGGTCAGATCTGCCTTTCCTCAACACAGCATCTAGTTTGGTGTCGCTGTTCATTTATAACTAAGCTTGGTACAAAGAGGAGCTAAACAAATGAATTAATCTTTTATCTAGAGATACATTTTGTAGCTTCAAACTTACTACATACAAGGCAGTCAATAGAAAAACTGCCTAAGACTGTACTTCAAAGGAGTTTAGATTCCTTAAGAACATCTGATGATGATGAACCAATTATTATAAGTACATAAAAAGAAAACAAATATAGCCAAACAAGCTTGCTGAGTGGTGTTCTAAGAAATGCAACACTATTCACAGGTGGCCACGTGGTCTAGTTCTGTCTCATGTGCTCTACAAAGCTCAGTGTGCAGAAATCTGGATTAGGAACAATTCACTGTTCAAGAAGAAAGGCTCTTTCCCACCTGGAAACACTTTTTAAGTGTGCCTTGCCTCTGAATGGTTTCCCTCACATTCAGATGAGAGATGCTTGTGCAGCTGATCTTGACTGTGTCCATTCTAGGAGGATTTTCCTAAAGACAAACACTGACAGGTGGGTCACCTGGGTTGAAGAGATAGAACACTGAGATTTGTAAAAGCAGGAAACATAGTTTTAGAGAATGAAAATAAAGCCCCACAAACTGAAAGAAGCATAGTAAACTAAGGAATCCAGTGATTTGGCAAACAGTACCAATAGGAGCCGTGGATGTGAAATCTGGGCTTATAGAACATAAGACCCACGGCTAATGGAGTCTTAAGCCACGTATGAGAACAACGGCTTCTAGTTCTGCCTGTCACATCCCTCTGAAACATGTCTTACTCAACTGCATTCTCAGTATGCTTCTTAAAGCAGAAAAATCATTAGTCAGTCTTCCTAAAACAAATCAAAAGGCTACATGCAGCCAGAGTTGTGGAACATGGGTTCACAGCAACTGATTATTTGCAAATATTCATTAGAATAGAAGAATCACCAAGTTTTTATTTGTGATGTTCTCTAGTGTAAGATCAGCACTGTGTCTCTCCACTTCAGATCCTGCTTTTCACTGAGCAATGGAGTGCTCAGACAGCTCAGCTACCAAGCAGTTATAGCTCTGCAAGTGAAGAACAGACTAAAGATGTCAGCCGTGCAGTCCCTGGTGTTAAGTGCTGAGTTAAAGTCCTCCTCTGTGGGTTCTGACAAGTTACTAAAAGTGGAATCAATCAGTTCTCAATCCTGTAGACCCAGTAAAGCACAGAGTCTAGTTCTTGCTACAAAAATAAAGCAATAAAACTTCAGGTGTACCTCACTTCAAGCAGAATATGCTAATTAAGATTTTAAAGTTTTTAGTGTTTCTGTATTTTATAAAAATGACCCTTTTCAATAGTCAAGTAGATTTTTAGACTGTTTTATAAAATAACTTTTAAAGGAACAAGTCAATATTAAAAACCAGGTATGGCCACATTAAGATAAAGAAATGTTTCCAAGAAATAAGCTCAGTTGATATGATAAAGTTATTAGTATATAATGCAAATTTCCCCTTTCCCCCTAGATACCTAAAGGCCATACATGCTTCGGTATCCACTGAAGTATCTGCCATTTATTAATAGTCTCCTAAAATTTTTGAAAAGGGACCCCTAATGTGCATAAAGATCACCTCAAAACCAATGGTTGCCAATGAACATGAATATTCACAAATGTCTCTGTAACACAACTATTACCAGTTAAGCTGTCTTGCATTTGGAAATGCTCGTGCTACCTCCCCACAGCTTTAATGCCCATCATTCTAGTTCTTTCGTGCATACACATGGCCAAAAGCCCTTTATCTTTCATTTTCTCAAAGTAGGATCTCAACCCAACCCTTCTGTATCTTTCTGCTATTGCATTATTGGAAAAATTCAAGATATACCTTGGGGTTTTCTGTAGTCCATGGAGAACCCCTGACCCATATTGTGAAAGAGAAGTCCTCTCTGGAGTAAAGGTTACTTTACATAGTGGATATTAATAAACTCAACCTTAGCCCTCTACAGTTAGTCTGAAAGATGCATATAGATTACTTGGTGTAGAGATGAAAACCAAGGTATCTAACTGTACCAAATGTTGGCAGTTCTTAAAAGGACAGAGAATAACTGCTTAAATTTTGTAGTTTCTTACTGTTCTTAAGACAATTCTATATAAACAACAAAAGTGATTTTTAGGGAAGACAAAAATCTGAAATTCCAAACCCCATCCTTCTCTGTTTTAAATGATCATATGGTAATTTGAAGTTAAAACTAATTTCTGACATTCAGAATTATATTAAAATATTTCCTAAATAATTTAATGACACTGCCCACATTACATGAAGATTTTGACAGGATTACAAATAATCAAAAAGATTGATATTCAAAATCCAGTAATATCTGGAAAACCTTGCTTATAAAGTATAACTCTAATTATAACATTAATAGTTATTTGTGAAATAAAACATTTCGAAATAGGAATACATGCTTATTCCAGTCTCTGGATATTATTACTATGTTCTGAAATCTGTTGAGGGATGATTTCTGTAAAAGAGAGCAGCAATTCCACAAGCCAGATGATTAAAATACAAAACAAAACAATTTAACACTGAGTGTGCTAGCACTGACTTCATAGAAAAGGACTGTAAAAAGTACTTTAAATGCAAATACTGAATTCTGATGCTCCCTTGAAGACATGTGTACTCTGTCAAATTAATGAAGTATGGTCTCGGATTGTCTTCTGTGAGGTATCTGTAGAGTTACAGCTCATTCTGTAAACAGTACTTTGGAAACATCTTCCTCTGAACATTATGAAGTCCCATTTTGCATTAAAGAGACTCACGGTCACAGCTGAAGTGACTACTTCGAGGGACTGGTGCTTGGCACGGACACAGCTGTCAGAGGTTCCACTTCTCATGTAGGTTTGCACTTATTGCTCTCACATCTGTGACTGCAGGACAAATAAGGCAGCAGACCCCCAAACACATAAAGTCAGGGACTGGAACTCTGACAATTTGCACAAGTTCTGTTCACTTCTTGCCTGTAACTCTGGAGCTGAATAGTACATTTATACATGCCAAATGTGTTCAACAATAAATGCTTTGCTTTGGACTGTACTTCCTCCCATTTAGATGAACTTCCAGGAACTGCAATATCAAGAAAATATCATTACTCTGCATTGTACAGAGCTACACCTGAGTAAATAAGATAAAGAAACAACAATACCCTATGAGGATATTTCTGTTAGTATGATTTCTACCCTCTCAACATGATTCTACTACAGAAGGCAGTTTCATAAGTCCAGAAGAGCTTCTTATTATTCCAATCCCTCCAGTCCACTCTCAGACAGAGGAAGAATATAAGACAACAATTACAAATCTTTTGTTTAAAGACCTTATGCACTTAAAAAAAAACAAATGCATACATTATTTTGAATTTTAAAGTCATCAATCTTTGAAATTACTTAAATAAGAGCCTAGCTTTTCTTATGGAGAAAAGGGCATGAAAATATACTTTAATGCCTTTAATATACAGGTAAATATAAATTTGTGATGCTGTGTTATTGATTTTATTTTCAAGGTTCTGGGAACTGAACCCAAGGTCTCATGCATGCTAGGCAAGTGCTCTACTACTGAGCTATATTCTCAGCCCTAGTTATCCTTCTGACCTGCATCTTACCTTTTGAAGAGACATATCCCTCCCTTAAATCATTTCATTAGAAAAGTCTCCCTAAGTAGTGATAAGCTCAGATGTTTGGTTCAAAAGATAGCTGTCCTTTAACCCCAGACAGGCCCATATTTACCATCAGCAACATACTTAGCTGCATGTGAACTATGGCAGTGGATTTTCCTGAAGTGAGAGACCAGATATTCAAATCTTCCACAGAATATACATCTTCTATTTTCATCAAGGCTTCTTTGATATAATCTACATTCAAATGGCTTGGCACACCTAATGGTTTGGAATATATAATTTCTAAGTAAAGTTTTACTTTGGTAGAGAAACCATTTTATATTACATTAAAAGAAAACAAATGGTTTTTGCTAGATTCATTTTCAATGAATACTTTATGTTTATATTTAAAGATAAATTATGGACATTCTTACAAAAATATAGGAAATGTATAAGAGATTAATACATACTTTAAAATGTTAATTCTTACTAAAATGGAATGGTAGTCAAGTTAGAATACTTAGCTTAACAGATAGCAAGGACAGAAAAAAAGAGAAACATTTGATTTGATTTTTTCTTTCTTTCTTTCTTTTTTTTTTTTTTTTTTTTTGGTCTCTCTAAATCCTTCCTGCCCCCAACCTGGAACTAGCTATGTAGAACAGGCTAGCCTGGAATTCAGAGCTCTGTTTGCCTTTGCCTCTCAAGTGCTGAGATTAAAGGCATGTAAACCACACCCTACTTAGAACATTTGATGATGATAAGTCTATTACTGAGAACTTTTGTTTTTATGCTTAGACACATTATCAATAAGGCAAGAATGTCATAAATACAACAAAGTCACAAATTAAAGGATACTTAAGGGGTTAAATAAAACACTAAGCATAATTGCATTAAGAATCAAAAGTTACATTCTTGACCTAGCTCTACAAAACCTTGACCAAGTTATATTATCCCATCAAATATTTTGTTTGAAAATGTGGATAATTTACCCCACTGTCTGCCTTGCTACTTCCCTTAGCTACTTAAGGGTCAAATGAACAGCCCACAGGCGTGTACTGATTCTTATTTGTTATATACAGGATAGAGTAATACAGTTTAAGAAATATCAGTAAAATACAAAGACATGACTCTTACCCAGAGTGTCCCTCTGACTCACAGTCTCTATTAAGGAAGAGATAAACCCACAATGGGGATATTATTAAGAGCTTACCTTCTAGGATTATAACTACTGTGTCCCATATGATGCGAAATGTTGTGAAAGCCACAAGTAATGAAAATACGTATGTGCAGATGGGATCGGCAATCTTATATTCTGGCTAAAAGGTAACAGATGAAAGCTGTATGATTAAATGTAGACAGACATAAGACATATTATAAAGTGAAACAAGGCACATGTCCCCAGTTCTCTGGCTTTCTTTAGCAGGACTGGAGAAGACTTCTAAAATTTGAATAGTGTAATTGAGAAACAAACTCTTTCTTAAAATTGTTTGAAGGACTTTCCTCCAGTGTCTTATCTCTAGGAGTTTAACCACTATTTTGCTCCCCTCTGTGCCATCTCTAAACCCTTTACCAGAAGCTTAAGGCACTGAATTTAGAAAGAACTGCAGCAGCCATCTGGATTAAGGGTCTCATATTAAAGAGGAGGGAATTCAAATTTAGAGTTGAAGGACTTGCTGCAAAGCTGAGAACCAAGATTTCTAATTTCTACTTCAGTGCACATTCCACTATCTAGTGGTTCAGCTTAACACTGAGTTCTACAGCCAAGGCTATCTATCTACCAAAGCCAATTACAGAAAAACCAGCTGGCAAGGTGATGCCGCTGTGTTTATTCCTAATACAAATAACTATACGGATGCAAAATGCATAGAAATGAATTTAGTGCACAGTGCATTGATAAGAGACAATTAGCTTTTCCTTTAATAGCAAAATTAAGTAATTCTGAAATAGGGAAATCAACCATATTACCTTGAATCGGATGATGTATGCTGCTATTAGCACACCGACACTCTGTACCAAATCCCCCAGAGCATGTACAAATGCAGCTCTTACTGCCAAACTGTCCTGCCCATGGCTGTGTCCACCAGATCCCACGGCAGGAGAACTTGAAGACAGGGAATGGGAATGAGAGTGGGAGTGATGGTGACCAGACTGGTTCAACAAAAACCCCATTCTGTAAAAATGAAAAAAAGCATTATTTTCTCTTAGCTTTTTGACAAAACATTTATTTATTTATTATTTTTGTTTTATGTGTATGAGTATATTGCCTACATGTATGTGGGTGCACCCATGCCGTGCAATACCCATGGAGGTCAGAAGAAGGCATTAGATTCAGCAGGGAACTGGAGTTATGGATGGTTGTTAGCTGCCATGTAGGTGCTGGGAACTGAACCCAGGGCTTCTGTAAGAGCAGTCAGTTTTCTTAACCATCTCTCCAGCACCGACAAAACATTTATTACTACCAGACACTAATGAAGCAATACAGAGCTCATTCATTTAATACATATTTGAGCATCCATTATATACCAAGTATTGTTCTGAGTTCAGGGAGCTTGTGTTCTACATGGGACGTCAGAGAAGAAAACAAATACACACCCAATATAAAGCCAGTTAGTGTGAAATTCTTGGAAAAAGTGTACAGCTTTGCAAAACTATGGGAAGCGAGGGGTCAGGTAAGGGGGAGTAGTCACAGGTCTCAGTCTCCATTTGAGCACAGACTTGACAGGAGCCAGAAGCAAGTGGTGGGAAAGTGTTCTAGGCAGAAGAACAGCAGGCAAAGGCCCTAAAATGAAAATGTAATCCATGTGCTTGAAAAAAGGACAGTCATCATGGCCAGAATAAAGTAAGCACGAAGTGCTAAGAGATGAAAAGGCTATGGTAGGAACTTGTGATTTTTATTCTAGGTATGAACAGAAGCCATTACATTAGGCAGTGATTAGTAAACTATGGCATATAGACCATATTTGGCTACATGTTTCTTTTTAAGATAAAGTTTCATTAGAATAGAGCCATACTCATTTGGCTACACAATGAATATCGCTGTTTTTATTCTTAACATTAGTGTTTAATAGACTCAAACGAAACTGTATAGCTCTCAAAACCTAAAACACTTATTATGTAGTCTTTTCATTGTTTTGGAAGTACTGGAGCTCCATCCGGGTCCTTATGCATGCTAGTAATAGTACTAAACTGTACCCGAAACTCTATTTATCCTTTTCAGAAAAAATCTGCTGACCCCTGCTCTAAATGATTAAACATATAACTTATCATTTTAGTAGCTTTTAGGGAAAAATGGTAGTTAACAAATGAGCTAACAGATCAGTAAGAGATGGTTCAGCAGGTAAAGGAGCTTGCTGCCAAATCTGATGACCTGAGTTTAATTCCTAGAGCCCAAATAGTCAAAGAAGAGAATAACTCCCATAAGCTGTCCTCTGACCTCCACATATGTGCCATGGCATACACACACACACACACACACACACACACACACACACACACACACAAAACTATCATAAATACCTTTAAATGTAGCTAACATAAAAATATTAAAAATTAAACAAAATTATTTGTCTTACTTAAATTCCTTCTTATTGTCAAACTGCAGGACACCTGAACAAGCTAACAGGAGTTTATAATGCTCCATTTTAATTACACTTACAAGAAAAACGTACGTACTATATTTTTAAAATATAAAAATAGCATTTCATAGTCTGAATGCATGCATATACAATAACTTCTAAAATCATAGTACCTGAAATATTAATGTGAAAAATATTGGGCTTACATTACATTAACTGCAACACCAACAGCTGCAGTGATGAGCATGATGTCTCCATTTATCTCATAGTTCATATGGATAGTTCTCTGCACAGCTTCATACAAGAGGAATCCCATAAGAACATAGACCAACAGCACACTAATCATAGCTGACAAAACCTCTAGAAGGAAAGATATATAAAACACATGCATTTTCAGCATTGTTATTATACTTCATACCCACTACATAGTTTTCAGACTTTTATTAACATTTTCTTTCTTCTAAGGAGGTAAAAGCACTACATTATTTTTTGTTATAACATTTTTCTTGTTTAAAAAGTATTTAGCAGCTTGAATGAGGTAGATCTTTAATGAATTCACAGCTACCACCCCTGACTCAGATCTCAAATTATGTACGTTTACAAACTGTACAGAAGGCAAAAAAAGATGGAGAAAATGGAAATATATGACTACAGACTACTTTTCTAACAAAACAAGTACACTTAAAAAGTATCAACAGGCTGATAACGTAGCTCAGCTGGTAGAGTGCTTGCCTAGCATACACAGAGCCCTGAGTTGATCCCTTGCTTAAACCAGGCCATGATGGTGCAGGTGTACAACTGTACTCCCAGAACTCATGAGGTAGAGTCAGGAGGACTCAAAATTTAAACTCATAATCCTCAGCAACAGCTGGCCTGAATTTGAGGCCAGCCTGAGATACAAGAAACCCTGTCTCAAAAACAGTAACAAGATAAATAACCTATAAGAAAAATGGGTAATGCTAGGAGTGGTGGCACACACCTTTAATCCCAGCACTTGGGATACAGAAGCAGGCGGATCTCTGTGAGATTGAGAACAGCCTCATCTACATAGCGAGTTCCAGACCAGCTAGGGCTACAGGGAGAGTCTGTCTTAGGAAAAAAAAATGGGGAAAGAACACAAACAGTAATTCATCATAGGAAAAATGTCCATATTCTCAATACTAATCATAATAAAATGAAATAAAATAAAATAAAATAAAATTCTTATACTTCTGTTAGGTTGGCAAAAACTTTAAGTCTGGTAATTCTCAACAAGGATAATACTGATGAAGATATTAAATAATTTCACCTTTTTTTGAGAGCCAATTAATAAAATGAATCAAAATTAAATATGCATCTCTTTCTTGACTACTAGTAAGAAAATTCCTGTGTACAAAGGTTAGATCTAGAAGGCTTTCTAGAAGTGCAACGCTGTAGTATCAAGAATATCCGGAGACACGTAGGTAAAGTGTTATACATACACAGTGGGAGATACCAGACATCTATTTGCTGAAAAGAAAAGTGGATAACAAGAAAACAAAAATCAGGCAAATTAATAATTATAAGAAAGTCTGAGAAAAATGCATGAGTCTATGTATCTGGGAGAGTAAGCACCAGAAAGCTTATTCTAATAAGAACCTTAAGACAGCATTGTATAAAAAAGGGGAAAAGAGAACATATAATCATATGCCAATGCAATCTCTGGAAAGATTATACAAAATACTCATTAAACACTGACTATTGTGAGTGAAAAGAACAGTTAGCTGGGAGACAGGAAAGACTGTACCATACATGTTTCTCTGCACTGAATTTTCTACTTATGTGAGGGTAAGTAAAAGTTCTGTGTATTTTCACAATAATACAAAACAGGGTAATGCCAAGTATATTTAAAATACTATAAAACAAGCTAGGTGTGGTGGTGCATGTCTTTAATACCAGCACTCAGGAGTCTGAGGCCGACTTGCCAGTCTGGGGTACATAATGAGTGACAGGTCAACCAAGGCAAGACCCTCTCTCAAAAATCCAACAACAGCAACAGTAGCAACAACAATAGTGATAAGTAAATGCTGACACACAAAAGCAAGGAAACACTTTTAAAGAAAACTCTTCCTTCAGAGAAACTTGTTATTAATTCTGAAATCTGTTAAAAGGTTTAACAATTTAGAAAATTGTTACCTGGGATTATTCATTGCTTAAAGGTTCCAGGTAGTTCAAATATATTATATTGCGATGCATTTTCATATCAATTTATATATAAACTACAATGCAGAAAAATTATACCTAACTAATATAGCTAAAACGCCTATGAAAGCCTGCACATGGTCAGAAGAGATGTTAAAGACAAAAGACAATTCCATGTAAATCCACGGTTTATTTGTTCTAGACACACTAGTTATTACATCAAAAGACATAAGAACTGCTGGGTGTGGTGGTGCACACCTTAGTTTCAGCAGAAGTGGGAGTATCTCTGTGAGACTGAGGCCAGCCTGGTCTACATAGCAAGTTCCAGGCCAGCTGGTGGCTATAGGGAGACCCTGTCTCAAATAACTAGAGGGGGGGGAAAAGGAGATAAGAACAGCAGAAGACAGAGCTAAACTGAAGTACATGAAGTTGTAGAGAGTCTCCTCGATTAAGTATAGGCTGTACACGCTTTGAGGATACACCGTCTAAATATGTGTCTTAATTATTATTGCGCTAAGCAGAGAGGTCTTCATGTAGCAGGTTTTCAAGTATTTGTGAATCTGCAAAAAGTCAGTGAAAGGTTAACAAGAGAAGATGATACCGGGCTATTCAATTAAGATTGGGCTAAGTTATGAACTAAATTCCCCAAAACAACAACAAACTGGAAAATGATAACAAAAACGAAAAACATACGGAAAACCATGTCTTAAGTTACAATTGCTTCTGGTAAAACACTCATATGTAAATAACACAAAGAAAGAGGGCTGAAGAGCTCGCTCAGCAGTTAAGAGTGCTTGCTGCTTTTCCAGAGGACTGAAGTTGGTCAGCTCACAACTTTCTGTGACTCCAGCTCTAAGGATCAAATGCCCTTTTCTGGCCTCTGTAAGCACCTGTACACTACACAAGGCATTCACACACACACACACACACACACACACACACACACACACACACACAATTTTTTTTTTAATTTTAGACTGTTAAATCTCATGTATGGGTGGTGGTCCCTATAAAAATTCATAATTAAATAGCAGGTACCTTAGTTTTTAAAGTGCCTTAACAAAAATTTAAATATGAAAATTACAAAGCAATATACTTTATTTTCATGGTGATTCACAGTCACAAAGAGATGAGTGTCCATAATAAAGAGGGGCAATTAAGACAGTTTAAAACAAATAAAAAAATCTTTCTCAACTCCTTTTGCTTAGATTGACCATACTTTCCCTTCTCCCCAGGACAGACCAGTTCCTACTTCTTATGCTGGCATAATTATTACTGGTGCTCCTTTGCACTGTCCTAGTAGGTCTGGCATATATAACACTGAATATCCAGTTAAATTTGCATTGTAGAAAAACATTTTTTGCATGTCCCATTGCAATGTTTTAAGTATACTGGGTATCCTATAACTGTATGTGTATGCTAAATATGAGAACCCCACACTCCAGTGATAATTTTCCTAAACATTCAGAATTACCTTTTATATCCTCAGAAAAGGAAGGCAAATTCAAAACAAAGGAAAAGAAAAGTCAAATCCAAGAATATACAGAGTTCCTTGGCAGAAGGACTCCCCTGCCCTTACAAAGCCCAATATGCTCCCATAGCCTGTAGCCAAGGATCCAGCTCTCATACTACCAGTCTCTTCTATGTGGAGTGGCATAAAAGGAATCCTGACACCTGCCCATGGTTATCAGTAATCCAGATGACCCCTAGAAATTCCCCAAACAGCATATCAGGGTACCTCTATCAATGACAGTCCCCCTTCTAGCAATTTTTAAAAAAATTATCTTACCTTTTAACTTATGTGTGTGTGTGTCAGCTTGTCTGTGTGTGCATGCAGTGCCTGAAGAGGCCAGAAGAGGGTGACAGATCCCCTGGAACTGGAGTTACAGATGGTTGTGAGCAGTCATGTTGTGGGTACTGAGAACCGAACCCAGGTCCTCTGCAAGAACAGGAAGTGCTCTTAACCACTGAGCCATCTTTCTAGCCCCACTTTCCAGCAATTTCTAAGAGATGCGTCACATAGTTTAGTTCTCTCCAGGAAAAGGCATTCATCTATCATTAACCACATGTCAAAATGTCTTCTAGACAGAATACTAATAAATGCAAAAGAAAATAATAAAATAAAAAATCCAATAACAAAATTGGATTTTTTTATGGGCTGAGGATTTATAATTGAGAAGACTAGGACATAGATAGTCCTATCTAGCTTAAAATGCTAATCTACTAATTTGATTATTCAGATTAAAAAATAGTTATTTCACTATGAATAAATTAAGGTCATGTAAAATGCCATGAATAGGACCAATTACTGTTTAAAAATACCTTTCATAGTTGTGTGTGTGTTTTTTTTTTTTTAAGGATGATGGGAAGCAAATATAGATAGGCAAGTTCACCTGTCAGAGAAAACAAAGAATTCTATCAGCCACTAAATTATGACAGATTCCAATCTTCTCTTTCTTGTTCTGGGTTGGTGTCTGGTAACACAGCTTACAATAAAGCTTTACAATAAAGCTTTTCATGACAAAATCAGTGCAGTTCTGATGGACTTTTTGTTTACTTGAAGGAGACCCAGGAACTTTCACAACTAGAACCCAAGATTTCTGTGAAAATTACTACTCCATTGGCTTTAGGTAAGCTTGAATGGTTATATTTCAATCTAAACCAAAATTCAGTATTAACAAAACATTCCTGAAAGGAGAGTTTTGTGGAAGTACCAGAAAGTCTACTGTTGTACTACTTCTAATGTATTGTGCTACTTTACACATATATAATTAAATCACTTCATTTCGTTAAGCTATGGTCTTGGAGGAGAGTAAGACAAATTAATATATGCTTTTTGCTGGATCACTTAGGTCTTTTTGTTTTTGTTTTGCTTTGATTCATTTTTGAGACAGGGTCTTGGTAAGTAGCCCTGACTGGCCTGGAGTTTATTATGTGGGCTAGGCTGGCCTCAAAGCTGCAGTGATCCTCCTGTCTCTGCCTTCCAAGTGCTGGAATTACAGGCATGTGTCACCAAGCACGGCAGCCTGCTTTTCAAGACAAGGTCTTACTATGCAGCCCTAACTAGTTTGTAGCCTAGGCTGGGCTCAAACTGGGGGCAGTCCTCTTGCTTCAGTCTCCTAAGTGCTAGGGTTAGAGGCATGTGACATCACATGTTGCTTCCTAGGGTCTTTATTTAGCTGAAATAAAAACAAATGTGAATGCTCTTATAAAGACAAAAGTACAACCTGAATTTTCCATACAGAGAATAAACAGTTTGTATCTGATTGGCTAGTAAATACTAAAATAAAATTTAAAGGGCAGGAAACTCTTGGTTATCAAGTTTTGATAGTACTGTACTAGTTACTTTTCTGTTGCTGTGATAAAATACCATGAACAAAGGCAACTTAAGGAAAAGTTTATTTTGGTCTATAATAGGGGGAGGGCATGGATGCAGGAGCAGGAAGCTGAGAGATCACACTGTCAACCTAACACAGGAAACAGAACAAGAACTCAAAGTGGGGTGAGTCTATAAACTCTCAAAGCCTGCCCCCTGTGGTATACTTCCTCCAGTGAGTCTCCACGGTTTAAAAGTTCCACAACCTCCCAAAACAATCCAACTGGGTTCAAATGCATGAGCCTATGGGGGACATTTCTCATTTAAACCACCACAAATCTGAAATGTGGAAATTATTGTACATTTAAAAACAAAAATGAAATGCCAAACTAGAAGTTTCAAAGATGATGCATCCTTCGTTATTCTCTGGGGTAGTATCTTACTATTTCTCTTTATAGCATTTACAATCTGTGATTATATTTGTGTCTATGTGCATACAATAATTATGTCTCCTCACTCTATTACTCATTTACTCAACTGGCGACTCTTGGGTGGGTACCCATTCAATGTATAAATACCAATTAGTCTCAAGTATGTGAACCATTCACAACAAGCATACATGTTTTTGTGGGTGCAGCATAAATGTACTGGTCTATCATAACTTTAGCTCTGCTAATGCTATGATGCTAATGAGTATATTTCACTTAAAGTACATGACACTGGTCTTTCTATTGTGTCAAAGAACTCTCTACAACATAGCAAACATCCAAAGGCATGCTCAGAGGTCTATAAAAAAATGAGCAAGAAACCAGGCATGGTGGTACTCGCCTTTAATCCCAGCACTCGGGAGGCAAAGGCAAGTGGATCTCTGTGAGTTCAAGGCCAGCCTGGTCTACATAGTGAGTTCCAGGCCAGCTGGGGCTTACAGGGAGAACCTGTCTCAAAAAGACCCCCTCCCCGAAAATGAGCAAGAAAGAACAGCGCTATCCCCTCTCTTTCACTTTCTTTATGCTCTTTTCTACCTTCTTCTAAGGAAGAAAACAGAAGGAAAACAGTGGGCGTATTGGGTCTGCCTAAAACTCCCACATTAGTATTTGTGTTTTATCTCGGCCACAGAGATCCCTATAGTACTCAGGCTGAAGACATTGGGATTTTCAGTGGCCTAAGACCAAAATCTGAAAATGACAGAAACCTCCCCTGTCACCAACATAAGCCCAACACAGAGGCAAAGCCATAGCCATGCACAACTGGGGACCTTGGGGAGAAGAATTGTGGAAAGAAAAGACACAATTTTTGTCTTGGGTAGGAAGAAGCTGTTAAAATGAATCAAGTAGAGAGAAGAAATTTTTTTTTAATGCACATATAAGGAAAAAATTTTAGTTGAATATTTTCTACTCCTTTAGCACCAGGGGATTAAAAAAAACAAAAAACAACAACAAACCCCCCCCCACAAAACTATACAGAATTGGCATTGTAACCAAATGCCTGCCCCAAGACACACTTAGTCAGATTTGACTAAGGTCTCTGCTTAGCACTTATTTCTATATAAAGTACCTGTACAGTCACTTGCCATTAACATAGGCTGAGGATTTTTACATGATCACAGCACAAATATTGCTTTCTATCCCAAATACAAAGAACTCTGTTACTACAGTCCTTTTATATCAGTGTACAAGCTGCAGCCCAAAGATCTGGGAGAAAAGTTTAAAAAAAAAAGTCAATTCTTTAGTAATTCACAAAGGTTAAAACAAGCAAGAGAAGGGGGGGGGCGCTGTTCTCTGCAGAGTGGCACTGCCCCTTTAGGAGATAATCTTATTCCTCCTAAAGATATGTAGAATTTCTTCTAGTGTGGCTTTATTAAATTTTATTAGCTGTCAGAATAAAGTGACATGCCCATGCCCACAATCAAATAAATCCAGACTTTTAAAAATAAAACATGGGGCTGGAGAGACGACTCAATTGTTAAGGGCACTGGCTGTTCTTGCAGAGGATCCAGGTTTCAGTTCCCAGTACCCAACATAGCTGCTCACAACCGTCTGTAACTCCAATTCCAGGGGATCCAATGCCCCTATCTAGCCTTGATGGGCACCAGGCATGCACATAGTGCACTCACATACATGCAGGTAAAATACTCATACACGTAAAAATAAATAATCTTTAAAAATAAATAAATGATAAATAGAAACAAGACACAAGACTTCTATCACATCTCCCCCCTCCCATATAAACCTGCTACTTATCTCACTGTAAGTAAGAAAGAAATAAGAATGATCTCA
Source organism: Nannospalax galili (assembly GCF_000622305.1). NCBI lineage: Eukaryota > Metazoa > Chordata > Mammalia > Rodentia > Spalacidae > Nannospalax > Nannospalax galili. The sequence goes on from NW_008330576.1 coordinate 975,301, forward strand.
CAGCATCCACAGCTTCACACAAAGGAAAAGAAAAAAATGCAGTGACTAACAGAACTGACGCCTGGAACAGGCACAGGGGAAAAGGGGGAGCAGGTTCTGCTGTGGGCTTCCACTGGGCTTACAGCATTTGTTTTCTGTTAAGCACGATAAAATCTGCTTTACCTCTAGATCCTAAATCCAGTGAATGTGAATCATTGCCAAATTATGCTAAAACTTAACCAGACCTTTTCAAGACTTGATATTCCAAAAAGTTTATAATGACCTTTCTGTAAACATACATATATGCTACAAATAAGCTTTGAAGTCACTATCAGGTTCTTTCAGATTAAGTGAAGTTCATTTATGAAGCATGAAGGCTACTTTTGAAGTGCTGAGCATGGTTCTAAATGCTTTAAAATATTAATTCATCTACTGTCCTTAACTCTGTGGGAGACACTATTATGAGTATCTTTTTACAAACAGAAAATGGAGGTACAAAGTTGTTAAGGAACTTTCCTCAAGTTATACTGGTAAGAAGTCAGAGTCAGCATTTGAACCAAGCTATTTGCTGCCTCTCACAGGTGCCTGAAAACACTAAACAAAAGTATACAATTAACAGACTACAAATAAATATAAACTAATAAAAAGACTGGAGAAAATGTAATCTTTAAAAATTTATTTTATTTTCAATTTTGCGTATGTGTGTGGGTACATGCACATGCGTGCAGATGCCCCCAGAGGCCAGAGGCATCAGATCTCCTGAAGCTGGAGTTGCAGGAGGTTGTGAGCCACCCAGTGTGGGCACTGACTGGGAACCAAAGTCCTCTACAAGAGCAGTATACACTCTTAACCATGAGATATCTTCTCTAGCCCCAGAAAATGTGATTTTTAAAATTAGAAAACATATCTACATTGCAGAATTAAAATTATAACTGTAATTAAATGATGGCCTGATATTTGGTTCACTAATCAAGTGTAAAATTCCAACAAATCTAATTTATCTCAAGACAGTATCACTGTGTGCAGTTCTTATTCCAAAAAATTACGTGGGGGCCAGATAGATGGCTGCCCTTGCAGAGGACCCGGATTCAGTTCCTAGAACCCACATGGTGGCCAACAACTGTCTGTGACTCCAGCTTCATGGACTCTAACACCCTCTTCTGACCTCTTTGGGCATTGTATGCACTTGATGCATTTACATACATCCAAGCAAAACACTCATACACATAAAATAAAAATAAAATTTTCTTAAAGAGAATACAATTTTTATATCAACACTTCAGTGTTCATTCTCTCTTTTTTTAAGTGCAGAGCTTTTTCAAGCCAGATTTTCTGGACTTCTGGGTATAAAGTGGCCTCTAGGAGTAGAACTTGGCCCTGTATACACTTGGCTGCCTCCAGGTCTGGACCTAGGTGCACAGCAAACTGCCTTTTGCATAAGGATGGCAAGAAGCAGAATATGGACACATATGTATCTGTTTATGTTCCCAAAAGCAAATTCTGAAAGCATAAATCAGGAACTAAGTGAAGTAGCTTATTAATATAGAGTGTGGAAGGAGGCAGGGCGGAGGGGACAGATGAAGTCAAGATTTCTAAGTGAACCTTCCAATGTTTTAAACTTTCATAGCATATGTTTTATATATTTACAAAACAAATTAATAACCACCCCCGGACCTTTCCTCACCTTCAATATCATTAAAACAAAACCATACCAAACCCAGATACAGTAACAACCCAGAAGTTCTTCAGAGGGAATACACTCTCCAAATCATAGAATCAGAGGTCACAAGAGCTGTACTTTGTGTCCAATGTAAACACAGAATTTCAGATACCCAAGATGCAACAGTGCTTGTGGCGCTTAGGAATACCAACTGTTCTCTTTTACTTTAGAGCTTTATTCACCAAATTCTGTCTTTATCTGTTGAGTTCCCCCAAATCAATGCAAGTTTACGCTTTCATTATTCTTGTCACTACTTCAAAGGAAGAGTAAGTGAAGCAAGGTCTACAGTCTCATAGGAGCTTGGAATGCCAAAAAAGGAAAAAGAAGATCCACTGTGTTCTTTGGTGTGAAGCTTCAGTATTTCCCTAGTTCTGGAAAATTCCTATCTATGTGTTTAAATAATTTCCCATTATGTTTTAGATGATTTTTAAAAGAGAAAAAGCCAGGCGAGGCAGAGGCAGGTGGATCTCTGTGAGAAATCCCACACCCACTATATAGGTACTCACTTTTGCTTTTCAAATTCTGATTCTTGATGTTCTTACTAGGCAGCCTTAGGATTTTATAAACTGTTCTCTTACCGTTTGACATGTTTCCTTCTGTTTCCATCCTATCTTCCTATCTGTTTCCATTATATATTCTGGTAGACTTTCTTGGCTATGTTTTCTAGAAAAGTCCTATTTTTAAAAACATTCAGCAGTAGTATTATTTCCAAATAATTTTTTTCTTGTATGTTTCTTTTTTCTTCTTTCCATTACCCTTCTGAGGTTAGTGTTAAGTTTTGGTTATTTTCTTTTATGCTGATATTTTTTCCTCCTTTGCTGGAAGACTTGGTTAACTATTCACATTTAAGGCAGAAAGGTAAGGGATTGTTCTTTGCAAAGAAAAATTCTTGAAGTGCAATAGAAGGGCACTTCTTGACCATAGCTAGGCCATGTTAAAGTTCAGGCTGGTTCTAGTCTCTGAAATTATCAGGCCCAGGGTATGGGAACACATGTCAGCAGGACCCCAGTTGTCTTGGGAACAGGTCAGTGTGCCCTGGAGAGCACCTGATAACTGCAGATTTATAGTTTCTGTAGGTTATGCTTGGCTTCTGCAAAATAGTAATTGTTGCTTAATAGAACAGAAATTGTTAAGGGGGCTCTCCACCTGTAAGCTTGGGGAACCTAAACTTTTCACTCTTGGTTATGGTTTCTCTGTATAAAAACTTACCCTAGAGATAGCTTGGGGCTATACACTTGGGTTCCGACACCCCTGTGTAGTACCCCTGGCCAGCAACAACTTTCATTTGGCAAAACTTTGTCTGAGTGGTCTTCTCTGGTGAAGCACCTCACAATAGAAGGCTAGGCTAAAAGTATATTAAGACAGTTACTTATCAGAGGTATAGGGCATGGCAGAATGTGTAAGTGTGTCGCTTTAGGGTGAGCAGGTGGGGAACAGATAAGGCTGTAAGCTTTAGAGCCTTGGATCATAGCATAAGTCTTATGTTAAAGCACCAACATCCAACCAAAAAAACCTTATTTTTCCCCATACCATTCAATCTCTTCCCAGAAAAATCATCTGTTATTTTACAGGGAGATGCAAGCTGCCTGAGTGGTAGGACGAGAGGTGAGGGTATACTGGAAACACCGAGTGCTGCTTCCCAATTCACATCCATTGACCTTTCCCGTTTTCAGACACAACCCCCACTTTGGCTCTTTGTCTGTCGGTTTATCTGTTCCTAGCTTCCTAGCTTACAGTGTTCTCTAGGCTAGCTTCTTAGTTTGCTCTTCCTTCAATCCACTTCCACTTCTATCTACTTTCCAACTTGTTGGTGACTCAACCCTTTAGTGTTTCTCTCTCTCCTGTTTTTGGAGATAGTCTCTCATCTTTAGGCCAAGTAATCTTCCTGCCTGAGCTTCCAAGGGCTGGGATTACAGACATAAACTGCCATACCCAGCTAGCCCTCAGGCTCTCTGATTTGGTATTTCTAGGTTTTCATTTTCATAGACTCTCAGACAGGAGTTAAATGTTGATACCTAGTCATTCATCTTGGAACTTAGTACTTTTTTTTTTTTTTTTGGTCTTTTGGGACAGGGTCTCCTTGTAGCCCCATTTGGTCTGGAACTCACTATGTAGACCAGGCTGGCCCTGAACTCACAGAGATCCACCTGTCTCTGCCTCCTGAGTGCTGGATTAAAAGCGTGCACCTCCATGCCTAGCTAGAATTTAGTGCTTTTAAAGGAGATAGATTTTACCTTCTACAGAAAACTCCAGGGACTAGTAAATTCTATTTTTTCTCATCTTTAAGTAGTATCTCTTTTCTTTTTGTTGTAGATTGTTTTTTGACAGGTCTCCCTAGTCACGGCCTTCCTGGAAATAATGTGAACCAGGGTGGTCTCCATCTCGCAGAGTTCCACCTTCCTCTGCCTCCTGAGGGCTGGGATTAAAGGCACACACCACCACACCTGCCATGTACTGTCTGTCTTCTATGAAGAATCAAACCAACTATGTAGAACACACACTCCAATTGTTTGATATTTAACATAATTTTCAGTTAATTGTTTGACATTTAACATAATTTTCAGTTCTGAACTTAGATGTGCAGCAATCTGTTGTTTTATTACTGTGTTTTTCTTGGGGAAAGTTCTACTGTTCTCATTAGAGTTCCAAGGGGTCTAATCTAAAAGTGGTGAGGAACCATAGACTAAACAAACACTCCTTCAAATAGTATTAGAAGTTAAAAATCTAGCGGCTGGAGAGATGGCTCAGTGGTTAAGAGCACTGAATTCTCTTGCAGAGGACCCGGGTTCCATTCCCAGTACCCACATGGCAGCTAAGAACTGTCCTTAATTCCAGTTCCAGGGGAATCCAATGCTCTCTTCTGACCTCCACAGCATTGCACCACATAGGTGCACTCACATACATGCAGCCAATATACTCATACATACACACACAGAAAAAAAAATAAAATATTAAAAAAAAGAAGTTAAAAATCTCTCCATTCCATGATGATATGTTTAAATTTCAGACTTTAAATTACAGGTGTCTACATCATAAAACAGTAACCTTTGAAAATAATTTTGAAGTTCATTAAAAGCCCCATGGCAACCAGTAGACAAGTGACTATAAACTACATCGGAAAGTTTGGAAGTTTCTTTTAGGAACACGACAAAATGCTGGAAAATGCTTACAGGTTTAGGTTTTGTGCATGGTGGATGAGAGTGGTTCGAACTGGGGATGCCAGATGACCCCTCAACCTGACGATCTAGTAGACAGCTGCTTGGATATCACTACTTAGGTACAATGCCAAGTTTTATGCTCAAAGACTTAGTGACTAAATACAATCTAGGCAATAGGTTAAGGAGAGGTTAAAAAAGAAACAAAGAAGAGGAAGAACTGATTGATGTATTGGCCACAAGTGTGTGGTTCTTACAAAATAAAACTACCAGATGTTAGCTTGGTGCCTCTGAGACAACTTGTATATGTTCGTGTCAAGAAAATGTTAACTTTCGGGTTTTATGTAAATGTTGTTTGTTGATATGGTCCTTTATATAACTGTTCAAATAATTATTTTAATACATTTTCAGAGTGAGTAAAAAGTTAAAAAGCACAATAACAGTAAGAATCAGAGCTATGTAGATAATAATGCATGACTCTAATGTTTGGGTTTTTTTTTTTTTTTTTTTTTTTTTAGAGACAGGGAAAGAGACAGGGTCTCCCTGTAGCCCCAGATAGCCTAGAACTCACTATGTAGACAAGGCTGACCTTGAACTAGTTCTGCCTGTCTTTGCCTTCAGAGCGCTGAGATTAAAGGCGTGTGCCACAATGCCCAGGATCAACTTTAATCCTTCTTGATTATGAATGTACTTGCAGAATTATGCTGATATCATAAAACGTCAGTCACAGCATATGTTGTATATATTATAATAATGCTTAAAATCTAGGCTTCAGTAGCCTTACTTGAAATTTCAAAAATAAACAAAGCAGCTAATGCTTATTAAGTTAAATCTACATGGTTTTGCTGGGTTCAATAAACTGAAAGTAAACTTCTTTATGATAGCATCTTCAAGACATGGGGAATGCCATTTGAAGATTAATGATCATCATAATTTTTTTATGTGCAAATTGTTTAGTTGGGACTAAGCTGGATGTTCCCAAAGAAGATAGGTTTTTGGATCGGTCTCATTATTTATTTTTATTCTCTTTATTCAAATAAGTTATCACCACACAGATTTCAGTTAATCAGAGCTATAGTTCATTGTGGTTTATGTGAAAATATTATAAACCAAAAGAAACCTCAATTACCTACCTAGGCGATGAAATCCAAAGGTGAATCTTCTAGTTGGTGACTTTGAGGACAGCCACAAAGCAAGCAAAGTGAGTATGATGGCACTAAGGTCAGTTAGCATATGCAGTGCATCTGTCATAATTGCTAGACTGTTTGCAATGTATCCACCTGGGAGGAAGGGGAGGAAGATTAAGAAAATGCTAAGCAATCAGTTTGTATATACAACATCCTATAAAACATAAACTGTGAACTAAATCCCTGATACAACTAAAACAAGTATTCTAACATTTCATACAAAAGAGTATGCATGCAAAATCCTTCAATATCTATGGGGATGGGTTTCCTTTGGGTATTAAAATCTGGAGTGCCTTATACAAAATGGTGTATTTGCATGTGGCTTATAAACATAAACCTATACAGAGTTTATATCAGCTCTAGATTATTAATAATATCAAATATACCTCACTGTTTAAAGAAAAATGACAAGAAAACAATTTTTTACATAGTCAAGTATTTTTTCAAATATTTTCAAGCCTTAGCTAGGTGACTCCATGGATGTGGAACCTGTGGATTTGGAACCTGTGGATATGGCAGGCCCACCACACATTCATGGTGAAAAAAAAGTCCATTCTATTAACACAATCTCCAAAGTGATAATTACTTTAAACAAAGTTAAGCACTAAACTGGCAGCAAACATAAGAAATGTGTTTTCCAACTGCAGCTTTTTCTCAACTTGCAAATCCTAAAACAGTGAATTAATACAGTATCTAAGTATCAAAACAAAGCAGAGCAAAATATATGCCCTCTGTTGCTCAAGAAAGATTGAAACATGAAATGAAACTAAGGAAATCTAAACAGTGCATATTAGCTTATACATTTGATACATTTGAACAGAGGAACAGAAGATGGTATTTAGAAAATATGTTCTGTGCTGGGTATGGTAGCTTTAATCCCAGCACTTGGGAGGCAGAGGCAAGTGGATCTGTGAGTTTGAGTCCAGCCTGGTCTACATAGCGAGTTCCAGGCCAGTTGGGGCCACAGGGAGAACCTGTCTCAAAAAGACCAAAAAAAAAAAAAAAAAAAAAAATAAACAAAAGAAGAGAAAAAAAAATGTTCCGATTGGTGGTAACTCATGTTGATAATCTCCATTTGGAGATTTAAACTGACCTTTGTGAGGTAATATTAAATGAGACCATAGGGCAGGGTCCTAACTCAACTGGACTATGGCCTTATAGAATGAACAATCTGAAAGAGGAACCCCTATCTCACCATGTGATCCTCAGCACTGCCTTGAGACTATGTAAAGGACCTCAGCAAATGTGGCTTCTTGATCTTGAGCCATAAAGTGAATAAACCTTTATTTTTTATAAAGTACAGTCTGTGGTATTAAGTCATAGCAACATAAAGGATATATATATATATGGTTTGGTACTACTGCCTGTGATCCACTAAGAATCTTGGAATATATCCCTGATAGCTAAGGAGAAGCCATGGTATTTAAGTTTAGGAGAGATACAATATCTAATGAGAGAGAGAGAGAGAGAGAGAGAGAGAGAGAGAGAGAGAGAGAAATATGGAAGAGGAGGATATTTACAAAATGTAATTTTAAATTAATTTGTAAGTATAAGAAAATTCTGGTTTTTTAGGTCAATAATGTGATCATTAGCAAATTCTA
>NW_008330576.1:983072-989933 GCF_000622305.1 Nannospalax galili
TTTAAGCTTCACTAAGTTTTTTATTATCTAAGAGTTTTTTTTTTCTTTTACCCTGAATTTTTTTTTTTAGAATCTGTTCTTTTTTGGATACATGATCTTATCTCTGAAGATACTAATTATATAATTATAAGTGGTTCTTTAAACAGGTTTTTAGTAGTTTTCTTTATTTCCACCTCCTTCACATACACATACTTCTAGAGGTACCTGGCACAACCCAGTCTGGGCTGCTCAGGATTCTTAGTGCAGTAAGTTCTCAACGTGACTGCCATATGGGCAGTATCAGCAACCACTGGGTTCTGTGAAAAATGCAGATGCTCAGGTCTACCAAACGTACCTAACTAGAACCTGTGGACAGGAGGCTAGAACTCACTTTTAACACGTTCTCTACATGATTCTGAAGCACAGCAGAGCTTGAGAACCATCACAGTTGTATAAGTTGGGTTGGTCTCAGCTTTTCTTACTAGGGGCCAAGGTGTTGGCTTTCTTGAGTACATTAAGCCGGTTACCTTTGGACCTGTTTCCTTTCCAGTTTCCAAAATTTTTGCTATTTTCTCCTCTCTAGTTTTCCCTATCTGTATGGATTTAACCTCCCCTCTGATCCCCAGTGTAATTCCTTTAATACAGTTTAAGAGATACTTTGGGGTAAGGCAAAATTAAATATATGAGTCCAACTTAACCATCTTTACCTAAAAGTCTATCTGTTCATCTTTATGCTTTTATTCCCAATAAAAAATAATTATAAAAGTAACTCTATTATCCCTAAGGATATCTTAGTTCTCATCTAATAAGGCCTCTTAACTTACGGCTGGAGAGATAGTGCAGCAGTTAAGAACACTCACTGCTCTTGCAGAGAACCTGGATTCAGTTCCCAGCACCCACATGGCAGCACTAACAACTGTCTGTGACTCTAGTTCCAGAAGTCTGATGGGCTCTTATGGCCTCTGTGAGCACCAGGCACACATCTAGTGCACATACAGACATGAAGGCAAAACATTCATACACATAAAATAAAAATAACTATATATATGTATATATTATCCTTGAGGTATGTATTACACAATCCCCCAATAGATATCTGGAATCGTAGGTAGCACCAAGTCCTGTATGTACTACTATTTCATACACATACAAACCTATGATAAAGCTTAGATGATTAGTTAGGCACAGTAGGAGACAAACACAATAACTAACAATAAAAAACATAACAATACACCATAATAAAAGTTACATGTAGCTATATTAGACAAAGGAATGATTCACATCCTGGGCAGGATGGAGCAGGACCATGAGATTTCATCACACTACTTAGAACAGTGAGCAAGTGAAAAGGTATGGATTACTTAGTTCTTCAACTTTCCATTTAAATATTTTGGACATGGTTGGCTGTAATTCATTAAAAGTGCAGCAAACAAAACTACAGAAGAAGTCAAAGATGGTCGAGGAGACTAATGTACTTTATTCTCTTGGATTGTGGGAAGCCTGTTTGCTTTTGCTTGACTTTATAAAGCTGAAGTTGAGCTCTGTGGGTAATTTTGCCTATTCCTCTTGTACCACAAAAAGTATTAGCTTGCCTTCTAAACCATAGACTCATTATATCCCCACTGGACATTTCCACTTGACTATTCTGCATGTACACGCACATACACCTGTCTAAAGCAATCTGGGTCCATGCCCCAATCCTTCTCTGCCTTCTCTTCCCACTTCATAGACTATGCCTTCCTACGTATCTAACTGTGCTCCATTGAGAAGCTCATGATCCTTCTTGATCTGCTCTCTCCTCAACCCCATATCTAAATCATGAGTTTGTTACTGTTCCCTCTAGACTGTTTCTTAATCAGTACACTTGTCTACATCTATTCTGGCCTAAGTTACAGCTGTTACTTGTCAGGACCTCTGTAATTTTCTTGCTCCCATGCTTACATCCCCCCCACCCTTTCTTCACAGAACATCCAGGGTAATCTTTAAAAAAGTCACTCCTCTACTTAAAACCCTTCACTAGCTTTCCATGACACTTAGAATAAAAACTGTAATCATTCAGAGTGGTCTATCAGGACTTGTTTATGTGGTCCTCTGGCCTCCTTACCTCATACCTAGTATATTCTAGTCATACTAGTCTTCTTTTCAATTCTTTAAAGAACTGAAGGCCTGGGAACTGGAGAGATGGCTCAGCGGTTAAAAGTACTGGTTGTTCTTACAGAAGCCCCAGGTTTGAATCCCAGCAGCCACATGAAGGCTAACAATCATCTGTAACTCCAATTCTAAGGGATCCAACCTTAGAAGTGACCTCTTCTGTCCTCCCAGGTCACCGCATGACACAGGTACATTCACACACATGTAGGCACAACACTCATGACACATAAAAAATAAATAAATAAATAGGGGACTGGAAAGATAGCTCAGTGGTTAAGAGCGCTGGATGCTCTTGCAGAGGACCCAGGTTTGATTCCCAGCACCCACATGGCACCTAACAACCAGCTATAATTCCAGTTCCAAGGGATCTGATGCCCTCTTCTAACCTACATCGGCATTGCATGACATGGGTGCACCTACCTACATGCAGGCAACATACTCATATACATAAATAAATAAATAAAATTAAAAAATCAATCAATCAAAATAAAATTACCTTTTTTTTTTTAAAAAAAGAAGACTTTGGGACTTTTGCACACACACACACACACACACACACACACACACATATATATATACAAATAATTGACTTTAAATGTACCTGTCCTGTGCATAGATTATGTCCCACTAGTTAATATTTCTTATAGTATTCTGTTGTTTTTCTTCATAGAACTTAAGACAATTTGAATTTAAAAATTTAATCATATGGCTATTCATTTAATGTTTGTCTCCTCCATTAGATCAGATACTTGAGATAGTAACAAGAATTTTGTTCTCTATTATGTATCTAGAATATGTAGCATAGGGCATGCAAATAAACATGTAGGTACTCAAAAAGTAAGAAAAGAATGGTCCTTGTCCAATGTAGCAAAACCACGATTAAAAATCAAGTCTCCTATTTATCTATTTTTAAAATATTTTATTTATTATTTTTATTTTATATGTATGAGTGTATTGCCTGCATGTGTGTAAGTGCACCCCTGTTGTGGAGGTCAAAAGAGGGCATCAGATCCCCTGGAACTGACATTTGGATGGTTGTTAGCTGTCATGTTGGTGCTGGGAATCGAACCCGGGTCCTCTGCAAGAGCAGCAGTGCTCTTAACCACTGAGCCATCTCTCCAGCACCAAGTCTCCTCTTTAAAACCGTTAAATTACTCTGATTTGTATTAGCTCATAGTTACTACATAAGATGATTTATTTCTAAGTGCTCTGGACACACTTTAATAAGAGCTCTATTATATACAATCTAATTTTAGAGAACATTCTGAACACTGCTGATAATGCCTATCCTAAGCACTATCATCTCTGTGTTATTTAACAAAAACTTCTATATTTTGATATAAAGTTAGTATTTGAAATACTTGCTCTGGCTTTCAAAAAACACTACCAAATAAAAGATTTTGGAAATTAGAAGTTGGGCCAATTATGTATTTTTACTTAAGTCCAACTTAATTTTAAGGGGGGGAATTGTAAATTGTAATTAATGTGACCAACTTCAAATATCAAATATTAACTTCAAAAACCACTAAGTCTGAATGATCATTACTCTAGTTGTATGAATTTGAGCAAGTTAGTCTGCTGAGATTATGCTCTGACCACAGCTTCCCCCTTCTTTGAATTTCTTTGTAGTTTAAGTATTTATAGTTCTCTAACAAAAAAATTAATTCAGAATGCTTGGGCCTAAATGGGACACATATCACCCCCTTCCAAGGCTCAGGGGAAAAGTGGAAGAAGAGTGGAAAGAATGTTAAGAGCTGGAGGATAGGGAGGTGTGCCCCAGAAAGGTATCTTTCTGGGCATAACATGGCTGTTGTACTTGTGGACTCAGTGTAGCTGTGGTTGCCTGAACAGGACCTGCTACAAGATTGGGCCTGTCCACATTTCACCCAGGAAGAGGGAGGGACTCATGGGGCTGCACCTCTCTCTGAGGGACTACTGATGGTAATGGTTTCTGGAGAGAGGGAGTGTCACTTTCTTCAGTAGAGATGCCCATGCTCCAGTAACTCAGATCCCACCAATGCTCATGTAAGCAGTCCTAACTGAAGTCAGCGAGCGGGTCTTGTAGGGAAGAATGGTTTCAATGGGAGAGGGAAAAGGGATGAGGAGGTAATAGAGGTGAAAAACAACTACACCTCATTATAAACATGCATGCAATTGTCAAAGAATTAAAATTTTTTAAATTAAAAAAATAATTCAACAAAAGTTTATTTACTATGTCTAATTTGAGTCATTTGCTGTTTTAGGTGTTAGGGATTCTCTTGTATTTCAGCAAAGGAAGACATATTAAACAAGACATAAAAAGAGTTGTAAGTTGAAGAAAGAAAAGAGGATGACAGTGGTTTATTTTCCAGAGTCAAAGCCTTTCGGAGATACCCCTTTTGTTTTTGTTTATTTTTGGGGGGAGGGGGGAGTCTTTTTGAGTCAGGGTCTCCCTTGCAGCCCCAGCTGGTCTGGAACTCACTATGTAGACCAGGACAGCCTTGAACTCACAGAGATCCTCCTGCCTCTGCCTCCCGAGTGCTTGGAGTCAAAGGCATGTGCCACCGGCAGAGATGCCTCTTGAAATGAGACATGACTGACAAGAAACTAGCCAAGGGAAGATTTGGAAAAAGGCCATGCATCTAAAGATCGGACACACAAGTGGGCAAGGACATAACTAAAAAATTCAAATGCTTCATACAGTTTGTCATGCATATATTAATACTTGTGTATGTATAGGTACATGTATACATACACACCTAAGTTTGCATGTGTACAGAAGTCGCAGTGTTAAGTGTATTTCCTACTACAGTGAAGCCAACAAAAGTGTGAAAATCACTGAGGGATCAACTAATATGAAAACCTTACGGGCAGGAACGAGCTGGGGCGGGGAGACTTAAGTAAGACAGCCACCATAGCTGAGTTAACACCAAGGATGAATATGAAAGCACAATATGCTTTTTCTACATACAGCTCCAGCCAAGCATTTAAAACCGGGGCTGCAGTTCTCTCCTCGCCATGTTCATCACAGGAGCCAATGTGGGAGAACCATCTCCCCCAGTCAATGCCACTTTCTGAACTGTCACCAAGTGATGTTGGCAGTTAGTCCTCTCTTCCACTCTGTCTACAAGTACTACATCCCTTGATCCCATCAATCATGAATGGGAAACATGAAAAAGGAACACTGCATGTACTCACCATGTACAGACTTTTTTTTGGTCACCAATCCAAAACAGTACAGAACAACTATTTAAATAGTATTTTGCAGTAAAAGTAATTTACAAATGATCCAAACTACAGAAGGATGTATATGTAGGTTATATGCAAATAACTGCATCATTTTATATAAGGGCACTTTACATAAGGCATCTTTCTACGAGGCACACGGAGATCCTACAGGCGTCCTGGAACCCATCCACCTTGATATGGAGGAACGACCAGGTACTAATGTGATACTAAAAATAATCCTTAAACTGAGAATTCATTTACAGTGAGACTTATTACTTGCAATAATCGAACAATGACAAAGAAAGGCAACCTCATCAACTGGAGGGAAGCCCCCTGGCTCATGTCAGACTCCCCTTACAATGCAAAACTTTCACATTGGTTAGCAGTACTAAATGTGTAAACCTCTCAAAATGGGAATGGCCTAGGAAGACTAAATACGCCAACTGTACAGAGAAAGAAAAGTCTGGCACTTGGAGCTGGCTCTCCCATCACCCAACAGGGCAGTCTCCCAAGTTAAACTTTTCAGAACCCCTCTGTGTGGAAAGGGTGGCGTCGGCGTTCAGGGACCTGTCCTACTGTAAAACTCAAGCATTCTGAGCAATGTTCGAATTATTTTAGAGATTGCAAAAATCAAAGCTGCGTTCCCTTAGAATTTGCACAAAGAGAAGTTCCACGATCTACAATCAAGAGAGCCCTGAACTAACTTCCAGTAGATGACATAGTGCTGGAGGAAGGGCAAGATAAAGGCTGGCTATCTCGGGACGCCCGCGCGGTACTCCCGGTGACTGCACTTTGGAATCCTCCGGCCTTTTCCTAGCCCGGGACTCTATCCCGATACCTAACAAACTTCCTTAAAACAAAGTTTCAACCTCCACTTAAGTGTCACTCGAGCGGACGCAGACTCCGCAGCAGACAGCAGAGAGGGGGGCCCGCGCCACTCACCCACGAGCTCTCCGATCATGAAGAACAGGTAAAGCACGGCCGCGATGACCAGCCTGGTCTTCACCTTCCTCTGCTTCAGCGACTCCCGCCGTCGACTGCAGTTGTCACAGGGGTCCATCTTTAGACTCAGCTGACTGTTGGTTAAAGGTAAGTCCTGGTCCAGTAAGGAGTCATCGTCGGCCTGGAGCGTCGGGTGCGCCCCGTTCGCAGGCCTCTCCGGGCTCTCCGAGTCGTCGTCCGCCACCACCACGCGAAGTTTGTTGAAGCGAGACAGCCCCTCGTCCCCCGCCTCGTCCGAGAAGTCGAAGGCGCTGGTGTCATTCAGAAACAGCGGCGCATCGTCCTTCCGCAGCAGCGACCGCAGGCGCTTCCACGCGCCGGGGCCGGCCATGGCCGCGGCGGGCGAACGCAGGGAGGCTTCACCGGCGCTCTGCTTCCCCAGCGCAGAGCCGCGCCGCGCTCCCCATCCTAGGGGACCACACGGTAGAGCGGGCGGCCGCGGTCCCGGGCGATGCGCGGCGGGGCTCCAGAGGGGGCGGCGCTCCTACCTGGGGCGCAGCTGCCGGCCGCCGCGCATCCCCG
>NW_008330576.1:990013-1019574 GCF_000622305.1 Nannospalax galili
CGGAGGCCGGCTGCCGGGTCTGACAGGCTGGGCCGCCGCCTCTCCCCGCCCTGCGCGAGGCCGCGCGTGCGCCGCTGAGGCGTGAGGGAGGGCTGGGCGCGGAGACACGCAGGCCGTGGCTGAGGGCGCGCGCCGAGGGGCGGGGCTTCCGCAGCGCCCCGCCCCAACTCACCCCGCCCACCAGGTCGGTGGTCAGCCCTCGGGTGAGCCTCCTGCACAGTCTTCCCCCGAAGTGGGAGTAGCTGCTCCGAGTTCTCGCCACCCCAGATGGGTAACGGGAATCGCGAGTCTGATCTTGGTTATGAAGGCTCGGTGGAGAACATTCTTCAGTGCTTACTAAGTAGGAATCCAGGTAGCCTTTCTGTCCTCGAGTTGTTGATACCTTCATGGCAAGTTGGGAAATTTGCCGTGCAGTCTGGGCAGCTGGATAGGACAAGACCGTGAGGGTCAGCAGCTGTAAGGCCTGCTTTATGTTTACTGTTTTTCAGCAAATATGTGACTTCCTCTTGTGTTCACCTCCACATTACTTGTGCAGATTTTTGTGAGTATATTTCCCATATCTTTCATTACATTCTCAAATGGCCCCAAGACTCAAGATTGAAAACAGCACTGTCAGGGGCTGGAGAGATGTCTCAGTGGTTTAGAGCACTTGGCTGTTCTTGAAGCGCCACGTGGAGGCTAACAACCGTAACTCTAGTTCCAGGGGATCCGACACCCTCTTCTGACCTCCGCAGGTATTGCATGACACGGGCGCACTCACACACATGCAGGCAATACACTTATACACCTGCAATAAAAATAATAAAACAAAAAAACAACAGTCAGGCTGAGCATGGTGGCACACGCCTGTAATCCCAGCACTTGGGAGGTAGAGGCAGGCAGAACTCTGAGTTCGAGGCCAGCCTGGTCTCAATAGCGAGTTCCAGGCCAGCTGGGGCTACGGGAGGGCGACCCTGTCTCAGAAAAGCCAAAAAATAAAAAAGAATCTTGTGTGTTTCATGAGAGCATCAGTTCTTTTGCACTGCACTTGTGAGCTCCCTCCTACTATATTCCTCCCAGTGCTTTAGTCATGAGATCAAGTTAGGAAACCTGAATTAGACACCCCATGGTCCCTAAACCTGGAAGGGAAGACTATCACCCAGCATTTCACTAGTCAGGACATTCTGGTCATAGTCTGCTAAAGAGAGTTTACCAGAGTTTACTCTCCCAAATCCAAATACCTTAGTTCATTCAGTTGGGAGTAAGTTGTTTTGGTGGTTTTTAATTTTCCTGTTTTACTGTCTGAAATTCTACTAATGAGAGATAAAAATAAAGCAAGCAAATGTTTGGGGATTGTCATCAGATTCTCTTTAGTATAAATGCTTCAAGTAAGATTTTATTTAAGGAAGGGGGAGAGATGTTTTCAAGAAAAGTTGAAATAAAAGCCTGGATTGTTTGGAGGACATTACAGCAAGCTTTGTTGAGGAGGGCTGCAGTTACAAATTCCACTTTGTCTTTACTCTTTTCTCATTGGTTTCTGGAGAGAGCGATAAGAAGACAACATAAACTATGGATGGTGATTTTAAGATATATCTGCATAACCCTACTTCGTAGGGGGTGGACCTTGAGTCCCTTCCTATTGCTTGTGGGCAGCACTTACTAATAGGATATGGCTTGTAATGGATAGTATATGGCAGAAGTGACTGTGACTCATGAGAGTAGGTCATAAAAGGCATTGTGGCTGCTTGATTCACACTCTTGAATCTCTTGCACTGTGAGGAGATGGCTATCACATCATTAGGAACTCACCCAGCACCATGGAAAGGCCTGTGTGAGAAGCTTTAGCCCCCTGTCAACAACCATGTGAGTGAACCACTGGAGGTTGACTCTCCAGTCCTAGTGGGTGACTTCATCCTGGACGACTGAAACTTCATGAAGTACCCTGGGGCAGAACTACCTAGCAAGGACACGGACAGATGATGGACAGAAACTGCTTAAGATAATAAATGTCTGCATTTTAGGATAACTGTGGGGTTATATTTTTATCCAGAAAGAGATAATGAATACGCTATAAAGTTTTTTTTCAGTACCTGCAAATACACTTTATTAAAAATAATCACATGGGCCCTTGTTCCTAGGGCTGCCCTTGTACTAATGGCATGATTTGTATGATTGTGCTTTCAAATAGGCTAAATAGACTTCTGCCAATAGGCTTGGAACGTAATCACCATTTTCAGTCTTATTTCTCTGTGTATGGAATTTATAACAACAGACAAACTACTGAAGTACGACCTACTTATCAGCATGGCCTAGAGTTCTGCTAGCTGTTTCTCAGTATGCATTAATTTTTATGAGACTTTATACTTTTTTTTTCAGGCTGAAGAATTTTTTTTTGTATAACACACAAAAAGTTTCACTAACCTTTTAGCCCATCTTTCAACCAGGAGGCCCATAATATGCAGGTTGTTTAGGTAATTCCAGAGACCTACCAGTTCTGTTGAGATAGACATGTCTATGTCAAAACCTGTTTTCTGGCCCAGGTATCTATTGGTGACAAAGCTAAATATTATAGCACACTAACATTTACTTAATACTTGCTTATGTGCCAGTCACTGTGCAGGGTAACTGACTTATATTTGTTCAGTTAGCTATTAAACATTTATTTTATTTTTATTATTTTTATTTTTTGTGTATGCATGTATTGCCTGCATGTAGGTAACTGCACCCATGTTGTGCAATGCCCACGGAGGACAGAAGAGGCTGTCAGATCCCCTGGAACGGGAGTTGCGGACAGTTGTTAGCTGCCATGTGGGTGCTGGGATTCAAACCCAGGTCTTCTGCAAGAACAGTAAGTGTTCTTAACTGCTGAGCCAACTCTCAAGTCCAGCTATTAAACATTTCTAGGAAGAAAGCAGTGACTATAAGCATGGCTTTTGGAGT
This sequence comes from Nannospalax galili, assembly GCF_000622305.1. Classification (NCBI taxonomy): domain Eukaryota; kingdom Metazoa; phylum Chordata; class Mammalia; order Rodentia; family Spalacidae; genus Nannospalax; species Nannospalax galili. The sequence continues at coordinate 992,933 of NW_008330576.1, forward strand.
CAGACTGCTTGCTTTGAATCCTGTCATCACAATTCACCATCCAATGGTCTCTGGAAAACTTACCTCTATTTGCCGCATTTTTCCTGCCTATGAAATGGAGATGATAATAGTACCCACTTCATAAGGCTGTGGTAAAGACTAAAATATATCACACTGAAAACACATATTTTCTAGTACATGTAATTGTTCAGTCATTGACAGCTATTATTTCTATATAGATGAGACATAGAATCCCAGGATGGTTATGTGTCCTGGCTAAGGTCATGCAACTAGTAAACAGAGCAGGAACTCAATTTAGATGGTTTCAGAGTTTAAACTCAATCATGTCTACACTGTCTTCCTTGGTTTTGCTTCTGTTTGGTTTTTTATGAACAAATGAACTACTTGCAGAAAGGCATCTATACCCCCAGAAGCATAGAGTTTCTTATTTCATAAAATATCAAAGATTTACTTTGAGACTTCGGCACCATCCCATGAAATTCCTCTTGGAAACAAGTGAAAAAAAGTGGGAAAGTTTTTTAAAATTGAAACAGGAAAAGAGGCCACTTAGTTGATAGGTTCGTGCACTGCATATTCCCCTCTGGAAACTGCCTCTCTCTTTTCAGAATATGTGGTTATAGGAGGTGCTGCAGGATGCTTTAGAATGTGTTTTCTCCTTTTCAGGAGGAATGGATGCTGCCGAATGTATATGAATAGAGTTAGTGATATGATATACAAGTATTAAATATAATGATTTCTTCTTTTGGGGGGTAGTCTATTCACAGAGTGGCCAGTTTCACTTTAACGCCTCCCCTCAAAGGAGGGGACAGGAATTCCAAAATTGATAAGAGAACTGTCTAAGAACAGGAGATCCCTCCTAAGACAGAAGATACAGGAGAAGGTTCACCACTGAAAAGCATCTCCCCAACTAGGCAAATCAACCTGTAAATTAAAACCTTCATGCAACTGAGTTCATCATTTTTGTTACCTTTGTTTTTGTTTTCCCATAGGTTTTAAAACAAATATTCCTATGTATTTATCTGCTCATGCTGGGGTGAAGTTTGAGGGAATAAATGATCAGATCAGGGTTTAAGGTGTAAGCATTCTACCACGGAGTCTGGGAGGTGGCGTCTGGGCTGGAAGTTTGAAGAGGAGGGTGGAAGACAGATTTTGGTGCTTCATCATAGACAAAAGCAGTACCTGGGAACTTGGAGAACTGGCCCATCTTCTAATTTTGTCCTCCATTCTCTATGACCCCTAGCAGCCAATATTGATGAGTTCATTTTCTTGTCTATGAAAAGGTAGGAAATAATATTTCTCCTACTCATTTCATGAGAATACTTAAGAGTCAAAAGAAGTTTTGTATGTGAAAGCATTCTGTCAACTTTACTATAGAGTTATTATTAGAGATCATGGCACTTGAATTAAAGTATAAAGCAAGGGGCTGGGCATGGTGGTGCACGCCTTTAGTCCCAACACTTGGGAGGGATCTCTGTGAGTTCAAGGCCAGCCTGTCTACAAAGCGAGTTCCAGGCCAGCTGGGGCTACTGGGAAACCCTGTCTCAAAAAAAAAAAAGAAAGACAAAAAAAAAATTACAAAGCAAGGGCATATGCAATACTGGTTGTCAAGAATCTTCCACTTAAAACCCTGACTCCAGTCCTTGGTTTACTAACAATATATTTTTGACTCATTTAAAATTCTAGATGATCTGGGGCTGGAGAGATGGCTTAGCGGGCAGAAGACCACAGTTTGAATCCCAGCACCCACATGGCAGCTAACAACTGTCTGTAACTCCAGTCCCAGGGGATCTGACAGCCTCTTCTGATCTTCACGGGCATTGCAGGACATGGGTGCACTTACCTACATGCAGGCAATACACGCATAAAATAAAATAAAATAAATAAATAAAATTAAAATTCTAGATTATCATCACATGTTCCTGTCAACATTGCTCATTTCTGTCCTAAGCTTTTTTGAAACCATAGCACCTAACATCATATTTGTAGCCAGAGCCCTGGAACTACTCATGGGTTGTTATAAGAAAATATTTTAATCATAGGGCATCCATCCACAGTTTTAAATTCCCCTCTAACATAAATGTCTAGCTCATTTTTTAAAGAGCAAGTGTGTAAAGCCATTCCTAAGAAAATTTTAAGCTTGGCATGGTTCAGACCTGTAATTTCAGCACAAGGAAACCTGAGGCAGAAGGATTGCCATGAGTTTTTAGGTCAGCCTGGGCTATGGAGAAAGATTCTGCCACAAACAAACAAACAGCTACAGGGAGACCCTGTCTCAAAACAAAACAAAACAAAACAAAATCAATCAAACAAACAAAAAGCAAGGTTTAGTGGTGAGGTCAATGTGCATCACAATGAACTCAGGAATAGTTTATATTTTTACTAGGTCAATTTCTAAGAACATTGTAACATTCATGAAATGAACCAGGAAAAAGAAGCAGCCACACACAAAGTGACTCTTTTGTAGCTTCTAACTCTTGGTGACTTTCAACAATAAAAGTCTTTGTATAAACTCACTCCAAAAGTGGTTGTGAGAGTTAATTAGACTAAAACCTGCAACTGTGCTTTGAGCTTCTCCCAGAATTCTTTTATAAATAAGAAAGGCAATAACTTTTTTTTTCCAAAAAAGTATGTTTATTCTAGTCCTTCCAGAATGAAATTCTGAATTTACCTGCTGTTGAACTGCTTGTTCCCTGAAAAAAACCAAAACAAAACCCAAGATTAAAACTGAACATAAATTACCTTTAATAGCTTTAAGCTGACTACAGAAACACACTTGACTGAGCAGGAATTAACTACCTTAATCACAGAGTTTTGTGTATGACTTACAGTATACAATAGTACCTCATAACCATTATGCCAGGTGGTAATTATATACGAACTCTATAATTATTGCAATTAGTCTATACTGAGGAACAAAGCTTTACTATCATCTTGGTTATTTATATTTTAATAATTTAAATTCTTTTCACTTATAAATAAGGTTAAAAACAGCCTTCTTTTTAGTAGACTTCTCCATACAATGTAAATGATAAAAAAATTTCCCTGATACTAAGTACTGCTTAATCTTCATTGTATGCACAGAAATACATACAGATACTAAGCCCCAACAGCTGGCTGATGTTTCTTGGGAACTCCTTCTCTGTAGTCTCCTGCTGTCCCTCTGATCTTAACCCTGTCCCCAGTGACCTGCCCCAGTCCAGGCTGTCCACACCCTCATCCAGAAGGAGTATCTCAGAATATTTTGAACAGTAGGTTTGAGGTAGCATAACTCTGGATCAGGCCCAGGGGAGGCCTGGGGAGAGGGAGGACAACAGCTTCATTGTATGTACATGGAACCTCTGGCAAGTGGCCAGCCTGGTTTGCTTGGGGCTGCAGGGATTCCTGGGACTTGGGACTTTGATTTACTGTTAACCTGTTTGCCTGACAATGAGACAGATTCTAGAACTCCAATACTGATTGATTTGCTGGGTGGGGAGAGAATTCACCTGGGAAAGACACTTTGTGCTTTTTGGAACCTACAGTACACTGAGTGTACTCAGGGACTCTGGACATGACTCCTGTTACACTAAAATGCAAGAGGTCATAGATGTCTAAGAGTGAGGTAGGTCAGTCACACTCAGGCAGAAGTTGGATGGCATCAAGGCTCCAGAGCCATTGAGGTTTTGAGTCAACTAGTTCTGCACTTCTGCACACAGGGAGTGGGCATATTGGTGGAAACCAATACAAGCTAAACAACCAGCCTGAGAACCAATACGTTCCAGTGTGCTTGATATCCCACTTACCCTGAGGACATGCTGGTCCTGTTCTCTGGAGGCCATCTTCACTGAACTGGTAATAGGAGAAGCCAAGTTTCCTCAGAGCTAAAGCCAGGGGGACCAGGAGCTTTAAAGAACATTGTTTCCCATTTTGCAAGTTTCCCTCCTCCACATCTAGCTAACTCTTGCTTAGCTTTAAGCCTGTGGAGTCTGCCCAATTACCCTTACTTCCCACCCCTCATTTCTTCTCTCTATCGCCCCTTTTATTCCCCCTTCCTTCCCTTTTCTGTCTCTCCACTTCCTCTCTTCCCTCCCTCCCTCTCTCCCTCCCTCCCTCCCTCCCTCCCTCCCTTCCTTCCTTCCTTCCTTTCTTCCTTCCTTCCTTCCTTCCTCCCTCCCTCCCTCCCCCTTCCTTTCTTTTCCTTCCCTCTCGAACAAATATTATTTGAATGCCTAACACATGTCAGTCATTAACTGTGGCAATGGATATATATGAGAGCCCAGGTGATATCCTGCATATATAATCACAAATTCTCAATTTTTATTATGATTTTTCCCTAGATTAAATGCAGGTTGCTGCTGTTTCTATTGGTATATGATTTTTTTTTAAATGTTGCTTGGCTGGCCTTGAATCCTGGGGTTCAAATGATCCTCCTGCCTCATTCTTCTGAGTAGTTGGGACTACGGGTACTCAACACTATACCTGGTTATCTGTACGTAGTTTTTAAAATGAAAGCACAGAAACAATATATTCTTTATTCTCAGCTGAATTTGCGTTCCAGGAAAGCTCTTTCTAAGCTCTCATCAGATGAAATCTGTAGATAACCAATCCCATCTATTGTGCTACAATGTAGGCAGGAAATTTGCTTAATATTGCTGCATCTGCCTTTAGTTCCGTAATTATGTTTAGTCCTAAATTGTAATCTCAAAGCTCAAGAGATCCCAACTTCACTTTGTAAATAATTTGGATATTTTTATCTCAAAGTACATTACTTTGTATTTATTCCCACAAAATCTCATTTATAGGCTGTCTGATCACATGGTCAGATTTCTGGGCTCTTTCTGTAAAAGGCCAGATAATGAATAATTTCAGCTTTTTGGAGGTATCAAATGCAGGTGACACTTGCTGTGCCACTGGAGCCAGCAGGAAAGCAGCGGTAGAAGACAGCAAGTCAATCAGAATGGTGGTGCTGCAGTAAAGCCTCTTTACAGAAACAGCGCACGTTTTATGTAATTTTTACTTGTCACAAAATATGAATTTTTTCACCCATTAAAAATGTAATAATTGGGCTGGAGAGATGGCTGGAGAGACAGTTAAGGAGACAGTTGAGGAACTGAAGCATTGCCGCGTTCACAGTATTTGGGGAAGCACAGATTAATAAAATCGGGCAAAAAGCAAGAGTCCTCAAATATCAGTGTTAGAAAGGGGCTCACTGGTGCAGATGACCCTTTCTTGCAGAAAACCTGGTTTGATTCCCAGCACCCACATGGTGGCTCACAACCTTTCGTAACTCCAGTTCCAAGGGATTCGACACCTTCTTCTGACCTCGGAGGGCACTGCACAACACAGGTGCATTTACACACTTGCAGGCACTTATATATGTAAAAAATAAACAAAATATTTTTTAAAAATGCAGAACCAGGAGTGATGGTACATGCCTTTAATCTCAGCACTCGGGAGGCAGAGGCAGGTGGATCTCTGTGAGTGCAAGGCCAGCCTGGTCTACACAGAGAGTTCTAGGCCAGCATGGGGGCTACAGGGAGACCCTGTCTCAAAAAGGCCAAAAAAATAAATAAATAAAAGTAAAAATTATTCTTGGTTTTCAGGTTGCACAAAAACAGGCAGAGGCTGGATTTCCTCTAGGGACTGATCTAGACCATTACTATACTTAGAAATGTTAGAGATCTTATACCCACTTTGTCCTCCAGATGGTTTACATCTGCACCAGTGAGCCCCTTTCTAGCACTTGATGTCTGAGGACTCTTGCTTTTTACCTGATTTTATTAATCTCTGCTTCCCCAAATACTACGAATGTGGCAATGTTCCAGTTCCTCAACTGTCTCTATTTAGGTGAGATGTAGCTGGGGACTCTGCCTCTGGCTGCCTGAATGTTTCCTGTTAAAAATACCTTAGCCTTTTCAAAACAGAGATGACCACATCTCTACCCTCAGCTCAGGGACTCTGCCTATGCTCCTTGGCAGTAGCCCCACTGAATTTGTGTGCTAGGGCACTTTCCATAGGCCTTTTCAGATACTGTTTCCTTGTTTGGAAAGTTCTTTGTCACCACTCCTTTAATTCAGGTAAGCCCTAGAGCTGCTCTGCCCCCCCGGCACCCATCCATCTTACACAAGTCTACATGAGTCTGCAAGTGATGGTCCATTGTGCTCATGGCTCATTTTGTAATTTTGCCTGTTAGTGCTACTGTTTGACCAATGGCTTCTTCTAACTCCCTTGTTAGTGTCTCAACTCTGCGTGTGATGACACTTGCCTTTAATCCCAGCACTTGGAAGATTGGGGCAGAGGCAAGAGGAGTTCTGTGAGATCAAAGCTAGTCTACATAGCGAGTTCCAGGCCAACTGGGGCTACAGGGAGACTATATCTCAAAAAGACCTCCTCCCCTCAAAAGCAGGGGACTGTCTTTGCTCATCACTATACACTGTGAACCTAACACTGGTTCTGACACATAGCAATATGCAGCAGGTGTTCAACAAGCACCCAGTGGACCCCAGTGGGACACTGATGCTTCTTATCACAGTCTCTCCCCTTACCAGCACGCTGAATACTCAGAATGAAAAATAAGATACCTTCTGTTTCCCTCTCTTAAAACAGTGCTGGTAACTAGTATCACTAGGCATGGCCTGGCCCAGCCACTGCTGCACTAGTGTTTGCCCTCTTCCCCATCTTGCCTCTCATTGATGCTGATGACACTCAAGTACCATTTTTCCAGATTGCTCAAGCACATGGGACTCCCCCTGCCTGATGAGAAGGACTGTTTCCATGGTGAAATGTAGCTTGACTAGCATGCCCTCATATACCCGCTGTCAGTCCCTGGGTTCCTGTAGCCCTATGCCCTGGAATCAATTGGCCCCACCCATTATTTTTATTTTTGAGCTATTTTCTTATTGCCTCACAAAACATTGCATTCTCATACAACTTTTATTGTCAGCATGTCCTTTAGAAATCTATCAAAGGTTTTCCAAGGTCTCTGGGTGGATAATGTCAAGCGGTTCTTTATGCTATTACTTCCTCAAACATTAAGTTGTCTAATTTTCTCCCTAAACATCTTGCTATACTTTTCTGAAATTTTTTTCTATGTTGTCAGTCTGTATATGTAACAAGTATATCCTAATTTCCTTTCTTCCCTTTAGAAAATTTTAAATAGTAATATTGTCATGCAATAAACATTACACTGTTTTGAGTTCACTGTTAGAAACCTCACACATATTATTTAATTTGATACTTATAACAATTTGGAAGATTAGATACTGACAGGGTAGAAACTGAAAAAAATAAATTACATAAAGAATGACATGTGAGGGGCCGAAGAGATGGCTCAGTGGGTAAGAGCATTGCCTGCTCTTGCAGAAGACCTAGGTTTGATTCCCAGCACCCACCTAGTGGCTAACAACCATTTGTAACTCTAGTTCCCCAACACCCTCTTTTAACTGCCACAGGCATTGCATGACATGGGTGCACTTAAATACATGCAGGCAATGCACTCACACATTAAAAATAAACAAATAAAGATTGGCATGTGAAAGAAGCCAGTTTTCAGAGGAAGATTGGAAACACTTCCTTACTCTGGCATCACCTAAAGAACAGAGCATGTGCAAAACAAGTACAAATAGGAAAGTGGGGGTCTGTAAAAGACCATATATTGTGTGGCTGGATGCCTTTGGGGTTCTTTCCTCAGCTGACCTGCCCATTTCCACTCCCAAAGGGAGTGCCTTTCCTTTCTTTTTTAAAAAAGTATTTTATTTATTATTCTTATTTTTATGTGTATGTGTGTATTGCCTGCATGTATGTAAGTACACCTGTGTCATGCAATGCCCACAGAGGTCAGAAGAGGGCATCAGATCCCCTGGAACTGGAGTTATGGACGGTTGTTAGCTGCCTTATGGGTGCTGAGACTTGAACCTGGGTCTTCTGCAGGAGCAGTCAAGTGCTCTTAACTGCTGAGCCATCTCTCCAGCCCTGCCTTTCTTAAGCTATTTCTATTCCATGCTTTTTTTTGTGGTCTTTTTGAGACAGGGTCTCCCTGTAGGCTCAGCTGGTCTGGAACTCACTATGTAGACCAGGCTGGCCTTGAACTTACAGAGATCTGCCTGCTTCTGCCTCCCAAGTTCTGGGATCAAAGCATGTGCCACCACACCCAGCTTCATGCTTATTCTGGTTGTTCTTGCAGAAAACCCAGGTTTGAATCCCAGCACCCACATGGCAGCTAACAACTGTCCATAACTTCAGTTCCAGGGGATCCAACAGCCTCTTCTGTCCTCTGCCGGCATTGCACAACATGGATGCACTTACTTACATGCAGGCAATACATGCATACACATAAAATAAAAATAATAAATAAAATATTTTAAAAGGCATGAGTTTTTCTCCATCTCTCCTCCTGGGTACTGCCAATATTTTCACCTAACCTGCACTATGTTTTTCTCTTAAACTCTAATAAAATTGTCCTCAATCTTTTTTCTGAGTTTGTTTTAAAATTATTTTATTAATGAGACTGAGAAACCCAAAAGGGCTTCCTTGGTAACAACACTTATTGCCTTTTTGTTCAAGGGATAATTGAAATTATATTCATAATTTATTCAAAGTCACACATTGGAAATCTGTTGACTAAAGATCTGTCCATTCATCCATCCATCCAATATTCCTTAAGAGTTTGTATACCAGCTGTGTGCTATGTACTGAGTGTGGCTTAGGTCAAAGATTGTATCTCCAGTTTTTGAAAAGACACTGGGGAGTTAATGGATGATGCATTTGACAAGGAGTGGGAAGATAGGGTAGGAAAGGTGGAGATACAGAGAAGACTTTTTCTGATGACATTGCCCTTGGTCTATTGGTATGATAGGGAAGGTAGAGGAAGGTTAGTCAGATTCATACACACCAAGATGTGAGAGGTGGGTGGAGTGTGCAGCATTTTGTCCTTGTGTGAAACACTGGCATGCTGTAATTTTCAGGTCCTTTCCCAACAGGCTGGTGCTTTCCTAGTCCTTGGATGGTCTCATTTACTCTTCACAAAGGCAATTTTAGATCATTTCTGGCACAGAGACTATCTTTGCATTTTGTGTTTTCTATATAAGTAGTACTTAATCTCAGTAGTCTACGGGGATTGCTACAGTGGATTTGATACACTTTGTGTGTGTGTTGTATGTACATGTTCATATGGGTATGTGTACATGTGCATGCACATGTGTGAGTGTGTGGAAGCCAGAGATTGACTACATGTGTCTTTATCGCAGTCCACCTTATTTTTGGAGACATGTTCTTTCATGGAACCTGGAGGTCATCAGTTTGGCTAGGCTGGCTGACCAATGAGTTCTAGAGATCTGCCCGTCTCCCCCTGCCCCCACACCAGAGTGCTGAGGCTGCAGCAGTGGCCCTGTTTTTATGTGAATGCTGGAGATTCAAACTCAAGTTCTCATGCTTGTGTGACAGTCAGGCACCTTAACAACTGAGTCATCTCTCCAGCACCTTCATTAACTTTTAAAAAGCTGTTTTTACTTTGTAGAAGGGGTTTTATTTTCTCCTGTAGTTTTGGATATGTATATGTCTCTGTGAACTTGTAAATTAGGGAAAAAACCTGGATTGTTGTTGATGAACCATTAAAACATGTTCAGACAGAGGAATCCTGGTGACTAAGAGTCCACACAAAGTGAGGACTTCAACTTGGTGAGCTCATTGTGGCCTGAGCACTTGATTTTATCGACATTCTCAGAGTACATCTACTTCTCTTTAACCTGGCTACAAAAACTAAGAAATACAAAGCAGAATAGTGTGTGTGTGTAAAGTTAGCATGTCTTAGCTGTCCATACTGAAATAAGTATCTTGCTCAATGTGGCTGCTAGTTCAGAATAGCACAGATGTTATTTCTGACAGTTCTGGAAGAAGTGAAGTCCAAGACCAAGGTGCTGACACATTCAATGTCTGGTAAGGACCCATTTTCTGATTTACAGGTAATCATCCTAACATGGAAAAGAGGCCAGGGAACCTTCAAGGATCTTTTCTGTAAGGACACTAATCCCATGATGTATGCACATCTATGGAATTTAGTAATCTCCTCAAAGGCTCACCTCCTAATACCATTACTTTAGAGTTTAGGATTTCAAATATGAATTTTGGGAGCACACATTCAAGTCTTGGCAGTGGGGATGAAATAATTTTGGTGTAGGGTTTTCTTTAAAATGCCTGTTTTCAGGGCTGGAGAGGTGGCTCAGTGGTAAAGAGCACTGGCTGCTCTTGCAGAGGACCCAGGTTTGATTCCCAGCATCCACCTGGTGGCTAACAACCATCTGTAACTCCAGTTCCAGGGAATCCAGTGCTCTCTTCTGGTCTCCACAAGCATTACATGATAGGGGTGCACTTACACACATGCAGGCAATAACTCATACCATAAAATAAAAATAATAAATAACTGATGAGCCATCTCTCCAGCCCCCAATACCAGACTCTTAAATCCTCCAGGCTGCTGTCAATGATGGCAACCATTTCTGCCTCCAGTCCTGGCTATGAATTTAGGAAGTCTAGTTCCTGGGAGAGCCTGCTACCAATGCTGACTGTGCTCCACTTCTGCTGATTCCTTCCTCCCATTAGATCTCTTGGGTGCTGACATCTGAGAAATACCAGGACTCCTGAGGACTCCTGAGCTAGTGGCCCAACCTCTCTCTACCCTGTTTAGAAATGATGCCAAATATAAATCTTTCACAAATGAATGATTTCTCAGTCATATGTAATAGTATGTAGTCAACAGAAAAAATAAGGTAGTTTTATATAAATTTTTAAGAAAAATAATAGAATGATATGGTTAGCATAATACTATTTATTTCAAATAGTGCGCACACGTGTGTGTGTGTGTGTGTGTGGTGTATGTGTGTGTGTATGTGTGTGTGTATGTGTATGTGTGTATGTGTGTATGTGTGTGTGTGTGTATGTGTGTGTGTGTGTGTGTGTGTGTGTGTGTGTGTGTGTGTGTGTAGGTGTAGCTGTATGTGCACATGGATTCCAAACTGGAAGGATACGTATCAAAGTATAGAGATGAAGGATGGGGAGACTTTACTTCTTATACCTCTGCATATTGTTTGATTGTTCTCAAGGACTGTGCATTGAATAGAAAAGAATGTGGAACATTGTGTACAAAGCTAAAGTGATTCTGGCAAGTTTCCTTTGATTTTTTTTTCTTTTGTCATGAAATAGCTTAAGTGCCACTGCACTGCTTTATGTGATGAGAGCCAGGGTGTTAACAATGGCTTATAGCAAAGTTCTCTATTCCAAAGTATTGTTATAAAAGGGAAGTTCATAAACTGAATCAGTTCTCGCTCATCTTTAACATCATCACAGACTCACCAAAAGTCTGAGTCATGTTTCTCTTTCCATTTTAAGATTTCTTTTCTCTGCTTGTTTTTGAGTATACGTCACCAAGAGTGCATGGGTTTTAAATCTTCAAATTTGGGTTTTGATGATTGTAACGAGACATCTGCACTACATTTTAAAGTCCTGTATTTGGAGTCTTGACTAATGCTGATATTTATTAGAATCCTTTCATGGCCTTCACAATGAAGTCAATGACTTTAGGGCTCAGTATCTTTATCTGAATGTGGGAAGGTGCATAATCATCCTACAGACTTATTATCAAAATCCAATAAATTTAACTATATGAACATTGAAAACTATAAGCACTGGACAAATAAACATAAAGGATTATTATTAGTTCCAGTAACAAGAACATATTTAATGTCCATGGACTATAACTTCAAAAGGAGACTCTCTGGGGTTAGAGAGATGGCTCAGCAACTGAGAGTAAATGCTGTTCTTGCAGGGTACCCAAGTTCAATTCTCAGCACCCATGTTGAATGACTCACAACTGCCTGTAACTCCAGCTCCAGGGGATATGACAGCCTTTTCTGGACTCCAAAGCCTCTTGCATTCATGTGCACATATCCTCACACAGATGCACATATACACATAATTGAAAATAAAATAAAACATAAAAAAGACTCTATTTTGCTTCCTCTTTCCATCCCTGGCAAACCATTTTTCCCAATCTGTCACCCCCGAAAAAAGGAAAAAGATTTTTTTTTTTGGTAATGGATAACTTTGATAATTTAGTGTTTTCAGAATACTGTAGTAAGATTTACAGCAAGTCTAAGAATAGCAAAATGCTTTCTTTTTCTACCTTCAGTCTACATTTGTCCTCAGCAACATTAGGCCATTTGTAACTTTTTCTCCTTTTATGTTTGGTTGCTACTAGAAGCAGGCCCTATGACCTAAACAGTGCTTATAAAAGGGTCTACTCATAGGACTTTAGTAATTTTAAAAGATGATCACAAATTCCTTGACATGTCTCTCAAGGGAGTGGGGCCTGTATTCCCTCCCTTTGAATCTGGGCTGAAATCTGACTGCTTTGACTGGTAGACTATGGCATTAGTGTTGCTAAGTCACAGAAGGCCATGCGGCCTCAGTCCTATTCACTAGGACGTTTACCCTGTGGCCATACTTCCATGCAGCATGATCAGGGTCTTGAGCCACTGCACTAGATTGGCCAAGCAGATGTGCTGGTCAACAGTCCTCCTTTAGCCTATGCTTCTAGCCAAGAAGCCAGCAATATGAAGGAAGCCATCTTGGATGTGCTGGATCTGGATCACCCCACCTACCATTCTGAGTGTTTCTTTTTATTCTTTACTATGAAAGAGCTCAAGTGTTTATATTATGTATGATAATATACATAATATATTACACTGATACCTTTTCTTTTGGCTAATCTTTTCATTACATGAGAATAAACAGAGTTTTTGTTTAATTAGCACATATTAACTGTATGAAGTAACAGGTTTCATATTTCCATTCATGTACAGAATGTACTTTTTTTTTTTTGGTTTCTTCAGACAGGGTCTCTCTGTAGCCCCAGATGGCCTGGAACTAGCTATGTAGACCAGGCTGTCCTCAGTTCCACAAGAGATCCACCTATCTCTGCCTCCTGAGTGCTGGGATTAAAAGGATGCACCACCACACTTGGCCATAGAATGTACTTTGATGAGGTCCGATTCATCTGTTATCCTTTCTTAGTCTCCTTTCCCCCTTTCTCCCTCCACATCTCTAACAGTCTGCCTTTCATTTTCATGATGTTTTCCCCCACTAAGTTCCACATGTGAGAGACAACATGTAGTACTTGCCTTTGTGAGTCTGGCTTATTTTATTTAAAGCGATGTTATCAGTTCTATTCATATTCCTGAAAATGGCATAATTCCTGTCTATGACTGAATAAAATTCCATTGTGCATATATTCCACATTTTCATTAATTCATCCTTTGATTGGGACCTAGACTGACTGCATAACTTTGGTACTATGAGTAGTGATAGGTGTGCGGGTATCGCTATAGTATAATGATTTGGGGGCTGGAGAGATGGCACAGTGGTTAAGAGCACTGGATACTCTTGCAGAGGATTGGGGTTCTGTTCCCAGCACCCACATGGCAGCTCACAACCATCCATAACTCCAGTTCCAGAGGATCTGATGCCCTCTTCTGACCTCCAGGGGCATTGAACACATGGAGTGCACTTATGTAGATGCAGGCAAAACACTCACACTCATAAAATGACTTTGATCCTTTTGGGGAAGTACCCGGAAGCTTACACTGAAATTCCCCATGTAGTAAGGAAATTGTTTGGTTCTCTGCTCTGTGGTATTATTGCAAATGGGAAGGAAGTTTGTGAACTGAATCATTCTTCTTTTGTTCCTTAATATCACTACTAAATGACTGTCATTAGTGTTTCATAGAACAGAATTCTCAAGTCAATGACGTGCAAAATTGTTTGGGGGGTAATTTTTTGTATAGTAAAAAGAACAGGGACCATCTACCCCTTCCATCACCATGTTCACTTAACTTTTGGACAGATTAAACACAATTATGACATCAGTTTATCTTCCTTTCCCATTTGTACTGAATTTTATTTTATTTTTAATTTTTACATTTATTTATTGGTGTTTAGGTATATGTGTGAACACATAGTTGTCACAGTGTGAATGTAGAGGTCAGAGGACAACTTGCAGGAGTTGGTTCACTCTTCCACCATGTAGGGTCCAGGGACCAACTAAAGTTGTCAGCCTTGGTGGCAAGGGCCTTTACCCACCAAGCCATCTCACTGGGTCTTGTCCCAAATTTTAAAGATTTATTTATTTTTATGCATAAGAATGTTTGCCTGCATGTATGTGCCACATGTGGGCCTGGTGCTCATGGAGACCAGAAGAGGGTGTCAAATCTCCTGGAACTGAAGTTACAAAGAATTTTGAGCTGTTATGTGGGTGCTGGGAACAGAACCCAGGTCTTCTGCAAGAGCAGCAAGTGCTCTTAAGAGCTGAATCGTCCTTTGTAGCCCCTTGTACTGAATTTCAGACATAAAACTAATTCTGATTCTTTTAATTTTATACACACACCCATTTTCTAGTCTGAGTTATACTTGTCATTTTCTTCTTTCTAATTTAGTTTTGATATTTTCTTTTTTTACTAAATATTTTATTTTTTTATTTTGATTTTATGTGTATGAGTATATTACCTGCATGTGTGTGAGTGCGCTTATGTCGTGCAATGCCCCAGAGGTCAGAAGAGGGCTTTGGATTCCCCTAGAGCTGGAGTTAAGGGCGGTTCATAGCTGCCATGTGGGTGCTGGGAATTGAACCCGGGTCCTCTGCAAGAGCAGTCAGTGCTCTTAACCACTGAGCCATCTCTCCAGCCCCAAGTTTTGATGTTTTCATTGTATCAATAGTTATCCAATCTGTTTTACCAGCTATAGCATATTCTAGATGTCATAATAGGCTTAACATTTTTCTTTCATTGGATTTTAAGGGAGTCCCCCTAGTTTGGAGTGTTTCCCCACAAGCTGCTCATACTTGCAAATTTTCTTGTTTTGTTCCTTTGGGTGTTCTTCCTGCAGTTAGATAAGGTTTTCTGGCTGAGTTTTGGCCAGTGAAATAGAAGCGGTGTGATAGGTGCCTGTTGTTACTTATCACTGTGAGAAAATACTTGATGGAAACAAGGGAGGAGAAGTTTGATTCAGATTTTCATGCTAGAGACTGCATGGCAGCCTTTTTGTCTCTGTCTTTGTCTTAGTCTGTTTCTGTCTCTCTCCGTCTCTCTGTTCTCTCTCTCTCTCTCTCTCTCTCTCTCTCTCTCTCTCTCTATCTCTCCCCCCCTCCCCATATTACTTGAGATGCCTTGGATGGAATTATGATCTGATAAGGTAAAGCCAGAAGCTACTAGAGTTACACAAGAGGTTTAGATCATGTCTTTTCCCTATAAAATTAAAGGTTTATAGCTGGGGGAGGAAAAATGCCTTAGGTAGTTGGTAATTGTTCTAAAACTCAGCTTCAGCCAGATCCTAGGGTGAGGCACTTCTTTCTCCTTGTCTTCCCTGTTTCTGTGTCCTGTCTCATTGCAGATAGGATGCCAATAGAAATGTGGTAAAGACTATGTTCATGCCATTTCAGAGTGAGACAGACAAGGACTCCACTGGGATTTAGGCTAGAGGCCATTCTCATTACATTCCAGCAAAGAACCTGGCTATGTTCTGCCTGTGACCTAAAAATCAGAGTGAAGTTGAATTCAGAAGTAATAGGCTAATTAACTTGAAGAAAAAATTTTGATAGCTGTGGCATAGTTGTTGCTGGAAGCTTTTAGTTAGGTTTATGATGAGAATTCAAAGCAAAAAGTGGGACAGAATGATGTAGAAAATGTGCAGTTTGGTGAAGAAATAAACGTGAGCACATTTAAAGTTGCAGACAAGGTGGGTTCAGACAAAGCAGCTGTAATTTTTAAAATATATATATTTTATTTATTATTTCTATTTTATGTGTATGAGTGTATTGCCTGCATGTATGTGAGTGCATCCATGTCATGCAATGTCACAGAGATCGGAAGAGGGCTTTGGATTCCCCCAGAACTGGAATTAAGGATGGTTCATAGCCACCACGTGGGTGCTGGGAATCAAAACCGGGTCCTCTGCAAGAGCAGTCAGTGCTCTTAACTGCTGAGCCATCTCTCCAGCCCCAGCAGCTGCAATTGTTAGGGAGAGTCGTACTACTGACAAAGAGACACCCCACATCTTGCTTGGGAACAATAAGAAAGTGGCTTGAGGGTGACCCCTATTCCCATTTAAGGCCCCACAGGGAAAAAAAAAAGGCAAATTCATTTGAAGAACTTTCCTCAAAAATAGAGTACCTGAGAAGCCAGAGCCCCCAAGGCTTACACAGGCCACAAGGGGAAATGTTTTCCCAGACTTAGTAGGTTATCTGACATTGTACTTGCAGCCTGATGCAGTCATGCATGGTCCAAAGAGGCTAGACTACTTGGCATTATCTACATGGTTCTGATTTTACAGGCATGCAGAATTCAAGAATTTAAGCATCATGGAGGCTTGCATCCAGGTTTCAGAAAGCCAGCAAGGCCAGACAATATATAATAGGTCGGGTTAGATTCCCTATATGGAGTGCCGGAGTGTGTCAAGCATGAAGCTGTGAAGGTGAAACCTAAGTGTTACCAGGACATTGGAGCTATCAGGAACATGAGACGTCTGCCAAGGAAAGTTGCAGGCACTTAGTAGAATCAGTCCAAGAGAGAGGCCACATTCCCTACAGATGACAGGACCCCCACCTGCTGGAGCTAGATGATGCCATCAAGACTCCAAGATGCTGGACACGGAGCTACAGGGTTTCATGATCACTCTACTGAGTCTCAGTCTTGCTTTGGTCTGGTCCTTCCTGCAGAACCTATATTCTTCCCTTCTGGAATGGGACTGTTTGTTCTGTGCCATTGTATAGGGACAAATATACCTTTTTTTGCAGGGGTTCACAGGCAATAGGTTGCTTTGAGTCTCACAAGAGAGTTTAGACTCTAGACTTTTTAACACTAAGACTATGGTAGCTGTTGAATTTGGACTGAATGCATTTTGTTATGAGATAGCCATGCATCTGGGGCAGAATTTTATAGTTTAAATGTGCACTGTCCCAACAGGCTCATGGGTTTAACACTTAGTACCCAGCTGGTGGTGCTGTTTCAGGGGTTTGTGGAACATTTAGCAGAGTCTCTGAGGGCATGCCTTGAAGGTGAATCTGCTTCTGGTTCAGGCCAAAGCTCTCTGCAGCTTGACATCCAAGATGTGAACAAGCCATACCACAAACTCCCACTGGCACAGACAGAAAGAATAAATTTCACTCAGCAACATTCTGAGGTGTAATCTGAAAGCCACCAAATGGTACACATGGATAATGCTAAGACAAGGAATTGCTTATTCTCCCTTGATGAGTCCATACCTACATCTGGCTGGGCACATCTAACTTTTTCTTACTCTCCATTGCAAAGTGCATATCCTTTCTTGGGTGTGTCTTACTTTCTTCTGAGCACTTTTGTTTCTCTTAACCTTTGTGCTTAAGTCTACATTAGAATATATTCATAAAATCTCCAACTGTGTTTCATAAACTAGTGAGTCCTGAAAATTTTTCTGCATTGAGGTCATGAACCCCAGTTGGGAACCCCAGTCAAGATCCCTAAAACTCTAGGGGATCGCCTCAGGCTGCTAAGGGTGACAGCTGGAGCTGTTTCTGTTCCCTCACCACTGACATGCCACACCCCACTGATGGCCCATTGAGGTCTGCTTTCAGCATTGTAGGTCTTCTCCAGGCTGCAGCTCCAATTTTTCCATACTCTTCCCATAATCCAGTTCTGAGGTTACAAACCACTTGGACCAGGAGCACCATAGCAATGATCCCACTCTTGGTACCAATGCCAGACACAATTTAAGGGAGAGGAGACTTTTTGGGGGTCGCAGTTTCAGAGGAAGGCATGGCAGCCAAAGGGTCTTAGTCTGCAAGAACTCATGATGTGGCTTGTTCACTTCTTGGTAGACAAGTTGCAGAGAGCTTAGGCTTGAACCAGGAGTGGATACTGGCTTTAGGGCATGACTCCAGCAACTCACTTTGGCTAGCTGGAACACACCTGCTAAACATTCCAACTCCCAAAACAGCACCACTAACTGGGGATCAAGTGTCAAATACATGAGCCTGTTGGGGAACAGTTCACATTTAAACCATAACAGTGCTACTCCTAGGCCTCTCTATAATGCCTCCAAGTCATCCTCTCTTTTTCCAGTCCACCGGGTGAATGGAAGAACTGATGATCCAGTAGCCAGCCTCAGATTGCCGAAGGACAGCACAGAGCTGAGTTCCCAGAACTGACCTCTATGGGAATGAGTTGAAATAAACATTTCCTTGGGTAAGCCTTAGAAGGAGAAGAGTGCACATGTTACAGCAACATCTCTTGTTTACCTTAACTACTATGGGTATTTCTGAATGCCTCTGTCACTATCCTGTGCAGTTATTCTGCTGGAGAACAGGGCAGTAATTATTACTGACTCATGTTATAATCATTACATTTCTGATTGTTTCATTTTCAGTAAAGTGCTTTTAGAGATTCTGCCAGCATTTTAAGAATTTGAAAAATAATCCACTGGGTTCTTAAATGTTGATATGTAAGTAAAACCTTGAATTATAAATTTGTATCTTAAATAGAGCTTTACTAGTTAAGTCAGTATAGAATACTGATGCTCAAGTGTCTTCTGGGGACAAATGGTGAAGCCCCTTTCTACTGTTCATTAGTTCTTTTGTTCATTTACCTACACATTCTACATAAGTTGGACACTAAAAACCAAAAGGTAAATGAGACATTTCAAATTTTAAAACTGTGATATATAGACATGTATTATCAGGGTGAGGAAGAGCAAGGTACTATCCTCTGTGAGATCGACTCTACTTACAAGATGAGGGCAACGTCACTGTGGTACTCACTGCTGGGGTGCAGTAGAGTCCAAATGAGGTTAACCCTGTGAAAACATCCCTGCCTTATACTGAGTGCTCAGCAAACAGGTTTCCTTAAGAACATTCATTAGCCATTCTGGTAGCTAAATTAAAATAAAAATTTCCAAACAGAAGCCCTAACTATGCTTATAAATAGGAAGCACCCAAACTTGGTCACTCTTGTCTTCCTTATACTGGGGATACAGAATTAACCACATTCATCAAAAATAATTTTGTGTCGGGTGTGGTGGCACACACCTGTAGTCCCAGCACTTGGGAGGTGGATCTCTGTGAGCTCAAGGCCAGCCTGGTCTACATAGTGAGTTCCAAGACAGCTGGGGCTATAGGGAGACCCTGCTTCAAAAAGACAAAAAAAAAAGATAATAATTTTGTAAGAGTATTCTTAGGCATTCATCATTTCTCTAGGTAGGGAATTCCCATGTTGTTAAGAAACTACCATTTTAGACCTCCATTAGGAAAACATGAGAGACCACTCCTTATCACTGATACTGTATTAGTCCATTTTCTGTGACTGAAGGAAATTCTTGAGGCTGGGTACTTCATAAAGAAAAGAGGTTTATTTAGTTTTGGAGGCTGAAAGTCTTCTGGCTGATGGCATTCATAATGGGAGTCATGCAAAACTGATCACACTGGCAGGGCAGAAAGCCAAAGATTAGGAACCAAGCTTGGTCTTTTTTAAACAATCCCCTCAAAAATTCATTGAGAACTACATTAATCCCTTCCACAAGCAATGCTTTCCAGTGTCCTCCACTGCCCTGCTGGAGACACACTAAATCCATATTCAAACCATACCTTATATTGACAGTTTTATTTTTTCATTTATTCTTGATGAAGTTCAGTCTATCTATTTTTCTCTTTTGTGCCAGTATTTTTGGTATTATATCTTATAAATCACCACTTAATCATAGTTACAAATATATACATCTATATTTTTAAAATTTAGTTTCTATGTTTGGGACTACTGAGCTCCTTTGAGTTATTTTATTGTGGACTGAGGTAGTAGTCCACATTGATGCTTTTGCTCATGGATATCCATCTAGATGTCTGAGCACTGTTGAAAAGATTGTTTTTTTCTCTCAATGAATCATCTTTGACTTTATGTGGAAAATCAACTGAGTACAAATGCATGGATTTATTTTTAGGTTCTCCACAGTATTACTCTATATGCTTATCCTCCTGTACAGCTTTCCCTGTGGTGATTCACTGAGACTGTAATTTGTATTTTCCTGGTGACTAATGATTGCTTTGGGAAGGTCCTTCCTGCCCATTCCAGTCAATCCCTCATCCGGACTCCATAGTCAGACATGTTTTGATGAGTTTCTACTGTGGGCTTCATATAAAGAGATTGCACAGCACTCGCTTATGTGAGCATCTTTTAAACTCAGCATACTTTTTATATTCATCCTTGCATTTCTTCAGAATTTTTTGTACAAAACATTATGATTTCAACTCCTCTTTCATATAATTACTACATGGAATAAGCTGGCCTATTGTTTACATTTCTTATTAGTTTGTTGGTTTCTGTTTGTGTGGTTTTAGGTCTGTCTGGTTACGGGTAGCAAACTTTTGCCTACTTCTGGCTTTGTCATTTTCTTCTTATTGTTCCTTGAATCAGGCTGTACAGTCAAGGGTCAGTTTCTTTTTTCTGTGCTCATATATGCTGCCATCTTTTTAACATCTGGCTTAAGTGGATATCCATGCCAGCACCCATTTATTCAAAATCTTAAGTTATATTTATGCTCTTGAGAGATTAGAATATATGGAATACTTAGGAGTTTCTGGAAATTTTGCCAGAATTACTCATGATATTTAGGGAACCCTCCAGATATAAAAGGATCCCCATTCCTTTTCTGCAGTGATATTTACTTACTCCATTTGGCTTTGCAGATGAATCTGGGAGCACTGGATTCAAAGATAAGCATTTGCCTCTCTGGCTACAAGAAAGAACAGAAATATACAAAGAAGTCTAAGTGAAGTTGGGATTTTTGAAGAATAACTTTCATGCGATCTGCAGATACTATTTGACAAACCAGCTGTCTTCCCCTCCCCTCTTCCCCGCATTGCCAATAACTGAAGAAGAATTGAGTTTGTAGAACAACCTGTTTTCCTGCCTTTACCCTGAACTCTCTGTCTTCTCAGGTCTCTGCCTTTTTCCCCTCCTCTCCAAATAAAGCCGTCCTTAAGCAACCATCAAATTAAGCCCCTTTTGAAACTCCCTTTGTTGCCCCAGGCTCTTCCTTTAGTCCTCCGTGCAAATCTCAGGGAGCTCACCTTCAACCCAGTTCAGTCAAGGAATCAGAAACTGAAGGAAATAATCTTGTTAGAGACTGACTGCACAGAAATGGCTTACTGTGGCAGTGGGCAAAGCACTTTGAAAGAGCAAACACTAGCTGAAGTTGTTACCTATAGGTAACAGGTTATCTTCTGCAGGGATGTCTCTTCTCTTCATACCTGTCAATTGACTGAACCAGGCCTGATCACATTATCTAAGACAATAACCCTTACCTAAAGTCAACTGATTATTTACTTAATTGATATCTAAAACAGAACAACAACAACAAACCCCAAACAAAAAACTTTCTCTGTGCCAGGGCTGGTGGCTCACACCTTTGATCCAGCACTTGGGAGGCTGAGGCAGGTTAGATCTCTGTGAGTTCAAGGCCAGTCAGGGCTACAAGGTAAAATCCTGTCTCAAAAACAAAAACAGAAACAAAGACCCCCAAAAAACACAAAACAAACAAAAACCTTAGGGGCCAATGTTGACCACCCTAGACTATTTTCTAGAGGATTGTATTTCACACACTGACTTAACTAGCTACTGAAATGTAACTGATGGGATCTGAATGATCTGAGGGTTTTTTCATTTTATGAGTTTGAACATGAAATGTACTCCACAGGTTCATGTGTTTGAACACTTGGTCCCCAGCTGATGGTTCTGTTTTGGGAAGTTATGTAACCTTTAGCAGGTGAGACATGGCTGGCAGGAGTGGGATAAGGAAGGGCCTTTAAGAGGTATAGCCTGGCCCTACTTCCTGTTCTGTTTTCTGCTTCCTAATCTACTTCACTACACACTTCCACTCCCTTAGAGCCACTCTGTTTGGAATGAGTCACAGGTAGAAAAGACCAACAAACAAAACCTTAACAATTCAGACTGACCTTTAGTATGGTCAGAGGGGTGGTGAGCTGACCAGCAGGAATCAGCAGCAGTCACAGTGGTCAAGGGGCAGGAGAGCTGAAGTATGTTTGTATGGGGAAATAGAGCCATGGCAGTTGGGCAGGGGAAGAATATCTTATAAAGGGCTTAGGGCTGCATTGTTTGAATAAGGGTCTCTTTTGGTGGGAGAATTCGCCTTACCATTGAGGGTTTTAATGGGACTTCCCTTTATTCCAGACCCTGAAGAGGAATAAATTGGGGTGGGGATATTGTAGATGGGTCTGGCTGCTTCCTGCTGAGAGATATCATTGTGGGCTGAGGGCTTCAGGGTCCACTGGAAGAGGGACTAGGGGAATCCTGGTGTAGTGGAGCAGGAACATAGTCTTGATTTGGTCCCAGGTAGTGGCTTGGGCAGTCATACTGGCGATTGCAGTCATAGATTCTGTAAGACTCTTTGGAAAATATTGATTAGGCAAGGGCCAAACAAGAGGAGTACTATAAGGAGAGTAAGGGAGCTAGTAATGGGGCCAGCCATGGTCAATTTCCCAGTTGTCCCAGAACCACTTTCTTTCTTTCCAGTTGTTTTTGACGTTGGTTTAGGCATGCCCTGAACTGTTTTAGCATATCCTTAACTATGCCAAATTGTTTGGGGGTAATAACAGCATTCTTTCCCCACAAATAAGCAAGTTCCTCCCTGCTGGGCTGTAGACAAATCTAAGACCTCCTATTTTGAAGGATCACCAAGGCAAGGGAACTAAGTTGATCTTAATCAGGTTGGTGACATTTTGGACGTCAAGAAATCTTGTTCTGTTTGAGTGGAAAGGTGGTCTGTTAAGTTAATACATTTCAAAAGTTTTTATCTGTTCGTCACAGGATGTTAAGTCAGAAACAAAATTGGTCAAGGAGTGGCTATTTAGGGGGCTAAAGGTGGCCCAAGATAAATAATAATAAGACTTCCTAGGTTCAGTTCCCAGCACCCACATGGCAGCTAACAACCATCTGTAACTCTAGTTCTAGGGGATCTCATACCCTCCATGCCATTACACAACATGGACACATTTACATACATGCAGGCAAAACACTCATACATAAACTAAAAAAAAAAAAACTAAGAAAATGTAAAAAGAAACTTCTGAAACAGACAGCCAAGACAAGCCTTTCTTTATTTCTAGCAGATACTTTGTGTCAATGCTGTCTAGAGATATAGTCATAATTTAACATTCAGTCTCCTGGGATATAAACCATTCTTATTCTTTTATTTCCACATTCCTTCCACACTGTACCAACATATGTCCCACTGGCACCTCCAGGCTTCTTTTCACAGACACACCTTGAGATCTACACCTTACATTCTTACTTTAGGTTTTCCCACCCTCTACAGCTCTGTGCACATACTTAAGGACTACACATTTCCCCCCAAGATTACTCTGTCTTCTACAAAAGTTTTTATGAAGATCAAATTTTTCATTTATCTATCCACCAAATATTTATCTAGAGTATTGGTACACATAGTACATGAAAATAAACAGGTTCAGTTCTTTAAAGACTTTGACCTTTTGGGCAGGGGACAAAATGAAACAAGGTAACAGAATGAAGCACAGAAACAAATCATTGTTTGTTGTTTCTATTGGCAACATAATGTATTACACTCTCCCTTTTTGGATATTGTGTTTTCTGACTTCCACAGAGAGAGAGAGAGAGATTAATAGTGTTTAATCTAGTGATTAGCTTTAACTTTTTTAGGCTATTCTTTTTTAAGTCCTTTGGCTAGAGAAAGGAGACATTTTGTATGTCCCATGTTTTGTGTGTGTGTGTGTGTGTGTGTGTGTGTGTGTGTGTTTGCAACGTGCTAATCATTAAGGAAATGCAAATCAAAACTGCAAAGAGTTATCACTACATCATGTGAAATAGGAAATACAACACGTAATTTTCACAAAGATGTGGGGAAATTGGAATGTTTGTGTACTGATGATGGGAATATAAAAAGGTGTAGCTGCAGAAAGAAAATTTAAAACAACATTAAGATTAAAATATAATTATTGAAGGCTAATGCTAAGTTTTCCCTCTTTCAAAAATTGTGGAAGATGATAATACAGGAAAAAGATGTAGCTGGAACAGAAAATAATGTGCAAATTCTCAAAAAATTAAATATAGGATTTCCATATGACTCATTCATTCTGCCTGAGTACATATCAAAAACAAGTAAAAGCAGGACTTGAGCAGATATTTATCTTTGCTCAGAGCAGCGCTAGTCATAATGGCCCAAAGAAGAAAACATATCAAGTGTTCAATGGATGAAAAGATAAACAAAAGGTGGGGCATGTATCCAGTGAAATATTATTTGGTCTTGGGCTGGAGAGATGGCTCAGAGGTTAACAGCACTGGCTGCTCTTGCTGAGGACCCAGATTTGATTCCTAGTACCCACACGGCAGCTAACAACTGTCTGTAACTCCAGTTCCAGGGGAATCTGATGCCCTCTTCTGACCTCCATGGGCACTGAATGACATAGGTACACTTATATACATGCAGGCAATATACCCATATGCATAAAATAAAAATAATAAAAATATTTTTTTAAAAAGAAACATTATTTAGTCTTAACACTGAGCACTAGAAGCACTGCTGGGGGGATTACTATATTAGATTTAAACTATATTACAGAGCTATAGTCATAAAAACAACATGGTATTGGCACAACAATAGATCCATAGATCAATGGAAAAAATTGAAGCCCCAAATATGAGTACATGCAATTTCAGCCATCCGATATTTGAAAAGGGACCAAGACCATTCAGTGGAGGAAAGACAGCACTTTCAACAAATGGTGCTGGCAAAACTGAATCTCCACCTGTAGAAGAATGAAACTAAATCCCTATCTTTCACCTTGCATAAAATGGATCAAAGACCTCAATGTGAAGCCTAAACTCTGAAAGTTTAGAAGAAAACATTGGTAATAACCAGGTGTAGGAAAGGATTTCCTAAACTGGACATCTATTGTTCAGGAAACAAGGTCAAGAATCAACAAATGGGACCTCGTTAAACTAAAAAGCTTCTGTATATCAAAGAAGCAATGAAGGAAGTGAAGAGAAAACCCACAGAGTGGGAGAAAATCTTCACCAGTGACACATCTGACTGAGGTTTAACATCCAGAATACATAAAGAACTCACAAAAAGGAACCAAGAAAGCAAGTAACCCAATTAAAAGATGGGCTAAGGAGCTGAACAGAGAGTTCTCAAAAGAAGACATAAAGATGGCTAAGAAGCATCTTAAAAGGTGTTCAACATCGTTACTAATTAGGGAAATGCAAATTAAAACCACTTTAAGATTTCATCTTACTCCAGTCAGACTGGCTAAGATCAAGAGAACAAATGATACCAAATGTTAGCGAGGATGTAGGGAAAGGGGAACACTCATCCACTGCTGGTGGGCTGCAAACTTGTTCAATCCTTATGGAAAGCAGTGTGGAGAACCCTTATTAAACTAAAATTGAACCTACCATTTGACCCAGTTATACAACTCCTTGGCATATACCTAAAGAACTCATCCTATTGCAGAGATACTTGTGCATCCATGTTTGTGGCTGCTATTTTCACAGTAGCTAAGAGATGGAAGTAACTTAAATTTCCCTCAACTGAGAAGTGGATAATGAAACTGTGGTCCATTTATATGATGGAGTTCTACTGAGCAGAAAAGAAAGATGAAATCATGAATTTTGCAGGTAAATGGATGGAATTAGAAGCTGTTACACTAAGTGAAGTAACACAGACTCAGAAAAACAAATGATATATGTTCTCCCTCATATGTGGATCCTAGCACCAAATCCTTATAAATTAGTATGTATCCAGACATAACTACAGGAACCAGGACAATGAAAAGGAACAAGGGAGGTAAAGGAAAAGAAAGAACCTGAGATAGAAGAACAGTAGAAAACATGTGTTAACAAGGGAGATATGGATAAAACTGGGGTTATTTTAAGGGGAAAGGGGAGGGAGGGCTATACAAGGAACCTTGGGGATAAAGGGAAAGAAGGAGCTCAAGAAAGGTGGGACCATAGGGGAAGGGTATTATTAAGGGAGAAATGGGGGAAAATGGGGGCACTTTAAATGGGGAAACCATGGTGGAAGGGTTAGACAGAGAGGTAAATGCCAAGCTTTTTTAGTTCTGCTTCCCTGGGCTTGCACGACCTGCAGGCCTCTCTCTCCAGGACCAACCCAGTTCCTTAGTGCAGTCCCCAGGAGCCCTTGGGGCTGCTTCCCGCCCCCATCTGCCTTTGCATCTCTGTGTGGCACGGCCACCAGCTGCCCTAGACCAGCATCTTTCCTGGGCCCGGCTCCCAGTCCAGTCCAAATCGCAAATTCCTGAGGCCAAAATCTTTCCTAGAGGGATCCAGACCTTAGAAGAAAGAGTGAGAGCATCTGATCCTCATCTGACTTGGGCCTCTGTGGGGACTCCTGAGGACAAAAGCAATCTGGTCACTCCAATATAAACTCAAAAGAGAGAACCAGAACCTTAGAGGAACTAGCTTTTCATGCCCAAAAAGTAAACCGCAAAGACACATAAAGTTCACAAAAAGAAGCAGAACTAAACTTGAAGGCTTGAGTCTCACACAAGAATCAGAAACTACAAAAGAAATTCACATGTC
>NW_008330576.1:1019672-1020156 GCF_000622305.1 Nannospalax galili
ACAAACAAGGTAATCATAGAGCTGAAGGAAGATAGGGATAAACTTCTGAATGAATTCAGAAAAGAGTTAGAAATATTGAAGAGTACTCAGGGTGAAATGAAGAAGGAAGTGAAACACTCAGTAAGCCAGTTAGAAACGACAGGAGAAAGCCTCACCAACAGGATGAATGAAATGGAAAACAGAGTATCAAGACTGGAAGATAAAGTGTACGAACTAGACCACACAAGCAAAGATTATGAAAAATTTAAGAAATCACAAAAATGGAATATGCAGGAACTGTGTGACACCGTAAAAAGACCAAACTTATGAATCATAGGCATACAAGAAGGAGAAGAATCCCAAGATGATGGCATGGACCAGATCTTCAATAGAATCATGGAAGAAAGTTTCCCAAAATTAAAGACATGCACATACAAATACAAGAAGCATAGACAACACCAAACAGACAGGACCAGAAAAGAAACTCTCCATGGTACATCATAGT
>NW_008330576.1:1020430-1021080 GCF_000622305.1 Nannospalax galili
GCTGCAAAAGAGAAACAACAAGTCACATATAAAGGAAAACCCATTAGGATTACAGCTGACTTTTCAATGCAAGCTTTGAAAGCCAGAAGAGCCTGGACCAAAGTATTCCCAGTTCTAAATGACCACAGATGCCAACCCAGATAACATTGCCCAGCCAAAATGTTTATTATAGTCGAAGGGGAAAGAAAAATCTTCCATGACATAAATAGGCTGAAAGAATTCATGTCCACAAAACCAGTCTTTCAGAGAGTTCTTGAAGCAATACAAAGAGCTGAAGGGGTTACAGAAAGAAATTCAGGCAAACTGTGGAAATGTACAGCTATACCAAGATTGTGAAAAGAAATAAAAATGACAGGAATCAGTAAACACATATAACTATAAATATCAATGGACTGAACTTCCCAGTCAAAATACACAGACTAGTTGAATGGATTAAGAAACAGAACCCATCTTTTTGTTGTCTGCAAGAAACTCATCTCACTTTCAAGGACAGACACTATCTTAAAGTGAAAGGATGGTAAAAACATACCAAGCAAATGGTACTAAGAAAAAAGCAATTCTAATATATGACAAAATAGACTTTAAACTAAAACTAATCAGAAGAAGAGGGCAACTTCTTTATGATCAAAGGAACAGAAAAACAAAAAGAT
>NW_008330576.1:1021568-1024241 GCF_000622305.1 Nannospalax galili
AATTGAGGAAGACACCAGAAGATGGAAGGACCTCCCATGCTCATGGATTGGAAGAATTAATGAAATTGGAACAAAGAAAACAATACAAAGAATCAACAAATCCAAGAGCTGGTTCTTTGAAAAGATAAACAAGATTAACAGACTGCTAGCCCAGTTAACCAAAAGAAAGAAAGAGCATGTCCAAATCAACAAAATCAGAGATGAAAGGGGAAACATCACAACAGACACCAGAAAGATACAGAACATTATAAGGGAATACTTTAAAAACCTATATGCTGACTACTATCCTCAGGCCTCTTGGGAGATTAAGAAGAAAAGAAGAACATTAAGGAGTGCGATGTTCAATCTCCACTACTCTTCCCATCAATTCCTCTTATTACAGAAAGAAAAGTACCTTTCACAAGAGAGAAATCTAGTGAACACCACCTTCACCAAGAGACCGTACTTAGCATCACCACTGAGATACTACCTGATATCAAGAGGTCCCTAATTTGATGTACACAATGCTACCTAATGTCATTAATGTTTACCCTCAAATCACAGTTTAACCTAAGCTTAACTGTAAAAAAAAATAATTCATCTAATCCAAACTGAAAAATATTCTGCAAAACAAAACAGGTTAGCTTCAGTTCCTGCCTCCAGGATCCTGCATTGAGTTCCTGACCTGACTTCCCTCATGATGGATTGTGACCTGGGAGTTGCAAGACGAAATAAACCCTTTCCTTCCCCCCCCCCCAAAAAAAAACCTATATGCTACTGAATTTGAAAACCTAAAAGAAATGGATGGATATCTAAAGGCATGGGAACCACCAAAACTAAACCAAGAAGAGATTAACAACTAAAACAGACAAATGATACAAAAATAAATTGAAACAGTAATACAAAACCTCCTGACTAAAAAAAAAAAAAGCCGAGGACAAGATGGATTACAGCAGAATTTTATCAGAAATGTAAAGAAGATCTACATGCAATACTACTTAATTTATTCAAAAAAATAGAAATGGAGGGAGAACTTCCAAATTCATTCTGTGAAGGCAGCGTCACTCTGGCCAGGTAAAGATACAACCAAAAAAGAAAACTATAGACCCATATCCTTAAAGAACATAATGCAAAAATCTGAACAAGATACTTGCAAACCGCATACAGACACACATGAAAAAGATCATCCACCATGAGCAAGTTGGCTTTATCCCAGAGATGCAGGGATGGTTCAATATATGTAAGTCAATTAACATCATAAATCATATAAATGGGTTCAAAGACAAGAACCACACGGTCATCTCAATAGATGCAGAGAAGGCCGTTGACAAAATTCAACATGTGTTTATGTTCAAAGTCCTAGAGAGAATTGGACTGGAGGGAACATACCTCAACATAATTAAAGCCATATATAACAAACCCACAGTCAACATCATTCTAAATGGGAAAAAACTGGAAGCATTCCCATTGAAATCAGGAACCAGACAAGGCTGTCCACTATCTCCACTTCTCTTTAACATAGTGCTTGAAACTCTTGCAAGAGCAATAAGACAAGAGCAGGGAATTAAAGGAGTAATAATTGGAAAAGAGAGATCAAATTATCCCTTTTGCAAATGATATGATATTATATATAAAAGATGCCAAAAATTCCACCAGAAAACTATTAGAAATTATTAACACATTCAGTAAAGTGGCAGGTTACACAATTAACCTACAAAAGTCTGTAGCCTTTCTATATACCAATAACAAGCAATCAGAGAAAGAGCACATGGAAACACTCCCCTTCACAATAGCTGCAAGAAAAATAAAATATCTCGGAATAAACCTGACCAAAGACATTAAAGAGCTCTACAATGAAAATTTTAAGTCTTTAAGAAAAGAGATTGAGGAAGACATCAGAAGATGGAAGCATCTCCCAGGCTCATGGACTGGAAGAATTAATATTGTGAAAATGACCATCCTACCAAAAGTCATTTATAGATTAAATGCAATGGCAATCAAAATCGACATTTTTCACAGAATTGGAAAAAACCATCCTGAGATTCATAGGGAAGCACAAAAGACCTTGGGTAGCCTGAAGCAACACTGAGCACTAAGAGCAATGCCCAGGGATTACTATACCAGATTTTAAGCTGTATTACAGAGCTATAGTCATAAAAACAACATGGTACTGGCACAAAAATAGACTGAAAGATCAATGGAACAAAACTGAAGACCCAAATATGATTAATGCATTTCAGCCACCTGATATTTGACAAAGGGGCCAAGAATATTCACTGGAGGAAAGACAGCATGTTCAGCAAATGGTGCTGGCAAAACTGGATCTCCACTTGTAGAAGAATGAAACTAAACCCCTATCTTTCACCCTGCACAAAAGTCAGTTCCAAATGGATCAAAGACCTCAATGTAAAGCCTGAAACTCTGAAACTGTTAGAAGAAAACATTGGGAAAAACCTATAAGATATAGGTGTAGGAAGCAATTTTCTAAACCGGGCATCAATTGCTCAGGAAACAAGGGCAAGAATTAACAAATGGGACCTCATTAAACTAAAAAGCTTCTGTACATCAAAGGAGGCAACCAGGGAAGCAAACAGAAATGGGAGAAAATCTTCACCAGCAACATATCCAACAGAGGTTTAATATCCAGAATATATAACAAACTCAAAAAACAGAGAATCAAGACAAGAAGTAACC
>NW_008330576.1:1027058-1041564 GCF_000622305.1 Nannospalax galili
GAACAATACCATTGAAATCTACCCGATAACTTTATAGACATACACAGGTGCCAAGGATCCAAGTGTAAATGATCATGAGTAGTAATAATCAGATACATACAGATTAGAGATGCATGCACCAACATCTCAGTGTTAGTAGCAAAAACAATGAGTCTTTCTGCAAGGAACAATATATTCAAAAATGAAAATGGCAATCTTTTTTAAAGGTTAAAAACTTATCCAATTTTATGTCTTACAGGGCTTATACTGAGTTCAATAATGTATAACTATATTAATTCAACTGTGAACCTAGAAACTTGAACCCACTTGTGAAAGAGATGTACTGTTCCTCTGGAGTGTGTTACTGAATATGTTAAAGCTGTAGTGAAAAGCTTCTAATCATGTAGTTAGTAAAAATTTTAAAGAGTATGATTAAAAAATATTAATTCTTCAAAGCATGAAAATAATAATTCTTCAAAGAATTAAAATTTGCTCCTCAGTAATTAGTAGATGTGAAAAACATTACCATTGAAATCTGCCTGATGACTTTATATCCATGCTCAGATGCCAAGAAGCTCAGAAAGTAACCGACTGTGACTAGTAATAATTATATATAGAGAGATTAGAAACGCATGTGCAAACATCTTAATGTCAATTGAATTAAAAATGAATTTTTTATGTAAAACATACTTTATTATTTTTGTTATGTGTATGAGTGTTATGCCTCATGTAGGTAAGTGCACTTGTGTTGTGCAATGCCTGCAGAGGACAGAAGAGGCTGTGGGATCCCCTGGAACTGGAGTTATGGACAGTTGTTAGCTGCCATGTGGCTGCTGGTATTTGAACCAGGGTCTTCTGCAAGAACCGTCAGTGTTACTAACTGCTGAGCCATCTCTCTAGCCCCAATGCCTAGCTATTTTCAAAAAACCAGAGGGAACCATATTAGTCCAACAACCTACTGACAAATTATACATACAACTAGTTCAAGGAACAAAATATATGTCTAGTCAATGTTTATCTGAGAATGTCTGGTTTTTGCCCAAGCTTTATCTACATAGCACATGGTAATTAAAAGTACCAGACTGGTAGAACTAACCTTCTTGGATGTCTAACAGCCATACTTTGAGGCCTATACTAATCTGGTCAAAGGGACTTAAAGGACAGTTTTTGCTCCTTGCCCTCCAAGGTTGACTAGGTGCCAGGGGACTATGGAGCATCTCTCAAAATGTTCCGCAACTGTGGTGAGTCACCTGTCCTCTTGTTCAGGGAGGCCATGGAGACTCACCAGGTGGGCTTGAAGCAGTGTCCAGTCTACAAACAGGAGGGTCAATATAGAGGAAACATTTCCTCCATGCTTCCAGGTACAGCCAGACATGGTCGAGTAGGACCTTTGACTTATCTTCACATTGGCGGAACTGGTAAAAGGAGCCAGGGGCTCCTCCCAAGCCCATGTGATCCCTAAGGAACAGATCCTCAAATGACCTTAAGAGTAAAAATAAATAGGTTTATTTGGGCTAACTGTATGTTCTTAAACATCCAAAAGGAAAGTATAACCAAAGATTAAAGCAATCAGTATATTTCGTTAAGAGTTCATGTGTATAGCTAAAGGCTACATAACAAGAAACAATGCCAGACAAGAGATACCTTCAAGTTGTTGGCCAGGGTGGCCAAGAGACTCCCAGACAGTAACCCAGCATAAAACTGGAAAATGAACAGGAGACCCCAATCTTATCTAAAGGAATGTTGGCAACTAATTGCTGCTAGATGAGGAAGAGCTGATGTTCCTAAAATAAGGGACTTTAGATAGGCTAACTAGACTCAGCTGATGAACTTGCACTGGGAATGGCTGGGGGTACTGATAGTACAGTGGACAGTAAGGGGGATGACAGAGTTTATGGGCTCCGGGGGGGGGGTGTTGGGAGGGTGCCATTTGGGATGTGGGTATAAAGATGAATAAGATTGTTTGGGATGTTCTGTATGAAATACACAGACACAATATTTAAATACCAATAAATAAATAAAAATAATTTTAAAAAGAAGTATTATTCAGTCTTAAAAAGGAAAATTGAATACATGGATGAACTCAGACATTTATTTATTTATTTATTTATTGTTTGTTTGTTTGTTTGTTTATGTGTATGAGTGTATTGCCTATATGTAAGTGCACCTGTACCATGCAATGTCTGATGTCAGAAGAGGGCAGAGAATTGTCCTGTAACTGGAGTTACAAATGGTTGTTAGTCACCATGTGGGTGCTAGGAATCAAACCTGGGTCCCCTGCAAGAGTAGCTAGTGCTCTTAACTGCTGAGCCTTCTCTTCAGCCCTGAACTCAGACATTATGCTAACTGAAATAAGCTAATCACAAAAGTGAAAATACTGCACCATTCCATTTACATAAGATACTTAGGATAGTCAAATACATAGTGACAGAAGATAGAATGGTGGTTGCAGGGAGCCAGTTAGAGAGGTGAGCTGATGATACAGAGTTTCAGTTCAGGAAGATGAATACATTCTGGAGATGGATGGTACTGATAGTACAACAATGTGAATGTACTTAACATTACAAATTGGAACTTAAAATAGTTACACTTTCTTGTTGTTGTTTTGAGACTTGATGTTGATATGTAGCCCTGGTTGGCCCAGCAGTCACTGCGTAGCTTAGGCTGGTCTACATCTCAAGATAAGTCTTTTGCATGCTGAGATGGGAGACATGAACCACCTTGCCTGGCCCAAATGTTACACTTAAAAATAAGATGGAAAAAAATCACTAAGCTGGTAAATTTTATGTGTAGTTTACTACAATAAAAAATAAAAATAAGGAGCTGGAGAGATGCCTCAGTGTTTAAGACCACTGACTGATTGAGCATAGGACCCGGGTTTGACAGGCATTATAAATTTACACCATTACAACTACCCTGAACAAAATAAAAGCTTGCCTTTTTTTAAATCAAAGTGAAAGATCTTTTATCTCAAACTCAGCAACCCCTTCATAGTCTAATAAGTTAGTAGCAGGAACAGTGACTTCATGCTGTTAAAACTGGTATATGAGATGTCTGCAGTAGTAGCTTGGTACACTGAAAGAGGCTGATGTCAGTCCCTGGCTGCCTCAACTTTCATTGAGAAAGACCTGGGATTGGTCATCGTAGATGTACATTTAGCATGTGTGCCTGAGACTAGAAAAGCTTGACTCTTAAAATAAGTTTTTAAGAGTGGGCCTGAACCTAGAGGACACCTGTTCCCCCAGATGTCTCTCAGAACTGTGACCATGGGCCAGGCCACAATCTCATATGCATTGCAAAGGTTTCTCTATCTTCATTGGGGAAGTACAAGTTTGAAGTTTGGCTCCACCCTTATCGTATTGATAGAAAGTAGGGTTATTAATTATGTCTCGAGGGAGAACTTTCCATTGATAAAGAGACTTGGGTGCCTGATTACTCAAATTAGGTACAGAAAAAGCAAATCTTTATTATCAGGTGTAAAGGTATAGAGATGTCACAACCCCATTGAGACAGGAGGTCTCTTCCCCATAGGGAAAAGGCAAGGGCAAAATACAGTGTTGAAAAATAGTTTGATTTTGGAAAGCTGCCTATAGGGTTTTGGCCCTTTGGAGGGGATTGCTTTTAATATTAACCCCTTGAATGTCTAAAAATGGAGAGTGAGTATGCCAATTAGAAGGTCAGAATTGTTTAGCTACGATGGAAACATTAGCTCCAGTGTCTATAATGCTTTTTATGATGATCTGGTTAACTAAAACTGTAATATAAGGTTTTATAAGAGACATCAATTGAGTCTGTGGAAGCATCTGTGGAATCAGATCTCTGATTTGGCAGTCACCAACATGGATTTTGGGGGTTGTATGAGGGATAATAATTAATTGTGCCGATTGAGTTAATGCTGGGATTTCTTGAAGTAAAGGAATACATTTTTATGAATTTGACCCATATAATCTAAATCAGTAACATCCGGGCAAGCACAAACTCCTCTCATAGTCCAATTTGAATTACCTAAAACTAATCCATGACATTTTGTTGGAAGGGGTTCCTACAAGTCTGTGGAGACCCTTTCTACTTCTCCTATAACATCTAATTTTGTATCTTTGATTATAGATAAATATAGTCTTGTATTTCCCTCAGTAGTGATACACAATTTTTTTTATTGTCTTAGGGTTCTGGGGGGAGCTGGATGGAATACGGCAGCACAGGGGTTCTGAGCACTGGGAGTCTGAGCTGGGAGCATAGGAGGGTTGATTTATGTCATCGCAGTACCCTGTGCACTCTGTTCCCCATTTTCCCAAAATTGAATTTCCTTCTTTATCAACTTTAGATTGGCGTTGATTAGCCCAGTGAAAGCCCTTTTTACATTTTGAGCATACTTTAGATAGGAACTTGTTAGGCTGAGAATGATCAACATCCTTTGGTTTACACTGCTTTTAGGCATGGCCTACTTTTCCACATTTGAAATGATTAGGGGCTGGCAGGGTGACTGCCAGGGTTTGGGCTTTATGTTCTTCAGTGCCAACATTTTGGCATGCTTTTATCATATTTGCCTTCTCATAAGCCAATGAAAGTGATAAGGTGGCAGCAGCCTCTTAGTAGCCTACCTATCTCTCCATAGCTGGCTGCAGGCCTTTAACAAAGTCCATAAAGGGCTCTGTAGGTTTTTGTCCAGTGGTAGAAAAAGACCCTGAGGGTGTGTTAAGATCTGGGACTTTAGTCCAGGCTTTTGCAACTGCTCTGCTGGTCTGTTCATTAGCCATCTGAGGGCTAGCAAGTTGTTGAGCCACTGTCCCAAAAGCTCCATGTCCCACTGATTATAAGTCGTATTTATAGGAGGTTTCTGCCTTTGGTTAGGAACAGCAATGGGCAGGCATTCATCCTTCTGTTCCTGAAGCCATAGTCTATACTGGGCAGTAGTAAGAGCTGTTTCCATGAGGACTTGTCAGTCATAAGGTATCAGTTCACACATATTTTCGATAAACTCTTATTCCTTTAGTAAAATGACTTCAAACCCTCTGTAACACTCTTTTTGAGATTTTTATATATGGAGAAGGGGAGCTCTTCATGGACAGGATCATGCCCTGCTTCTTTAAAGACAGGGAATGCAGTAAAGGACTCTCCTGTTTGAATCCCTTCTTTAAGGCATTCTGGAAGGTGCTTTGTGGGCACAGGTCATTTCCTGCATTATCCACTATCCACTGGTGGAGAACTAGGCTGACAAGGAGAGTGATGTTCGAAAGGAGGTTTTTTTTTTTTTTTTTTTAGAAATTCAGGCTTTGTCTTTTGATAAGGTTGCAGAGCTAGCCTAATTTGATTCCAAAGAGTTAAATGCTTCAGTTTATGTTTTATATTTATTTTTTGTTGTTGTTGTATGTGTCTGAGTATATTGCCTGCATGTAAGTGCACCCTAGTTGTGCAATGCCTGAGGGCATCAGAAGAGGGCGGCCCCTGGAACTGGAGTTACTGACAGTTGTTAGCTGCCTTGTGGGTGAACTGAACCTGGGGCCTCTGCAAGAGCAGCCAGTGCTCTTAACTGCTGAACCATCTCTCCAGCCCTAAATGCTTCAATTTAACCGGCCTTAAACAACTAAATAAGAATCATCAATTCTTTCCCAAGATTTTGAATCAAGTGTCCAATATTTCTGAATAACACTTAAAAGTTCACAAATTTGCTTTGATAATGCTTTAGCTTTCCCTTTAAGCAAAGTTTTTTAATTGTCGTGCATGAGCAGGTGCTTCCGGAGATAATTCCCAGTAATAACTTAGGAAGTCAAGAGTGAAAGAGTTCAGAGCACAGTTCTTGGCAGGTTGGGCCTGATAAAGAAGAGAAAGTTGGAAAATGAATACAGGATTATTAACACAGCCGGTGAAACCTACCAAGAAAGCTTGTGCCTGTTGTACTTACCCTATGTACAACTGAGAACATCTAAAAAGTCCCCCTTTCCACGGAACTTTTCCAGGCGCCTAGACAGGAGTGCTCTGTAGCGAGCTATCAAGGGAAATCCTTGCCCTCCTTGCCACCCAATTCCATGTGTGGCTGACACGTTCCAAATTAAGAGTGGGCCTGAATCCGGGGGACACCCGCTCCCCCAGAGGGCTCTCAGCCCCCACGCACACATTTATTTCAAACGGTTTCTCTGGCCTCATTCAGGAAGCACAGTTTAGGTTCAGCTCCACCTTTATCTTAGTAGACTATGTGGCCTTTTCATCCCTAGTATTCTCATTCATCCAATGACTTTAATAAAAGTCATTCTATAGGGTTTGGTTCTCAGTACCCCCATGTTGGCTAACAACCATCAGTAACTCCAGTTCCATGGGATTTGATGCTTTTTTCTGGCTTCCACTTACATACATACATGCAGACAAAACAACCATACACACAAAATAAAAATAGATTTTAAAAATTTTCAAAAACTTTGTTTTATTTTGTGTTTATGAATGTATATTGTCTGTGTTAGAAATATGTTCAGGGTTGAAAAGGAAGAGACCACCACCATTCCTAACTCCTAACACAATAATATTGTGTCTTTTTCCTCATGGCTGGCGGATGATCTCACAGTCTTTCAGGGTTAGTTAAGATCTGCAAAGAAGAAAAGGGCAATGGGGGCTTTGACTAAAGAGGGGGAAGGGCTCAGCCCCCCACCTCCCCAGCTGCCAATTCCTGGAATGCACCAGAATCTTTTTCCTTCTTTTGTAACCAAAAGTTTTATAGGATGGGTGTTAGGGGTGATCAGAAAATTAGAATTCCTTGTCATAAATCAAGAATTTTTGTAGGGTGGGGAGGGGCTGATCAGAAGATTAGAATTCCTTATCATCAATCAGAAGTTTTTATAGGGTGGGAAGGGGGGTGATTAGAACATTAGAAGTCCTTGTAAAATGTTTTATAGTGTTTGAAAGAAAAGACTAATATTTGATGTTTCTTACACATGTGACTGAGACAGACTATCAGGGAGAGGTCCAACATGCCAAAGAGCCAAAGTGGAAGTGAATGTGAGCCCCAATCCCTGGGTTCATGGTGAATCTCACATAGCTTAGGGTAGGGTGGGTCTCTTTAGAGAGATCCTAAAGGCATGTTACAGTCTTACTGATGCTAAGAGGTGCCTAAGATACTTCTGAGAGGAATGGAAAGTTCACCCCTCTGCTTTCCCTTCTGTGCTGGATAGCTTTAGTGTCAACTTGACACATCTGGGTTGAGGGAGCCTCAGTTAGGGAATTGCCTCCATTGGACTGGCTCCTTAAACCTGCACATAAGTGCACCTGTGTTGTGCAGAGGACAGAAAGGGGCGTTGGAGTCCCTGGAACTGGATTTATGCACAGTTTTATCCACCATGTGGGTGATGGGATTCAAACCCAGGTCTTTTGTAAGAGCAGTCTGTGCTCTTAACCACCGAGTTCTATTTCCAGCCCTAAAAATATAAATTTTTTTGAAAATTAAAATTAAAACGAAAATTTTCCCCATGCCTCTGAGTAGGGAATCTTCTCTTGAAGCCCAGGGATAAAATGTCCATCATTGTCAATTGGTTGTGCCAGGTCTAGAGGTTCCTGAATGAAATGGTAACAAAATTAAGCGTAGTGAATTTGAAAATTGTCAGTTTTACGTACTGGACATGCAACTTTTTTATATTGTAGTTCATTTCATTGTGTGAACAGATGTCAGCTTGTTTTTCTTGGTTTTCTTTTAGTGGATATTCGGGTTGTTTCTAGCTTTTATTGTGTTTTGTGCATTTCATATAATAGATCTTAATCTAAATTTAGACCCCTTTTCCCATTCTCGTCCCCCCCCATAGCACCCCCACTGGCTTTCATGAGTTCTGTCATAAGTCCTATCCAGCCAAGCATTTGTACCCAGATGTCCTCAGTGCAAGTTCATCCACTGGAGTCTAGTTAGCCTCTGTAGAGTCACTCCCTTAGAGATCTCCTCTCCCTCACTCCTCAGTAGTCAGTTGCCAATAGTTCCTTGGCTAGAGCTGGGGCCTGCCCATTTCCCCAGTTCTATAGTGGGTTTTTGTCTGATTGAGTCAGCATGGGTCTTGTACATGCTGTCACTATTGTTACAAGTTCATATGAGCAAGTTCCCAGTGACCTGAAAGCCTGTTTCCTTATGTTCATGCACCAACCCTGGCTCTAACAATCTTTCTGCCCCCTCTTCCACAATGGTCCCTGAGTCGTGGGTAGGTGAGGTTTAATATAGGAGTCCGATTCAGGGACACACACTCTGCAGTCTCTTGTTCTCTAAAACTTAGCTAGTTGTGGCCTTCTGTGTGTACTGAACTTGGTTGTATGAGGAAGCTTCACTGGTGAGAGTTGAAGGATGTATTAGTATTCTCTCTACTCTCTGTTCCACTATTTTCCATGAGCTTTAGGTGTAGAGGTTCCATTGTAGATGTATCACTTAGGGCTGGGTATCTCTCAGACATATATTCTCTGTATGTGATCAGCTGTGGGACTCTGTAATAGCCTCCATCTGTTGCAAAAAGAAGCTTCTTTGATGAGTAGTGTATGGTATACTTGTATATAAGGAATTGGTGCTAAATGTTTCTAGTTTTTTAATGTTTTATTTATTTTTATTTTGTATATATGTGTTGCCTGCACGTGTGTAAGTGTACCCATATTGTGCAATACTCTCAGAGGTTAGAAGAGGATGTCAGATCCCTTGGAACTGAAGTTACAGATGGTTGTTAGCTGCCATGTAGGTACTGGGACTTCAACCCCGGTCCTCAGCAAGAGCAGCTAGTGCTGTTAACCTCTAAGCCATTTCTAGTTCCAGTGTTTCTAGTTTTGAAGTATGCTTCTCTTTTATAACTTTTATAACAAATGGGCTACCAACCTCTTTACAGCACAGCACAGCAGAGGTGGTGAGATGGATAGAGAGAGATCACAGGAAGCTACACTGGAGATTCCCCTAGTCCCACTAAACAGATTAAGTTAATGCAGATAATAGAGTACAAGCAGAGAGAAAGAACACAGACTTCTCTTTAAACTCTTCCTGTTGGCCTGCTTTCCCTTCCATTCCATCCTCTTCCTCCCTTAAACAGAAGGGAAAACAGCCACTCTAAAAGGTTTGGAACAAAGGGTAACTCCAGACAGATAATCTATCTAGTTACTCGGAATAATTATTGGCTGTGACAATTTTGAGTTGTTTGCGTCTTCTAACACAGCCAGGAATGTGAATCCCATTGTGAGGTCCAGGTGGCTTGGAAGGTATCCTGGCTGAGCAAGGAAAGGCTGAGCTGGTGGAGAGAACTGGGTCTGACTGACTAGGGGTATCTAAGGATGCCAACTGAGGAAGGGGCAATGAGTCTTTTTCTATCTTTTATCTCTTTTCTTTCCCACTTGCAGTTATTTTGTTCCAACCATGCTTTGTTTTTACCCGTTTTCCCCTTTCCCTATCTGCCTGCCTACCTCTGCAAGTGAATGCTCATGTTTGAAATGTAATGTTTTAAAGCGAACAGGACTGGCTATGGGTTATAAAGCAAGGCTGCAAATTGCTTTCTGGTATAGACTTTCCCCTCCTTCCCAAAGTTTTCCCTGTGCACATGGCTGCCGGTGAAAGGCTGCTTCCCCTAGCTTCTCCTGCACCTGTGTGTGGCATATGATGAAGCTCTGGCCTATGGAATTTGAGTAGCAGTGCTTATGCAATTCCAGGTCACAGCATGGACAGGTCTTGTCCCCTTTCTCCTGCCTGCTCTTCTGTCATGCTGCCTGATATGTAGATAGGCTGGGGCCCTCTCAGATCTATATGCCCAAGGCCAACACTCCAGGGATGACAGAACTATGAACTATCAGGAGCATGTGTCTCTGTGTAGATGGCAAAATTTCTACTGTGTTTGGGCCAGAATTTACCTTGGTCTTTGTTCTCACCCTGATCTACTATATGCAAGAGACTGAGCTGGACAATAACACATGATGACCGGAGCAGCTTAGTTTAAGTCCTGAGGGAATTCACAGTGTACTGTGAAAGACTGATGCAAGTTCGGGAACTACAGTACAGAGTGGGCTGTGGTGGCTGCTCTGAGATAAAACAGAGCTGGGAGGAAGAGAGTTGGGGAGGAAGAGATTAGTGTTGAGTGTGGTTCTAGGAAAGAATTCCTGTATAATGTGATATGTACATGGGATTTGGACAGTGAGTTGAATTATGATAAGCAGAAGAGTATAAACAGGCCATTCCAGGCAGAAGGCACAATGTGAAGGCACAAAGACATAGAAATAGACAGTCTATACAGAAATTACCTGTATAAAAGGCAGAATGTGAATGAATGGAGAAGAAGAGCCCTTTTAGGTAGGGTAAGATCATGATGGCCTTGAACACTCTATCAAGGAGTCTGGTTTTGGATGAGTTGAATTTGAGGTGCCTATGGAAGGGACTGTCAGGAGGCGGCAGGAAGTGATTCTGAGCTTAGAAGTGAGGTGAGAGTTGAAGGTGTACCTCTGGACATCATGCAGATCCAAGGGACAAAGTACAGGAGGACAAAGGTGCAGAGACAGAAGAGAGCTGGAGGAGACAGCGGCTGCTTCTTCAGGGGCATGGGAAGGGGACAGCCACAGAGAAGGGGCCTGAAGGAAACCCGAAGCAATGACCCGTGGGAAGAGACTCAGGGAAAGCAGTGGTCCCATGAGTTCAGGAAGTTATAAATAACTTGTTTACTTCCTGGTAACCTCAAGCTTATTCTTTCAAAACTAGCTAGCCATTTCTCTAGCATTTCTGTTTTAGAAGCAAATCATTTAAAAAAATATATATCATTTATGTAATCTCTTTTGGACTGCTTCAGTCTGCCTCTTTTTCTCTTGGCTTATAACTCTAGCTTATTGACCAAGCTAGATAGAATGTATGTTAAGTGTGCTGAGGTGCACTGCTCAGAGAGCCCTTCAACACAGAGTACTAATCTTTGTAGCTGCCAGGCCTGTTAGGGGCTGATGGCACACACAGCTGAGCTCCTTTCTGAAAGCATATGGGTGTACAAAGGTTGGCTCTTTGCCTTCATCTGAGATACTGTGAAGGGTCTTACAGCTCTAGAACTTTCCATAGGCTCAGACAATGCTTCTGATGTGACTCCTAAGCACTCAGCTCTCTACTATGGAGTCCTGCTTCCTTCAGTTTCTTACAGGTATGTTCCTGAAAGCATCTGTCATAAACCTACTCGAAATTCCTGCCTCAAAATCTGTTTCCTAGGGAAGACCATCTAGGCTAATTGGTCTGCTATGCTAGCAGCCCTCGAGGATTTGCTGGGTAAACTGGGACAGAACACTCATAGAAGGAAAGGGTCTTTGAGATGTCTGGAGGAGGTAGTAGCTAAAGGAATGTATGAATGACTCTGGTATGCTTTTTGAAGTACTAGAGAAAAAAAAGAAAGATAGAGGTCAGTTAACCTCCAATTCAATGTAATGTAAGCAGGGTGTGGTGGCACACACCTTTAATCCCAGCAATCAGAAGGCAGAGGCAGGTGGTTCTCTGTGAGAGTGAGGCCCGTAGTAAGTTCCAGGGCATCTGAGAGTACAGGTGAAGGTACAGGGAGACCCTGTCTCAAAAAACCCAACAAACAAAACAATATGAAATATAAAAGCCAAGCGACCTCTGTCACAGTGTAATGTGAGTGGACTAGGGGCTAGGGCACCTGGTATACCAGTTGTCAGTTTATTACCTTTTCACTTCCCATCCATTTGTCATTACCAGCAGGCATGATCTGACAGGCTCCTAAGATCCTCACTTCTAGTGTCTATACTCTATAGAGTCCCTGTAGTCCCACTCCCATGGGTGGGCCCGTGACTATGATAGATTAGGTTACATAAGATGACAAAGGGGAAGATGTCCCAAATCAGTTAAGTTTTAATTAACTGAAAGGGTGACTTTTCCATGTGAATCTGGCTGAAACGGCAATCCTTTGAAAGGGGGTGCCCTCTTCCTGGGAGGGTAGATTCAAAGTTTAAAAGGCCTAGGGAGGAACCCACATTGTAAGAGTCACCTCTAGCTGAGAGTGGTCCTGTCAACAGCAGACAATAAGAAACTGGGGACTTCAGTCCTGTGCCTGGAGGGAACAGAATTCTGCCAATCACCTGCATGATCTTGGAAACAGATCATTTCCTGGTTCAGCTCTCAGATTATATGTCCAGCTGACACCTTGATTTGAGCCTTATGAGACCATCAGCAGAGAATAATGACAATGTTTCAGATTCCCAAGCCACAGAAGCTGTGAGGATATAAATTTGTGTAAGCCACGAAGTCTGTGGTACTATGTTTACACTGCAAAAAAACTAAAGTAGACTAAATATCTGTCAGGTGGCATGCTACTTTTTCAGCAGAGGACACTGAAGGAACACTGCAGGAAGAAAGGTTTTGTCCATCTCTTCCTGGTTAACTTGCCTTCGCTCTAGTGCTGGGTCAGGGTGAACAGCATCTGCAACTTGGGTGGCTTCAATAGTGCCCAGCTCCTGGCGTGCATGCCTCTTCCATTTTTCCTAGGTTGTAGCACTTTCTTCCTGTGGGCAGTCTCTCTAAGCATTCCCTAGGGCAGCTTTGGGAGTACCACCGAGGCGTGGTGCTTCCTCATAGATGGTTCCCCTCAGCACCCTCAGAAAACTTTTCTATGACTCAGTGAGCCACGATTATTTCATTTCCAACAGGATCTTGGTGGGGTAGAACAGGATCTTATTGGATGCTGCGTCTCAGCCCAGGATTGTGACTACTCCTTGAACCTGCAATACTTGCATTCCGAGGTCTCTTTATTTCTTACCGGCTAATCCAGCATTACCTGTCTGTAGAGAAATTCTTTATATTATATTTTCCATATTCAAGTTACTGTGGGTGTTCTCTTTCCTGACTGGGGCCTGGCTGATATAACTT
Organism: Nannospalax galili; assembly: GCF_000622305.1. Lineage (NCBI taxonomy): Eukaryota > Metazoa > Chordata > Mammalia > Rodentia > Spalacidae > Nannospalax > Nannospalax galili. Next base: position 1,039,873 of record NW_008330576.1, read on the forward strand.
CTTGTAGCTGGAATCACAGTGGATCTCTATGTAGGCAGCTGGGGCCAGATGGGGGACCAAGTAGCCCCTCTAATCACCCATGAGGCCAGAGGGAGATGTCTGGATTTCTCCTTTATGCTCCCCTTTCAATCTCCCAACCTTCAGTCTCTACAGTTCTTCCACTGACCAACCCCATTGGAAACCAGTTAACACCAGGAATGTGGACTTGTGGACCTCTTCCACAGCTGCTCAGAGGAAGGTGAAGATGGGCCTGAAGGCAGAGCAGCAGCGGCAAAACCCTGTGGTAGTCATTAATTCTAAGTTTATGATGCAATATAAACAGACTATGCTTAGCAATTTAGTTAGTAAATTAAAATGTTACATCCTCCTTCCCAGCACACATAATAGAGAATTGTTTGAAACCTTAGAAGAAAAAAAAGACATTCTCAAATCTGTAGCTGTCAATAAATAATGCCTATAGCTGGGCACCGTGGTGCACACCTTTAATCCCAGTACTCGGGAGGCAGAGGCAGGAGGATCTCTGTGAGTTTGAGGCCAGCCTGGTCTCCATAGTGAATCCAGGCCATCTGGGACTACAGGGAGACCCTGTTTCAAAAAGACCCCCCCCAATTTAATGCCTATAAACCTGTCGTTTCATTTAGTAAATTAAGTAGTTTAGAAAAAGCACTTTAAGATGAAGGGAGGCAAATACTTAATTTTAAAGATGGCACTTTTATAAAAATATGTCAAAAGATGCTGACAAGAAACTGAGGGGAAGGCCAAAGGCTAGGGCAATAATTCTGAAACTATTTGATTTGCTGGCATGTTTTAATCAAAAAAGGAACCAGAGACTTTGAATTCTTAGTATTATTAACTTCATCACATTAGAAAGAAATTGAATTTTTATAGATCATCTTAGAACCAGTGAATAGGTTAATCTTGTTCCCAGCATTAGCAAGTCTTTTCAATTCTGTTTTGCCTCATTCCCCAAATAATTAACCAACACAGTCAGTCTTGCTTGAAAAGAACATGGGAAAACATCAAAGAACAATACCTGACTACATCGTATGTCCTAATCAGTAATCTTTAGGTTTACAGGGACCAGGAGGCCTGGAGTGCCTGATGACCCGTGGACAACACTGAAACCATGTCAAGAGAATTACTTCAAGATTTAATGACCATTCCAGTGCCCACAAAGGATGCTTGTTGGAAATGTGGGTTATAACCATTTTCTAGCACCTTAGGACTACGCACTACACGATACTGACTGGATAAAATTTCAGTCACTAACACAAGACCAAAAAGGGATAGGCACTTGTTACAAGACACTGCTTCTGCTAATATGACCCAATGGCATATGAATGGGACTCTGAAACAGCCTGGAAGAACATTTCTCCTTAGAACATACTAACTGCAAGGGCATGGTCCATTACTAAATACCAGTTAGACAAATCCACATCACATTATCTTCCCCAAAGAGCCAGAAAATAAGCACAGATATAAAGAAAGATATTGCCAAATTTCGGGTGAATTTTTCTTTGGGCTATCTAAATCAGAAGGCTCTAATCTGTTGGGAACAACCTAACCACTCAAATGACTGCATTTAAAAGTTAGGTTGGTCTCAGAAAACCTTACCTAGACATATATTTCTTGATCTGCTATGTATAATTTGTCAGTAGGTTGTAGGAATAATATGGTTCCCTCTGGTATTCG